>NC_092413.1:42444932-42750870 GCF_040894005.1 Engystomops pustulosus
CCTGGCTGTCCCCAACCACAAACTTGCCTTTCGTTTCTGTACCTCGCCTTGGCTGCCATTGCACACAAAGTCGCACCTGTGGAACAACCTGGTGGTACCACGCCGCAACAAGTCCAACCCACTTTGCAGCGGCCTCTGGTGAAAACCGTGTGCCACTTAGACTCTGGTCCCAAGTGTCGGCTTAATTCATCCGCAGTGGTCCAATGGGTCCACTACCTCTGGAGCCTGACAAGATGGTTACATTTATTTTTCATATATGAAAAAACTTAAACATCTAAAAGTTACAGGTAGCACTAAAAATCTTTCTAGAACTCTGTTTCTAGCATTTAACTATTCCTGTACAGTGTTACCATAGAAATGTACTAAAAATATGAAAACCTGATTATGACTGATTGCTAAAAGGTCTAGTGGTGCTATGGTAACATTGACCCAAAGGAACATGCAGTCTTGTTCAGGGGTATAAGGACATTTAGCATTTCTCATAGTTCAACTAACTTACAAGAGAAATTCCATGTTTTCAAATTACAGAATAGAGGATAAATGTCTGATCACTGGGAGTCTGACAGCTGGGAGAACATTGACATGATGAATGTTTCTAAAGTTTGTCAAAATGTTTAACTTAAGGGTAATTATTTATTTATTTATAATTATTTGCTTGGAGATTTAAGAGCCCAGTTGAACCTTCAGTTATTTTTAAAGTAATCCAGATTTAATTCATAGCAGACAGTGCAAGTTTCAAAATCTACACCTCCTGAATTTTGACGTTGTGAAAATTGCAATGTATTTTTTCAATCTCATTTACTTGACTTGTATTGTGTTAAGCAGCAGATTTTCATCACTTTTAAACCATGTGTAACCCAGACTGTGTGCATTTACTTTGAATAGGAATTATGGTGATGGCTAACCATAGCCTTCAAATAACAATCTGTATTGGTGGACTTCACAATAAAGGGAATGTATTGATTTATTATAAGGCAATCATATAAATGTATATGTACTTGAAAACAATGCCTAAATTATACATTCAGCAAAAACAACATCTCACATACTGTAGACTTTAAAGAAAACTTTAAAAAGTTTGACTTAATGAATGTACAGAGGCAACACATCTTCTCTTGGCCCCAACAGGTAAAATTGCTTCTTGCTATGTTTATACTAAAAGCAATTGCATTTTATTCTCCAATATCTTGAATTGTTAAAATATTTTACATTCTGTAAGGGGGGTTGCCTTTGAGTCCAATTTTTTTTGAGGGGCTCTTATCCTAGAGCAGTGGTGGCGAACCTATGGCACGGGTGCCAGAGGTGGCACTCTGAGCCCTCTCAGTGGGCACTTGGGCTATTGCCCCAGCACAGAATTCACCAGACAGGACTTAAGAGATCCACCTGCAGGCCCAGGTAGCCCAGGGTGTGAATTATTTTTTAAGTGAAGCATCTGGGTCTTCACTTAGACTGCAGGAAGAGAAGGTGTGGACATGGGCGGATTATCATTGGCACCATTGAAGCTCCTGCTCTTAGCTCCACAATTCTTCCTGGTTAGTGGGTTGTCAAGGGAACTCCAATGGCAATCTGAATTTACCCTCCTTCTGTCAACGATATTGGTGTCCCCGGGACTGTTGAAAGCTGCAGCACGGAGCAAGAAGATTTTAATAAGTTAAGTCTAGAATTGCTGTGTTGGCACTAATAAGTGGGTCCTGGGTTGAAGTTTGGGCACTCGGTCTCCGAAAGGTTCGCCATCACTGTCCTAGAAGGTAATAAATCTAGCAATGAATATTTGGGACTTTTTTAAAAAGTTGCACAAATCTCAATTTAGCTAGTGGAGTATTCTTGCACCAAAAAGTTGCTACTTTTTGCTGCCACTTTGGACAAAATTATAATATTAACATCAACAAAATCTGGATTTTTCTTAAGATAAACCAAGCACAGCTTTGAAAATCTCGGTCACAGCTAATTTTGCTGGGCAGATGAAAAAGTTACAAGTTTTTCCTCAAATCTGCCCAATCAATGTGGGCAATCAATGTGCCCAAAAAATTCATATATAACTAAAAAAAGATAAAGAGAAAAAAAAGGAAGGATAAATAATCCCTAGTGTGTTATCCTCAGGGTGGGAGAGCCGGGCAGAATATCATGTATTATGAGCATAAATATTATGAGCCAAGGTTTCACACACTGCACTTCTAGTTTCAGGCCTTTTGGCAACATACTTCATCATAGTACATATCTCGTATAATTTAAGTTGAAAATCGCTAGCCTACAGAAGAAAAACCACATGATGTATTCTTGACCCGTTCTTATAGGTCACACTGGGATTGTATTTTCTGCAGTTGCTGCATCATGCGTTCTAGAAAATATCTTTAAGTAGAAGCTTCTTGAAAATGCACTTCACTGGTTTGTGATCCGATTCAATTTGAACCAATTTCGTGTTGTGTACGTATTGATCGAACTTTCATCCAAGTACTACTGACAAGACTACATATTTTTTCACTTGGGTCTGAACATCCGTGACCATGATGCAAGAGTGACCTTCAGACACAGAATTGCTCCCACTCAGCAGCATTATCCTAAAGTGCTTCGAGCCTCCCTTTTTAGCCACTCTAATGTGATCACTAAATATAGTATCAGGTTAAAACAAAAGGGAAATTTTGTACATGAAGTGTTATTTGGTTACATTGTTCTTCAATTAAAAATAATTGTCACAGTTGTCATGGAAATTGTGAGAAGTGTCCTGTAGAAAATGTGGTTAAAGATCTGTTTTGTTGTAATGTTTTTGTATTGCGTTGTAGGTCGGGAAAACATCTTGATTCCTGCTTCTTTCATGAACAGTTTCTGTAAATATATTAAAGACATGAAAGAAAACAAATGCATCAAGTAAAGCTACTGTTTATCTTCCATCTTCAAGATGCACAGTAACCTCCACTGCTCTTGAAGAAATAACCCAGCCAAGACTCTGTCAGCTCTTGAGTCACAAATAAAATAAATATATGGCCTTGTAGGTGAAGTACCTTGAATCATAAGCTTAACTTAAGTGCACTATCCTGTCCGGTTTCACTGGAAAAGCAGAGCTCTGTCAATCGAGGATGAGCAGTATTTACTGGACAAAGAGACTATGAGGGAAATTTCTCATGGCTTGTACACTAGTTTCTCCCTCCTCCCCATTCGACCCCTGCGCCAAGTGGCCATGATGGGACAGGAAGTGGGCTGGGCCTGGTCTATATCTAAGTGTATTGAGCACATTGTACACCAGTAGGAGGAATATTACAATGTGACAGATTCTTGTGTATTAGTGGGGGTATTGGACATTATAGCAGACCAAGCTTTTCCTTAGATTAAATCCAAAATCAAATGGTGTTCATATAGATATAAGTAAATTCCTTGACTGTGTATAACAAGCATTTACTGGATACAATTGACCATAAAAAGTAAAAGAAAGAAATACAAAGATGATACATTCTTAAGAACAAAATACTTTGGGGCACATTTACAGTTATTCTGGTGCTCCCTGCACTGCCCCTACAGAGTGCACCAACTTTTTTGTGGTGCACCTTTAATATAGGGCTTGCAACACACTTATGTCTGACTTTGCATGATTAGTCTGGCGCACGGTCTGACTGAGCACTGGAACGCCTCTAATTTGTGTCACATGGTGCCTAGTGCAGCTGGCCCAGAAAATGGTTGTGTGCGACCCAATTGTGGGGCAGATACTTCTTAAATACCTGCGCAAGCCGTTTGCACCTAAAATAATGTGCAAAGCCTGATGGAAAACTGTCACAAAGCCCTTAGTAAATGTGCCCCTTTGATTTTGGTTCTTGAACAATATTTCTTTGAAACAATTTTCCCAGAACCTATGCTCAATGTTGTTATAAATGTATGTCCCCATTGAACAAGTATAACATGGACTAAATTGCATATGGCTGCATCTGCAAACCAACAATTATTCTTTCAACGGATGTTCAACCATCTACCTACTTCTTTAGTTGCATCATATAACATGTAAATAATTTAATTTGTTGGAGTTAAAAGAACCCATAGCACCTACTAATATAACACTACTATAGCCTGCAAGCAACCGGAACATGCAATGGTTTTGAAATAGTTGTCATAACATTTCCTGTGTTATTTTGCCGGCACCAGGGATAAGAAACAGAATCATTCTCAAAACTCACCAAGGAATAAGTCAAATGAAGAGTTTTAGTGTGATTGTTAAGGTTTTTAATTATACGGATTGGTGTAATGAGACTGCTAGGCCATCAATGGCAGTAGCGTTTTCGACTAGTAGGTCACCACAACGGGTCAGTAAGAACAAGAAGAAACACTGATGGGATGCTCTGTCGAGTCTATTGACTTTGGTCTATTGTGGTTCTTATTTTAAAGGTTTCAATTAAGAATAACCTAAGAAACAGGGTTTATGATTTCAGCTTTAATTAAGGCTACAAGGACACGGTGAGTACTGGCATGTCAAACACTGTTAAGTCTTAAGAAGGTTAATTTGTCCAATCCAAGGTCATCGTGTCAACACACAGGGTAAAGCATTGTAGTAAAAGCAGAGAATAACACACAAATAAAGGTCATCTAAAATGGCTTCATGATTATACTATAAGCCACATACAGTATCTAGTTCCACAGGGACATAAAGGTTTTAGTAATCTCTTTTATTTCAAAATAAGTTACTATATTAAAAAAATATCATTTTTCAACAAGATGTTTCAAAGCTTCTACAGAGAAGAATAGGATTACCTGATTTATTTTAAATTGACTTCAATATAGATGAATTTCTGAAGACTTAAATGGCAAACCTTGATGTCTCTTTTAGGAATAGGAAAATGTTTTAAACTGGCAGCAAAAAGACTTGAATAATGTATACATTTAATGTGGAACGTATAATGCTGATAAATTAGGAGAGTTTATTGCTCACACTAGTAAGTCCTGCCAAAGATGCTCTTAAAGGGAACCTGTCATAAGGAACATGCACAATAAACCTTACTTGCTGTGCCTTTGTTGCCTTTGTTACAAAGTGCAGCTCAGGTGTCCAAGCTTAAATTTGACTCCTCAGACCAGTAAAATCTTTCCCCAAACATTTTTTTGCTTTTGTCTATGTTGGCTCCACCCATTGCTTTTCCTACCGCCACATGACCACTCCCATCGCCAGGTGTGTGAAATGGTGAGAAGATCTGCAGTTCCCCACACAGTGCTCGCTGCTAAATACACTATGCGTCTTGATTACCTATACAAAGAAGTTTTTTAATATCTTGCTCAGTTTAGCCCAATAATGAAGTAGCTGTTTTCCCTGGCTAAGCTAATAAGCCCTGTGAAACCACCTTGGAAAAACTCCACTTATTTAAAGGTGGGGAGGGGCTCTCTCTGGAGGGAGGAGAAAGGGCGGTAATGTAATAGTGCTCTCCATGTGCAGCTGAGAGTTTACCAAAGTCTCCTAAACAAAATAGTGAGATAAAGTATTTCCCCTGTTCCCTACCTGTCCTTCCATCACAGTTTGATTTTACAGAATTTTTTCTCTCTGCACCACAAGCTATGTTATAAATTCCTCTGCAGCTACCCTCCCCGCCTTCTGCGTTCCACACTTACTGCACAAGAGAGAAGTTGTTAACCCCTAGAGCTACAACCATAAACTTCATGTAAATATTCTAATGCTGATCTATACTGTTCAGAAGTCTGCACTGGGGCCCTGCCTCTCCTAGTTACACCACTGGCTACCAGGCTTGTCACCATATGTATAAATTATGTTGTGTTCGGTAGATTTACTTGTAGGAATCTCACTGGATTTAATGCCAAATTAATTAATGAAATGGTCAATTGTGGGAAGACTAAATTTAATCAGCTTCAGGGCAAATACAGGAAGAGGTTAGCATCTGCCCACTTCACTGCTGCTGAAAAGTATTTTGACAAGTATCTTCAGAACAGAAAATGCAAAAACTCTGGAAAGAAATGGGCAAGCAATATTAGATGAGTATCTTTATGGTTGTTTTAAAGGAAAAATCACATGTGACAATTTGTTAAAAAATCTGAATGAAATCGTTTTGAGTCAAATACCACTCCATTTAAGTACATTGAAGCTGTTTTTTTGTAATATTTAGAAGAATTGCTAAGGCAACCTCTTCCCTCTGATCTTGATTGATGTCTCCGGAAAGGATGGTAAATAAAGCAGTGATGTTCATCAAGAGCAAGGGATGATTTTGGGAGAGAATGTTGCTAACAAAACAGGACTTTCAGTGTCAGCATTCATTAATCATTCATAAGTATAAAAAAGGTCAGTAAATAAAAAATAATCCATGTTGGTACGCTTAGTTAACAATTACAAATTTGGTAATCACTTTGCATCTGATGAAGGCTCAAGTCCTGAGCAGAAGCACATTGTGCTGTTTTTGAATAAAAACATGGTTTATGTCACATCGATTGATCCACTCCATCGTTTGGTACCCTGTTGCATATTGCATAGGGCCCATGGCTGTCTTAATCCGCCCCTGACCAGAAACCTTGAAGTACTATGACCTTTGTTCAAATGGAGTACTCCTACATCTATAACCCAGGATCAACAGGTGGCGTGCATCAGCTCATGCGCTATTTCATTACTTGCAGTGCTTTTCTCTGCTTGGATCTGTTCACACTACCTTTACAGCTGTACTAGCACTATGAGCAGTGGGAGGTGTAAGGCACCTGAGCACATTCACCACACCTTCAATCTGCTCCTGCCTCATCCTCCTCCCATACCACACCCACACAACCGACTGCAAACTAACCCTGTCCCCCCTTTCTTACACCCGTCCATTAACATGCTCTAAACTTGTACATGCTATAGACAACTGCCCTAGGATATCGTCTGCCATCTGTACTGACTAACCACATATATTGTTTTAGATTGATCATTTACAAATAATACAAACAATACAAATAATAATAATAATAATAATAATAAATACTCATGTCTACAGTTTTCAGAATGTTTTTGGCTTTTTTTTAATAATACAGGCTTTTCGTCCGTTACCCTGGTTAATTGTTATTTTCACACACTTGTCTAAACTCCCAATCGTACCCGTTCTACAGCTTGAAGCGAGAACAGTAGGTGGCCAGTTATCATTAATCACTGCTGAGAATTACCTTCAGTCAGAATTGATTCAAGACTCACTCGCAGAATTGATTATGAAAGATCTCAGAGTAACAACTAAAGTGTTGTAATTTTGTCATGGGTGGAAACATAGCGGTTCTTGAGAAAAGAACAGATATCTACAACCAGGATCGATACAATTAAAAAACAAACACAAATACAATCTTCCATTTCTTCCATACCCTTAGATGCACATGATAGCCACTGAAGTAAACAGGACCTATTCTTTGCTCCCTGATAAAATGCACAATATTAGAAATTCTTTGAGATACATTACGTTGATATTGGTTTGCGTGTCATGTTTCTTGGTTACTGTGGCTGTGGGACATGTTGTTCACTTAGCTTAAAATGATACAATGGGGCACATTTACTAAGAACAGTTCAGTCTTTACTATGTGTAGTTGCCTGTGTAGTGTGCGGGGGATTTCTGCTGCCCGTTCTTTATGAATCTGGCATTTCCGACAGAGTGCACCAACTTTTTTTTGGTGCACCTTTAGCATGGGGTATGCACACTTCTGTTGGACTCTGCATGATAAATAAGGCGCACGCTCTGACTGTGCAATAGATCGCCCCTTTCAGTGACAAAATATGGAGCGGACACTTCTTAAATACATGTGCAACCAGTTTGCACATAAAATGATGTGCAAAGTCCAACAGAAAACTGGCACAAAGACCTTAGTAAATCTCTCAATAGAGAGAGAGGGTATTGCTCATGCTAGTATCCAAATAGGTTACTATTTGGTGTTTTAAAGGGCATCTACCACCAGACTGTATGTAAATGAGCCTGAGGGGCTCCAGGCTCCATTAACACCTATGGAGTCTGGAGTCAGGTTCATTTGCATACAGGTCTTCATCCTGGTGGTAAATGCCCTTTAAGTGCTGAGCTACATTGGATCCAGGGTATATTTGTCCCACAATTCAGCTATAAAAGATGGATATAAAGTCTTATTTGTCGTGAAAGCTCAATGGAACTTAGTAACACTGGTGTTTTAAATACCCGTCTAAATCTATTTTTGTCTGCTCCTGTATGTATAAATTAAAAAAGAGACACTCGCTTGATATTAATGGTGTTAATGTAATTGGACCACCCGTTTTGTCAGAGACTACTATTTACCTTATCTGCTAGTATTTCAGGTATAATTTACTTCTACCACATTGTAAAATAAAATCAGTCAACTGTGAGAAGCCCATACCCATACCCATATAAGTAAGGCAATACCCAATTCTTTTACCCGTTCTGAGTGATGGAAAAACATTAGGAAGGTGACAATTTTTTGGTTTAATTTACCTTAAACCATAAATTTTTTGCATGCGATCGGATTTTGGAGCATCGGTGCCGGCTTGCACGCAATAGAAAACGGGGGGTGTGGCCATTGGACAACCCGACGGATTCGGACAACACGCAGGATTTAACATTTAGAAATGTGTCACAAGACATGGACTTACAAGCACCAGGAAGAAGAAGGTGAAATCCGGCGGCAGACCCGAATCCTCGTCGGACAACGCACTGCGGGATCGCAACAGGACCGAGTAAGTAATTCTGCCCCATTTGAACACATTCATGTACTATGGACTCTATCTTTTTCTCTTCTCTCCTTTCTTACTTCCTCTTTCTCTTCTTTTTTTTATGAACTATATTCATAAATACTGTAATGTATGATCGTTTTTACATCGTATATTGTATTTTTTCAGGGGATTTCCTACTGTAATTTGATTTGTAGAAATCATTTATTTTGATTTATACCATAACCATAGAGACAATATTTAATTGCAAATTAATGGATGATGCTATGGGGTTTATAAAGTAATTAGAAATATTGAACCCATCTGCATATTGCACAATGAACCGCATAAAGGAAACAGTTATTTTTATCATTTATATTAATAAAATTACAATGCTGGAAATATTCCCATTATTAATGAGCGATTCTGCCAGTTCTGGAGACATAATATGGGATATTTTAATGCATATATAGAACATAAAAAAGTAACATCTTTGTGTAATTGGGATTAAATGTCATCTTCTGACAACCGTAAGTCTTCTACAATGAAAAACAAATAAATTGTATGATATTAATATATAATCTTAGCAGTCTCCCGACTGAGATGATTCATTACTATGAAGAGTAAAATACAAATAATAATCAATGATAGTCTCCAATGCATTATACATCATTCCAGCATAAAGTAAAATATGATGACATTTATTGCTATCCTATTTATGAACTATAAAATATTTAGGATTTATTGCGCTTACAATCTGTATTTCTTTATCAGGCAATACAATTTATATTGGTTTATTCACAAGGGTTTTCTCTATTTCCTCTAATAATGAATTAAATTATAATGTGCATCTACTCTTGGATTATTGGGTGTCTTGAAATCTTGGGCCATTCTGTTTGTCAGATTTATCATAATGGCTTTGACTGCTTGATAAATCTTCCATATGATGTGTAAATGTCCTTTGACATCCAACCAACTGCATACAATCATGTATCACTGATTAAATGTTCTTAGATATATACCAAATACAAATCAATAATGCAATTCACTTAATCGTCCTGTTTATACAACCCAATATAACAAAAGGAAATTTATACAACATTTCCAAATGACTCCTCCTAAATGACCACACTTACACAAACAGATTTTCTTTTCGAAGGGAACCTGTCACCAGGATTTACTCCACTCACCTACTAGCCCCTTCTTTTAGGACATGATGTGTCCTTTCTAGAATTCCCTTTTTAATTTGAAATCCCATTCTAACCCCTTAGTGACGCGGACAGAAAAGGCTCTAGTGACCAGGCATTTTTAAGGAATTTTCGTATGCGTCGGTTTGAAGGCCATAATTTTTTTTTGCATGCTACCTTAAAATATTTTATGGTGTTTACTTCGGGACACATAGAGCTGATTAAAAACATAATAAATTTCTTTTCAATTTTATTTTTTTTGGGGGTGGGGGCTAAATGTTATAGTTTGTCTTTATATATAATGGGGTTTATTTACTAAGGGTCCTGCGGCTGCACTTAGGTCAGATTTTCCAACATTTTCGGGGGTTGTATGGCTGTGATAGGTATTTAGCAGGGGATTGTGTCGCATGCAATTGGATTCTGGTGCAGATGCACCGGCTTTCATGCAACAGAAATCGGGAGGCGTGCCATTTGACGATCCGACTGACTCAGACTGAGCACGGAATTTAACATTCAAATTGTGTCGCAATCCAGAGCACTTACATGCACCAGGAACAAGATGAACTTGAGCGGGGAAGCAACTTGTGCAGGATAACGGGCGCACGATCTCAGTGAAGCGCGGCACAGTGCATTTTCATAGGACAATGCACTTTAGGTGAACTCCTCTGGACGGGTAGGTAATTGTGCCCCTTTATGTATAGTCTAGGGCAAAGTTTTCCCATGTAAGTGAGGCATCTATAAGAGCCCTAGTTACATAGGAAATGACCACCTGTGACTGGAGATTCTGATCAGGAAAAGAAAACGTAGCACACATCCTATTTTGATTTTTATGCTTTCATTTTTTATTTCTTATGCATTTGTTTAGTATTTGCAGCTCCACCAAAAACGGTTTTACAAAAGTCATATGATGCGATAACAGATCATAGGTTATTTCTAGCGACGTTTCGGTCTCAAACGACCTTTGTCAAGCGTGATCTGGGTTGAAAACTGTATGGGCTCAGGTGGAGAGAGGGCCCTCTCTCCACCTGAGCCCATACAGTTTTCAACCCAGATCACGCTTGACAAAGGTCGTTTGAGACCGAAACGTCGCTAGAAATAACCTATGATCTGTTATCGCATCATATGACTTTTGTAAAACCGTTTTTGGTGGAGCTGCAAATACTAAACAAATGCATAAGAAATAAAAAATGAAAGCATAAAAATCAAAATAGGATGTGTGCTACGTTTTCTTTTCCTGCATATTGGGACTGAGGACCCGACGTAAGCACCACCCACACATTTTTTCAGGAGTGCGGTACCCCTGTTTTCTAGACTGGAGATTCTGATCAGAGCTGGACTGTTTCTGTTTCTGTGCTCACTGACGTCTATAGAGGGGTCCCAGAGGAGTTAATACCTATACAAAATCTCCCCTAAAGTCAGGCAAATATGACTCTTCTCATTCCATTTGTACACAAGATGAGTCAAGTTTAGTGGTATGTCCATTCAGAAACTCCTATCTTTAGTTCCATAATTCCTAGAAACAGGCTTGTTGTACCATAATAATAATAAGGATCTCATCTTTTAGATTCCATCAGTTGTGAGCTACAGAACTGTGCATATAAGCTGGTAAAAAAAAAAAAAAACAGACAGGAACTGGATTCTATTTTCAGCTTGTAATTCCAACTAGGTCTTTAGCTGTCTGTACTTCTGATTCTGTAGCTCACAACGCCATCTGAAAGATGAGGTTCTTATTGTCACAGTCTCTGGGGATAGTCAGTGGACTCCCTGGACCACCGCGGGGGATAACAACACTAGCCGCAACCCGAGAGCGGAGTCTAAGTGAACTCCTGGTCTTCGCCAGAGCCCGCCGCAAAGCGGGTGCGACTAGGCCCACGGTGGCAGCCAAGGTAGGGACACAGGGCAGGCAGGACCACGGGAAGGCAGGACCTCAGGATGGCAGGACCTCGGGATGGCAGGACCTCGGAAGGACGACTGGCAGGACCTTGGAAGGACAGCTGGCAGGACCTCAGAAGACCACTAGGATACTGGAATGCCACAGGCTTGCAGGACCACCACAGGATTGCAGGACCACCACAGGATTGCAGGACCGCCACAGGATTGCACGACCGCCACAGGAATGCAGGACCGCCACAGGATTGCAGGACCGCCACAGGATTCAGGAACACGGGAACACGGTAATCACCACAGGAACATGGGAATCACCACAGAAACACAGCAATCACAGAATACACAAGAACACGGGAATCACAGAATACACGGAGGCGTCTGGAAACGCTCAGGAACACAGAGGGCTTTCTCTTCAGTAACAGGACATGAAGATCCGGCAGGGGATGCTGGGAGTCGCCAGGCTATATAGCCGAGCCGGGAATGCCAGATCCAATAAAGAGGACGCTGGCCCTTTAAGGTTGGGAGAAGTCCTCGCGCCCCCCCCCCCTCCCTAGTGGCGGGAGAGCACGACTGCAGGAAAGAAGCATGCGGCCTAAACGCTAGGAGCCAGAGTGCAGGCCGGAGCCAGGAGAGGTAAGTGAGGGCTGGGAGAGCGGGGACCACGGCAGCAGGCACGGGTGCACCCTCAATCCATACCGAGAATCGCGGGTGTAACCGTGACACTTATCTTTAAAATGACATCAGTATCATGTTTCTAGGTGCTATAGAACAGAAGATAGGGGGTTCTGCAGTGACACTAGCCTGGCCAATAAACCTGGGTGAGATTTCCATTAAAAGAGGGAATTCTAGAAAGGGCATTCCATACCCTATATGAGGAGTGGGTAAAACCTGGTGGCAGATTCTCTAAAAAGAGTAGTATGTTGTACCTATTTTTTCCTGAGGTTATAGTGCCTGAATATTTAGCACCAATTACCGGTACCCTTTAGTGATCTTAGCAAAAAAAAAAAGCATCAGACATTTCTAAAAAGATTTTTGACAGTGGCTTTTAGGGTGTGTTCACAAATGTCACTTGTGTTTAGGGCAGCAGTTTCATGATACAATTGAGACATTTGGGTTTACATACTTCACCCATCGAAGGTCTGCAATAAGAGTATTGCCAGATAGTAAGATACAATATGCTGTGTTTTCCGGTCCATATACATATATACCATATACACTCATCTCACACCATTGAGAGAATATACAGTAGGTTGAGTCTGCTATGTTTTTCTATCCATCATAAAGTGACGCCGGGCATTCAGAAGAATCCCAAAAGAGAACAAAGGGATCCTGTCTCAAATTAGTTTCCTCCAAGATAATCTTCACCATATCAGAAAACTTTTTAGATTTGTCAAATTTGTGAACTAGGCCTTAATTGTTAAAACTTTCAGTGGCTTTATTATGCACTAGGGCTTAAGATTTTCAATATGTGCATCATTATACATATTTTTTTTTACTGTGGTAAAGCTGGGGCTAGGTCTACCTTCCTAATTTATTTACTTTTTTAATTCTTTTTTAATACTACAGTATAATACTGTTAACCAATACAGTTTTTTAAAATAAATTTCTACATTTACAAGTGTAACCATTTAAATCTTGGTAAAAAGATACAAAAACTTGTTATCAGACAAGCCAGAGGTGCAAGCCTTGGACTTCCCACTGCATCTGTCCCTGTCTCCTTGCCAAACTGTAAGTGACAACTGGATGACAGTCCCTACCCTTAGTACATGTACAGAAAGGATGAACAAACAAAGAAACAAAAAGAAGAAAGCAAGGTCAGGCTTAAACTAAGATGGCGGTGAGATACAGAAGGGAGAGACAAATAGAATAGGCAAAAAGGTCCAAGCAAGGGTCACAAAACACAGCAAAAGGTTAATAGATAATGTAGAAATACAAGCACCAAGATAATAGTCTAACCAGCACTGAATACAGTGAGAGGTGAGTGTAAACAGAGTGAATAGCTGCCGCCATGGCAGCTGATTGTTGTGGTTATCCAATACATTTGAGACACCGCCGCTCTGAGATATAGCCAGATGAATACATAGCTAAACACCTGGGTGGGGTACTAGGCATAAGAAGTTCTGCAGAGTTGCTCTTGAAGAACAGTTCTAAAAATTATTAATCATTTCATCAGGCATTACCTTATAGAGTTAATCAGCTATTCTGGCTGATAACAGAATAATCCACCTGAAGAATGCTTCTTTTTAATATATTGAGTAGTTGAGAACATTTAGTTTCTATGTCCTCTCTATGGACTGCAGATGGGCTTCATTATAACATTTGTGAAGCTTAATTTAGGAAATACTTCTGGTGTTCTCATATGTTACAGCTTACGGACATGTCACAATTCTCATTTTATAACAACGCAATGTTCTCTCTCTATTGATTGAATAGCTTATTTATTCCAACTATGCCGAAATAATTCTGCAATAAATACCAAGCAAGAACAACGTGTTTCCTTGTTATTGAAATGTAAAAGTAGCAGGAAAGAAAAGACATAAGAGATGTTATACATAATAATATTCCTTATAATTTTTTTCATAAATTTGCAAACAGTTCTGCTACCATAGCTTGCACTGATATAGAGTAATATCTTGTCTTCTGACCCTTTCATATCAGCAGTGGCTTTTCAGATTTTGCTGGTTGTCCTTGGAAACAGGCTGAAGGTCATTTATGACCCGACTCTAACTAATTGTCTGCAAATCACTCTAGAAGCAGAAAATTGTATTGTGGGATTTTTATGAGAAAACATCATATTGCTGAATCTGTATCATATTCACTGCAAATAAAGTACAAAACTAAGCTGTTTATTACTCAGTGTAGATTTTCACTGAAGATGTGGGTGTTTTTTTTGTATTTTTGCTAAACCAGTTTTCTTTTACATTTCTGAAGTAGCTTGTAGCTTTACTAGAAATACATGGTACAAGAAAATGAGGCCTGGCGTTTGGCGTACACGGAATAGACAAATGGCACATTTATCACAGCTTGAATGCCTGAAAACAGTATAAGATGTTTTGCACAATCCCCAGCGCAAATGCCAGGAATTGTGACTTCTACCTCCTGGAGGGGGTGTTGCCGCCCAGACTATGGTGCTATTCCACACCAGGTCAAACCTGGCATAGAAGAGCTTTGTTTGGGAAGCACATTGCTGTGTTACCAGCCGGCTGGATTTATCAGCAAGCCGGAGCCTCATCATAGTTCTGGAGGGCAAAGCCAGCATCATACTCTGGCCCAATTAGCGCCAGCTTATCAAAGATGTGCCCCATGGTTTTCTACCCTGCATGCCATGCTTTATGGAAAAGTGGCATTCTGAGGCACAGGACGGGCTGGGGATAGTCTTACCAGTCAAATTTATAACCAACTCCAGAGTAGCTGAAAAAAGGTTATTACTGAAATTTACATCAGTAGTTGGAACCTCCTAGTACAGTGGTGGCAAACCTATGGCACGGGTGCCAGAGGTGGTACTCAGAGCTCTCTCAATGGGCACCTGTGACAGAGAAGGGAGTAATAAGTTACTGCTTAAATTGTCCCATCAGCACTTTGCGAAAAATACATGGGTTTTGGTTGTAGTTTGGGCACTCAGTGTGTAAAAGGTTTGCCATCGCTGTCCTAGTAAATCCAGGACGTTTCGGGGACAATGCAGCAATTCTCCATTGTCTGCAGGTAACTGTTATTTGAGAACCTCAACTCTGTCTAAAACAAAGGTTTCCAAATTTTCAGTAGTTCACATTTTGGGTGATTTTTTACCCGAAAATCAATATTTCTGAAACATTAAAAGCCTAGAAAAATTAAGAAGTTATGAATTTATATGAACAGACGATTGTATATCAATCGACTTGTCCATAACAGATTTCTATCCGTGTTTTTTAGTTTTCTCTTAAACAAAATGGGCTGATGGTGTCAGTAACAGAAGTCGTGAACAGAAATCTGAAGGCGCAGTCTAATTACTTCACGAAACTGTTTAACCAGAGTGCATGCATTTACAATATATGTCATCATATCTGATTCCAAGTGATGACAAGTGCATTTATACGGAACACACAAAGAAAATAATTATTCCCCAAGGAAATCCCTTAGACATCACTTCAACTCAAGCCATTTTCTACTTTATTCTTTCTGAAAATATATTTGATATAAATTAGTGATTTAATCATCTCTATCAGTAATTCAAAAGATCCTTAGAGAATTTTACAAAGCCTAGTGCCCTTACCCTAAGTAGACACACTTCAAGATAGTGGACACACGCTGAACCTCTACAAGAATATTAAGAGCCCTGGAAGTACTGGGAAAATATAGCAGGAAATAATTATTAAGATGCTGTATAATTAAAATTTTCACAGCATGAAATGTGCATTTTCAGTAACAAGGACATAGGTTTATCCATGACTCAAACCTTAAACTTGCTGTAACGTATGTGAAAAATATTTTCAGCCGATTCATATCGTGGTTAAACTGTGTCTGTCACATCAAAAAAATGTTTGGATATTATTGGGAAGGATAAAGATTTGATTTATTGTTTAAAGTTATAGTATAAGTGTAATTCTTCTTGTGATCAATAGAATAGTTTAAAAGCTTAAAGGGGTTTTCACATGAAGCAAGTTAGGCCCTATCCACAGGTTAGCGACTGCCTGCTGCGGCCAACTCCGTGCTGCTACGAGGTGTGCAGCGGGGGTACATTGGACACCTGTTCTTGTGATCCATGGGGATCACTAAGACCCCCACTGATCAGTAAGTGAACTTGCTTTGTGGGAAAATGCCTTTAACCATTTATTTCTGCACCTGTTTTCCATGCTAATGCCCTAATATATATTTATATATCATATATATAAAAGTCAAAACTCACCTTTACGGCACCCCCCCTCCCCCGCAGTTCGTGCGCAGCGGGTGCACAGTTATGATGTCAGCCACCACTGTGCAAACTGTCCATATACTACACATGGCTGGCTATATACTACAAGGGCTGGCTATTTTATAATGGTGGCTGGCTATATACTAAAGGGGGATGGATGGCTATATAGTAAAGGGGGCTGGCTATATACTTAAGGCGACTGGAAAGCTATATACTAAAGTGGACTGACAGGCTATATACTAAAAGGGGCTGGCTATATACTAAAGGGGTCAGGCAGGCTATATACTAAAGGGGGCTGGCATGCTATATACTTAAGGGGGATGGCAACAATAAACTAAAAGGGGCTGGCAGGGTATATACTAAAGGGGTCTGGCTATATACTAAAGGGAATGGCCATATACTACAGGGGGCAGGCTATATACCACAGTGTGCTGGATATATACTAAAGGGGGCTGGCTGGCTATACAATAAAGACGGTTAGCTTTATAACTGACTTTTCATGGCCCATGTGCACTTTTTTGCTACTTTTTTGCGCTTAAGAAAATTATGGCATGGTTGAGCTCTTTGCAGTGTTCCCAGAGTTAGGGCCTGATTCCAGATGTGGAAGTTGCACATTTTTTTAAGTGGCTAATTTTGATTCACATCCACACATGCCCCCTAGGAAATAGCTTAGAGGTGTTGCAGATTTTCTTTGCGACTTTTGTGTAAAAAGTTGTAAATTCCCTCGACTCCTGAAATGCCAGATGTATTTATAAAGAAAACCACTAAGATTTCACCATCTGAAAAGCCAAGCAAATGCAAAAATGCAGACACACAATGCCAGACTTAAGCTACATGCGCCTCATTGTGTCTCATACAACATTTTAACATAGGGTAAAACATTTTTTTCACAAATAGGTATTGTTTTGGATTAAGGTGTTTTCAACTTGGATGGTTGAGATAGCTTTAGGTAGGTTGCAGCCATTCAATCCAAATCCAACATATTGCATGGTTGCCAGGCCAGTTTGGATAAGTTAAGATTAGGTATAATATAGGCTTAAAAAAACAAAAAATGTTAAAGTGTTGTATCAGGAACACTTTATTTAATAATGAAAAGCATTGTTCTCAGGAAAACCAACCTCTTTTGGGACTATAGATACCCCTATTTAAAAATACAGAGACCTAGCAACTTCTTCAGAACCTTGCTTAGTGCAGCCATACATACGTCCCCCATAGGCCAGCAATGGCCACACGGAGCTCTGTAGATGAGGAAAAGGACATGTCCTATCTTTCCCCCATGTTACTGGCTGTACACAATGCATTGCAATGGAGAGGGGAGGGGTCATATCTCCTCCTCTCCATCACTGCTGATGTATTCCCGTCTGGCCATAGCAGCTGAAAAGAGTGCTGCTCCATATCCCTCTGCTTTATTCCTGTGATATATATTTTTGAGTGTACAAAAATTGTTAGTAAGCACAATAAAAATATGAACACTTCAGTGTTATTTAATGAACATATTAGTTATAAAGTACATGGTCAGAAACATGTTATGTTAGGATGAGAGGTCATATCAAAAAGGAAGCGCAGTATGTACTTTGTATCATGGAATTAAAACTCTGATCAGGTAAAGTGGTATTCCTCTTAATAAGGTGCACTGTCAGAAAGGTCTCTCTCAAGACATGAAAGATGTACAGGCCCTGAGCGTATTCAGAACATCTATCCCTGTCTACTTTCCAGGTCCTGCGCTAAACCACGGGTGGAAACTGGGTGACAGTCCCTACTTTTGGTATGTGCACAGAACAGATGACAAAAAGATGGAACTAAAGTCTGATAAATTGGGTAAAAACCAAAATGGCAAAGAATAGTCAATTACAGCAATAAGCACTACAGAGAAATTATATAATATTTCTTTTGTAGAAAGTGAAAAAAGATAAAATCAGACATGTATATATCTTTTTGTCATTTTACTCTCAATTGTACTTATGTTTCAGATATTTAGACAAAATGTCCTTCATCTCCATTATTTTCACAGTTTGGCCATTTAATGTGTCTAATTATCGAGCTCTAATCATTTCTAAAGTTACAATACAATGTGTGGGGAGGAAATCTTTCCACTGTTTGTCAAATTCTTTGCCACATAGATCCCCTGCTGGCACATTTGACAAAGTGAAGCCTTTTATTTGTTTTAATGGTTTTAGAGAATAAAACTGTTCCTAAAGGTATGAATCAATCAGTTTTTCCTAAGGTGTTCTGCATTCACAGTGATCCGTATTTATTTCATAGGAGTACTTTGTGCCAAAGGTCAAACCTTTCAGGTAACATACCATTTTATTAAATGGAGGTACAAATGAATAGGATTTACTTTACATGCTCATTCCTTATCCTTTAAAGGAAACCTACCACTTGAAGTGGCAGGTTTCCGATTGCAATACCGAGCACCAGCTCAGGGTGAGCTGGTGCCGGAGCTTATTTTAGTTAGTGTTTTAAACCGCGGTATCGCGGTTTAAAACACTTTTTAAACTTTATAGCCGGCGCAGGGAGGTACGCGCTCGGCGCTTACCATGCGCGCGGCTCTCCTTCACTTCCTATGTAGCCGCGTGCACGGTAAGCGCCGAGCGCGTACCTGCCTGCGCCGGCTATAAAGTTTAAAAAGTGTTTTAAACCGCGATACCGCGGTTTAAAACACTAACTAAAATAAGCTCCGGCACCAGCTCACCCTGAGCTGGTGCCCGGTATTGCCATCGGAAACCTGCCACTACAAGTGGTAGGTTTCCTTTAAATTACAAAATAATTTTGACAGTCAACTTATCATGAAGTTAGAAGACATACAGCTCTATGGAGGTGGATTTATTATGACTTGCACTGAAGTAGAAGCCATGAAAAAGTAAAAACTCCTAAGTCAAGGCCAGGAATTGAAACTTCTCCTCCCTTACACACAGCATTAAAAGTTGAAAGTTGTAGCATAATTCTAAGCCAGGCAGAAGAAATCCTCCCCATAAGCCCACATGGATGGTTGGATATAAAATAGTTTGTTAGCACCTTTATGCTTTAGGTAATATATTTGGAAGGTTTTCTGAGAAAACTTTTTTTTTTCAACAATTTATATGATATTTGTATTAACTTCTTATACGTGCCTTTTTATACTTGTTTTATAGTTATCGTATTTTAGTTTTACAGTGTATAGTATTATGTGATTTTATCACAAAGTGGTTGATGAAGTGTATTTTTAGTGGTGAAAAATGTTGTTACTTGTATGTCGATACTTATTTGGTAATTTGATATCTATCTCAGTCAGCTTCATTTTATTTTAAGAGCAATATATAACCTGAAAACACTCCTCAACAGTACAGAGCTAAATTGAAAGCGTAGGTCCTCAATGAAATGAAGAAATTCCCTCATTGTTGGTATACCAATTTATTTAATAGTACTAAAAGTACTGTATAGACTTGTGTATAAGCTGAGTTTTTCAGCAAAAAAAAAATATATTGAAAAACCTCACCTTAGCTTAGAAACGAGTTTATAAAAAAAGAAACTTGCATACTTACCTGCCGATGCTCCCCAATGCTCTGTGTGGCTCCTCTTTCTTCTTCTCTTCACTCATAATAGACCAGCACACTATGGCGTCAGCCACTGCATTATAATGTGTGCCAGCAGGAAAAAGGAAGAGAAATGGAAGAGGAGTCGCAGAGAGCATCGTGGGGAGCATCGGAAGGTGAGTATCCAAGAGTATGCAGAGGCTGCCGGGCATTTTATTACTAGGGGGGGGGGCTGATGCTGGTAATTTAATTATAGGGGCTGGGACATTTAATTATAGATGCTGGGCATTTCATTACTCAGAGAAGCTAATAAATTTTCTACCCTAGGCTTATACTTGAGTCAAGTTTTCACAGTTATCTGTGGTAAAATTAGGGGCCTCGGTTTAGAAGCGGGTCAACTTATACTTGAGTATTTACGATATATCTAAAATAATTATATGCAAAACTATGCATCACCTGAGCCCTACCTCTGAAGGATCAATAAAATCCATCAGTAGGCCCACTATCTATTCTGACTTTAACTGTCTTTTTAAGATGCAAATATATACTGCTGTATTGACCCTGCTTATTTCTTACCACATTACTATGTAACATTATTGAACAGTTTTCTTAGTATACATTGCAAGAATGCATAGTTCTTCTAAAGAAGATGCCTCAAGAAAAGCACGCTCACTGGAAAAGACTGGTGTTCCATACATCAGTTTAAACCTTGCAGTAAAATTGGCAAAATTGCCATGTTTCATAATAAATCAGGTAAAATGAAAACATGTGTAAAGAATTCACAAAATAAGATTAAAATCTGTCTTTTAGAGGACTAAAATAAGTTATATACCAATTTCCAGGACATTTGGTGCAATTATGGTTTGGATGAATTCGATTGAGACCCTAAGTCTTTTGAAAATTCTACAAAGCTTCTACAAATCAAATTTTGGATCATTTGCTCATCGCTAACTGTAACCAAATCATTCCATATCAAATTCTGGCACCAAAATGTAGGATTTACTACTGCAGATTTTCTTCTCTCTTGTTTATGCCATCGTGTGTACTTAGCCTGATTATGAATATCAGTCTACCCTTGTTGACTTCAATGCCGCCAATTAATGCTTGTTTTGTCCTTTGCAGCAATGCAGTAGTAACTATTTATCAATATTGGATTAAGAAGAAGGAGTTGGCTGCATTTACAGTGAAGTCTGCCCGCACAGCTATGATCGGACAAATACGACCGCCGTGATGGAGAGGAGGATGGGTGACCCTTCTCCTTTCCATGGAATTGCACAAGGTACGGGCCATAACAAGAGGAAAAATAGGACATGTCCTATCTTTTTACCGTGAGCTGTACACTGTATTGCTCCATGCGGCCATTGCCGTCTATGGGGACGTATGTAGGGCTGCAAGCATGCAGCCATGCATAGGACCCCTTATGGTAATGTTAATGTATGCCTTAGTTTTTCTTTGGGGGTCTCTTATGTTGAAATTTATTAAAAATATAACTTTTTGTCAAAACATTTATTACATTTTGTAGCCAAACTAAAAAAAAAAGAAAAAAGCAGCATGTACTCACTGAGCAATACATATCACTTGTAATTTCCTTTAAGAGAATGAACAGTGCTCAGTCAAATTTAAATCAGCTATGCCACAAAAAGACCAGAGGCAAAATTGGGAATAAGTCCCAGTACGTATTTACTAGAAATATACAATGTCATATAAAGACGAACAGAAAAATACAAATTTCAAGTGACAATAAGTCCCTCCGGAACATTTCAGTCTCCAGAGTAATGTAGATATAGATAAAACTTTCCGACTGTTTGACACATGCAAAGTATCAGTAAGAATATAGCTGTCACTGCTAACCTATATTTGCATTATGCTTTCATAAACCTGTACTCTGTCATGACAATTTATTTCATATATTATATTAGCCTCGGCTAATACAAGTTCCACATGCTTGCCTGCATTCAAATATCATTTTTTTAATAAATCATACACTTTACCCAAAACGAAATTCTTTCTCCTACAGATTTTTTTTTTCAACAGAAAGAAGTCCTACATTTTTTTTTATATACGTACATTCTAATGGGAGAATATTTCTCAATTGAATTGTATTGTCTACTTCCTTACCTTTCCTTTCATATTAGAATACCCCTAAATAGGTAGTAGAGCATAGAGCAATCCATGATTTTGTAATCCTTTAAAGGGGTTTTATAGGTATTGCTATCAATGGTCTATCTTCATGTTAGGCTATTAACCCCTTCCCGCTCTGTGTCCGATATATCAAGATCTGAGCCGAACCAGTATCGGAAAACATGGGGTGCTGGCTGAAACATGTACCTGACACCCCAGTGTGGGCTCCTATTGCAGGTGTTTAACCCGTTAAATGCCGCGGTCTGCGCAACAGCTGCATTTAACATGCCTCTGGGGGGTCTTTCCCCCAAGATCGGCCCCCCCAGAAGCGTTTTCGGGGGGCACTAATTATTGCTATGGGGCCCCAGAGGTGCCTGCAGGCAGTGCCAGTAAGATGGAGTCTATGACTATGGAGTCATCTTACAGGCAGAGTGTCAGTATTATCATGAACAAGTAATCAGATGATTGCTTGTTCATGTCCCATGGTGGAAGAAGTAAAAAAGTTTTAAAAAAAAGTTATTCAATAGAAAATAAAGAAAGAAATCAATAAAAATTCCCAAAAGCCCCAAAACATATAAAGAGACATATAACGCAAAAAAGTCTAAATCATAACACAAACCCCACACATATAGTATCACCGCATCTGTAACAACCCGTAGAATAACAATAAATAATAAATAATTATTGAACCCACACGATAAATGCCATAAAAAAAACTGTTATTAACCCTCCAAAAATTATGATTTTTACCTACTCAATCCCACAAAAAATGCTATAAAAAGTGATCAAAAACATATGTACTCCAGAATGATACTGTTGCTAAATACAACATGTCCTGCAAAAAACAAGCCATCAACCAGCTCTGTAGCCAAAAAAGTAACAATGTTATGCCACTTGGAAGACGGCAATATAAAAATTATAGATTTTTCCCACATTAGGGTTTTATTTGACAAATTTAGTAAAACGTAAGAAAAAAATATTCATGTATGGTATCCCCATAATTTTATCAACCCATAAAATAAAGATAACAGGATTATTAGGCTATACGGTGAACGCCAAAAAAAAAAAGTAAAAAATCCAGTACAGAATCAATGCTTTTCTACTCCTGCCCTCAAAAAATGTCCTAAATTTTCAACAATAGGGGATACCAACCCCAAATTGCTAACACCAGAAAAGCATCTCATCCCGCAAAAAAAAATGTCGTCATATGGTCCTAATAATGCAAAAGCTAAAATTTTATAGCCTAAAAAAGGGGCCAATTAAATCTTGGCAGCTGCAGGGTGGTCCTTCCATTCTGTGCCTCGCTGTGCGCCCATAACACAAGTAACGGCCAAATGTGGGGGGTCTCTGTACTCTGGAGAAATTATAGAACAAATTGTATGGTGAGTTTTCTCAGCGATATTCGATTTTTGTAAGTCACGTGACATCAAAATAAATTATCCAGACATTTCAAAAATTATGAAAATGTAAAGTACACATATGGGAAATGTTATTGAGCAATTTATTTAGGTGGTAAATCTATCTGCCTGAAAACGCAATGATTTTGAATTTCGAAAATGGCAAATTAAAAAAAAAAATCATAATTTTTTCTTTTTTTTTGTAAATAAATGCAAAACTTATCAACCAAAATTTACCACTAAAATGAAGTACAACATGTGAAGGAAAAACTATATCAGAATCATTTTGATAAGTAACAGTGTTTAAAAGTTATAACCATATAAAGCATGTCAGAATCCAAAAAATTGGGCTGAGCCTTACGCTATAAACTGGCTGCGACCTTAAGGGGTCAATAGTTGATCATGTTTCTGTAATTTTGAGTAAGCGGAGTATGGGTTGCCTCTCCTGGATAAGCACTGCATGATTATAGGTTTGACATTTGTTTTACATTTGTAGTTTTTCATCTTTACAGATTAGTCATTATTAGGGGTATTTCAATAATAATAATAATGTATCCCCTACTCACTTGTCGAACCACTGAGGCACAAATCCATCACAACAGATTTTCTTACCCCTAAAGCTTCAGGACTGAACATACCTGAAGAAGCTAAATTGAATGAGTGACAGCTGCTCTTTAAATCTTGATGAACATACAGTAGCTTAGTACATCACTTGGCCTCTGTCCTCCATGCCAAAATCTTTAAATAGATGACAGTCCATGTGATTGACCACTGCTCTCTTCATCACTACCAGGCCATGGTCTTCGTACTTCGTACTTCGTATATTGCCCCCATGCACATAAGAGATAAGCTTAAAGGAAATCTACATTTAGATTTACTAATGGAAGATGTCCCAAACTTACTTGCTCGCCTCATCTTTCAGGGGTTGACATTGCTTTTATGAAGACCTGAGACATCGGTTTAAAAAAGATTATTGTCCTAAAAAAGACTTAATAAAGACATTCAAATAAGCCGGACGCACTCAGGCCTATGTCATCCTCCTAATATATGCCTTGGGCCAGGTGCCATGAACACAGAGGGGAACCTGCATATATTAGCAGGAGGTGGAGCCTTGAGACGCTTGGGTGACGTAACCCTGAGCACCCCTGGCTCATTTGAATATCTTACAAAGTCTTTTTTAGAACAATGCTGATGTCCCAGGTCTTCATAAAAGTGAGATCATCCCCTCAAAGACGGGACAAGCAAGTAAGTTTGGGACATCTGTCATGAGTAAATTTGATGGTAGATGTCCTTTTAGGGACATATGACCACTTGTATAATATTTAACACCTAACTGATTAGTGAAAACTTACTATTACTAAAATACCCAATATTACTCCTGACCTATTGTCGGCAATATATTTCTGGTGTGATCGTCACACAAAGCACCCCCGCTGCTAAGCTGTTATACACTACAGTCAAAGCAAGAAGAACACAGCTACTTGGCTAAATAACTTCATTACAGGAGCAGCTCTTATTGAAGTGGATAATATAGGTGCCCACAGTGCAGCCAGATAAGGCCCCCCTACAATCATTTAATCTTATGGATAGGTTATTGCAGGGGTTCTCTGGCATTAAAACTTTTTTATAAATGCTTTGTGTGGGTAGTAAAATAATAATGAGATTATATACTCGCCTCGCTCAGCGCTCTTATTAGGCCACGCCTCCAACTATCACTGCCGGTATCTGTATACAGAGGCTGGGTCTGATGTAGCATGGACACCTGTGTGCCTGCTACAGCAGCAGTATCAGGCTGTACCAGGCACAATCCTGTGGATGTGACATCAAGTGTATACAAACAAAGACCGGCAGTAACGGGCAGTGCAGTGGCTGAACTGAAACGCTGGAGAGGGTGAGTATAAGCTTTTTCTTATTTTCTTAACCCCACCCCCCCCCACCCCCGCCCCCACCAGTAAAAATGAAATTAGCAGCAGCAGCTAAATGCATACATTACATTAAAATATGCCTTCATCTCCTCTGGGAGAATAATGGTCTAAAAAGAGGTCACCCAAACCTGAAAAAGTCCTGTATTCTATTTTATTGTTACGTACAAAAAATGTAGAACATGTATGTTTCTCACATGCAAATGTTACTGAATGCAAATATATTCACTTCTGTGATTGTTAAATTATACAATCATGAATCTTTATAAGCCATTTAGTTTCACCAAGTATAACATACCCTAAGGCTCACTTAATATTTTATTCTGTTAATATTTTCACGATATAATGACTTGCTCAATGTGTCATTTCATTAGCTTTGTGCTTATGTATTATTAAGTCATTACATTTTTCCATTTCTGCATAACTGTAAGTTGTTTATGTGAACTTTCCTGCCTTTGGTTCATTAGAAATATCATATTAATTGGATTTTACTAACCCTTTATTCACCAAGCCACTACAATATTTTAAAATAAAATACTGTGTCGGAAGAACCTTTGAATGTTACATTCCATACATATAATAGCAGAAAATAATGTAAATGCTGCTTTTATGTACTGAAATGATCTGACACTGCAGTCCTGGCTGAAATTACATCAGCAGAATACAAGTAAAGTTGCAATGGAAAGCACTTAAAACTTTACATAGACCTTAAAGGGCACCTGACAGCAGAAATACACCTAATAAACCAATACCATGTTGTCAAGCAACTGAACACTTTCCAGATCATGTTTCTTTCATGGCCCAGTGTGGAGGCATCATCCAGAAAATCAACTTTGAAGTGAGATGTAAATTGCTTTTATAAAGTCAAGGAGGCGGAGATTGAATCCAAGCATTCTCTGTGTCAGAAAGCCCCCATCACAGAAATTGATGGTGCTGCACCCAGAGAAATCACTAACCAGATCTCCTGAAGTCATGGGAGGAGTCGTTCCGAGGCAGGGAGAGCTTCAGTTTTAAAGTCTCCGCCTCTTTGACTTTATACAACCAGTTTGCATTTCACTTCAAAGTTGATTTTTTTGGGTGATGGATCCAGGCTGGGCTATGAAAGAAACATGTAAGGTGCAAATCTGCTACACAACATACTGCTGGTAGTTTTTTAGGCCAGTTTCTTATGACAGGTTCCCTTTAAGGTTGTATTTGTCCTTTTATATAAGTAGCCTGTCAAACTTTATATACCTTATTCATTATATACAATCATTATATACAATCATTGCCTTATGTGCAGTTAGACCTGTCTCCTTTTTTTGTATTATATCTGCCTCCATCCACTGCTTGCTTACATCCTACTTTTGCTAGTGGTTGACATCATTAAGGGAACTTGACGGAAACCAAACATCTATGTCTACTCAAAAACTAGCATTTGGGAGAAATTGAATGATTAAGATTAAGGTGGAGAGTAGAGGCAATGTGGCAATATTTTTTTCGTAAATGGAGGTGTTTTGTAGTAACACAACTGACAGATGAAGAAATGCCAACCTTCATGTATAAGCTTCACAATTCAATATCGTATCGCAAAGAAAACCGGAAGGGTACACTGGGAAGACTGTATGTAGGTATTTGAACGGCTACCTTAGAAAATATTTCTCACCAATCTATCCTGTTTAGTATCGCAATTTAACTTCCTACATTTGGTTTCTATAGTTTTGTGTTTCTATAGTTTTTGTAGCACAAGTTTTTGTAGCACCAGAGCCAGAATTTATTTTCTACTTCTAAACTACACGTTTACAAAAGATAAAAAGAGAAAACCATCATAAAATTTGTTCTGACAATTTCTCCCGAGTGCAGAGACCCCCCACATGTGGCCGTTACTTGTTTTATGGGTGCACAGCGAGGCGCAGAAGGGAAGGAGAGCCCTGCAGCTGCCAGGATTTTAGTTTCCTCATTGGTCCCTTTTGTAGGATATAAAATCTTTTTTTTGTTATTGGGGCCATGTGATGGCATTTTTTTGCGGGATGAGATGCATTTTCCAGTGTTTCCAGTTTGGGGTTGGTATGCCATATTGTTGAAAAATTAAGAACTTTTGTTGAGGGCTGGAGTAGAAAAGCATCAATTCTGTACTGGATTTTTTTACTCCAGGGGGGGGGGGGGAATTAAATGCCGCAGTCGCACTGATTGTGGCATTTAATGGGTTAAACAGCCATGATCTTACCCCACTCCGACCGCGGGTGTTACACTGGGGTGTCAGCTATTGGCTACAGCTCTGCTTCCGAGATATCGCACATTGAGTGCTAAGTTACAGCTCACATCGTTTGATATTAAGGATCTAGCAAACTTCTGGAGATTGAGTCATGTTTTCAACGGTGACTCCGTGGCTCCACAAGTTGAATAGAGAGAGGTTACTTTTCGAAATGTGA
This sequence comes from Engystomops pustulosus, assembly GCF_040894005.1. Classification (NCBI taxonomy): domain Eukaryota; kingdom Metazoa; phylum Chordata; class Amphibia; order Anura; family Leptodactylidae; genus Engystomops; species Engystomops pustulosus. Next base: position 42,472,878 of record NC_092413.1, read on the forward strand.
TTTCTCAAAAACCAACCAGCAGGAATCTTAGTCAAACATTATTCCAACTTTGTTAAAGTATGGAAATATTTATCTTTGAAAAGTTGCATTTTTATTATTAATGTGTCTTGAAGAAAGTTTATGTAGACTAGGTGTTTCAGTAAACCCTTCATTTTATTTTGGGCAAGACCAAAATTGTATTTTTATTCTTACTGTATGTATAATCATAAAATAAAGGCTAAATATAAATATATACTGCACAGAGAATTATTTCATTTCAAATTTGTTTCTAAAAGCTGAATGCATATATTATTGTGTAATGATAGATTTTGTACATTTTGAGTTCAGCATTAATTGAGAACTAATGTGATTTGTAATCTGCCCACGAGTCTGTGATCTTGTCATCTTCGCAGTTCTTTTTTTAAAAGTAGACATAAGTGATGGAGAAGCAGGATCGCTTAGAGCTGCAAATAACTCATGTTGGCTCTGCAATGCAGGGAAATCCTGTGACATAACCGGTGCTTCCCCAGGCATCTGCTATGCAATTCCAATTAACATTTCAAACAAAGATATCTGGCTGATGTCGCTCCATGCGTTATTACATTTTCTCATGCATGGCCCTGTATTATGAGATAAAGCTTCACTAGCCGTGTTAAACAGATCAAATAGACATGTTTGTTCATTTTAAAGGACCACTTAACCTCAGGAACTGATTTTCACAAATGAACAAAGGAGTTGGAATGATATTTAAATAGCATTGTCACCTGTGTTGGAAATGAAAAGACTACTTCAAACCTTGTAGCCTGAAGGGGGGGTTCTTCTTCTTATTATCATTGGTGTTAAGAGGCTGTATAGAGAGTTTTGTCACTTTTGATAGCAAGAAGAATGCAGTATGTAAAGCTATTGTTGAGATGACCCAATGGACCTCAATATATCAGTGCTTGTTGGCATTCACATGCTTCATTAAAGACCCTACTCATGGCATCAAAACCAAGCAGAAGCCATTTTACCATTGTCCAAGAGAAGCACCTCAAAAATAGCTTGATATACTTAATCCTGGGGCAAGCCAACGGAGTATGGCGATCCTCCATGTGAATAGATACAAAGAATTCAGCAAAACTCCAAGTAGTGGATGAAAAAAGCAAGTAGATTTATTTTAAACACATCTCAATGTTTCAGCTTTTACATGAAGCTTGACAAAGGCTCCATGCAGAAGCTCAAACGTTGTGATGTGTTTGGAAGAAATCCACTTGTTTTTTCATTCACTACTTGGAGTGCTGCAGAATTCTTTGTGTCTATCCATCCATATATATATATATATAAATATATGTATACCTAAACCTAAATCCAAAAAAGTCTTGACTGTAGTGAAGGTAAACACATAATGCGGTTCGCACTTTCGTCTTTTTTTTTGAATTTTCGGTATTTGCGCCACTGTGACAGGTTCTTAACTGGGGATTGTGTCGTATGCTATCGGATTGTAGCTTTAATGCGACAGAAATCGGGGGGTGGGGCTGATTCAGACTGAGCGCGGGATTTAAGATTCAATTTGTGCCGCAAGAAAATGCACTTACATACACCAGGAAGAAGAAGGTGAACTCAGTTGATTATAGTAAGTTTTTAGCTCCTCTTATGTTAAAAGGTTTACCAACAAACACAGGTCAAGCATAGTCATGAATGAAGACATTCCGCACAATAATTTTTTCTGCATATAATCTAAAGTAGTTCAAAAAGATGAAGATCAATATTTAGACCTATTGCATAATTCCAAATACTGTTCTCAAACAAGAGGCATACTTCAATTTCAGTTTGCTACTTATTATGTAATTAAAGTGAACCTGTCAGCAGAAATGAACCTAACATACCACTGCCAGTATGTTGTCAAGCAGCTGAACACCTTCTAGATCATGTTTCTTTCATGACCCAGTGTGGTGGCGTCATCCAGAAAATCAACTTTGAATTGAATATAAATTGGTTGTGTAAAGTCAAGGAGGCAAGGACAGCTCTCTCTGTCTCCCTGCACTGTAATTGATGGTCCTGCAACTGGAGATATCAATAACCAGATCTACAGAAGTCCTGTGCATGACGTCAATCACATGCGAATGATCCCCTTCTGAAGCAGGGAGAGCTTGACTTGAGTGTTAAACTTTCCACTTCCTTGACTTTATACAATTAATTTACATCCCACTTCAAAGCTGAATTTGAAGTGGGCCATGAAAGAAACAGTTTGGTAGGTGTAAATCTGATAGACAACATACTGGTAATTGTTTATTAGGCTAATTTCTGATGACAGGTTCTCTTTAATGTAATTATTTTATAGGGTCTATCGCTACAGGGTCCTATATCAAGACAAAATAGAGAAAATTAAAACAGGAATGTTGACTTGTCTGCTGGCATCTCCATTTGAATTCTTTTTTAAATAAAAATTTTACACTTTATTAGTCATCTTGGAGGAAACTGGGATGAAATTTATTATGATACACCAATTTTGCTTTATAACACACCTCTCAATTCTGTTTTGAGGCATTTACTACTTGAGATGTTACTACACTAATCCTTCATTGGTGGGAGACTAAGACAATTTTTGCAACTCAGTCGATTAATGTGGCCTACAAGGATAACCATGCCCATTTTTCAATTCACTTTTTAAAACTGCAGCTAGTGGTGTGAACATAAAAAAATTCTCCATTTTTATTTGGCTCAACATATTGAAATTATTTGCTGCTTTATTAAGCCATAATTCTAGTACAACGGCTTGATAAATGTCCCTTTCTGGCTCATCCACACCATTTTGTCAATTTATTTAAAAATATTCAAGAGCAATAACAAAGGTACACAATAGTGCATCATTCTAAGAGCATACAGTATGCATAAAGATTATTTTGTTGGATTATAATTTTTTACTAAAATTGACATGTCAGGGGCAGTGACGGAATAAATTACCAGCACTGATAAAACGGTGAAAGTAAGCATAGTTATTTATAAACCTAGTAACAATTCCATGCAGAAAGTGCTGGTAACAAGTGATATATTATCAGTGACCTTGGTGAAGCATATGGTAAAGTAGTGAGATCTGCACTTCTGGTAATTCACAGGAAAGACAGATTTGGAAATTTTTCTCTCTTCCGATCCACTATGCTATATCTTTAGCTCACCCTTGAATGGATTAAGTACCTAGAGAGATTATTTAAGGCTTAGCAGAATGTTCATCTTTTCTCCATGACATTTAATCAAAAGTTGAAGTTTCCATCTGAGAAAAATGTATTGACCCAACAAGAAGAGATCACAACATGGGAACAGTTTGAAGCTATATTGCTAAATCAACAACTTTTTTATATATCATCGCTACAATAACAATGATGATGAACAGTTTTGAACTACACATTTTCCTTATATGAAAATTCTTCCCCTGTCAATTGGTATATTTTGAAGTACAATACAACTAGGTTGGGAATAACCAAAAAAAAATCATTCTTAATAGGGCTGGAGGCACAATAGGATGTGGTCAAACATACCGCTTTGATTCAGTTTAGAAGCAAATTCAAAGCACACGGGTGCGTGCCACAGCCTGATCGCATAAGCATTTCTGTGCAAATGCATGTGATCGGTGACCAGCACCCAGTGTCTTGCATTTAAACAGTACAAGACACTGGGTGTTGGTTACTGATCACTTACATTTGCACAGAAATGCATATTTGTTTTGGCCGTGGCATGCACCCGAACAATTTGATTCTGCTTCTTAACAGAATTATGAGTGACCACACTCTTATCTAGCCAAGAACAAAGGCTTCATTCAGCTCACCAATCTTATCTCCTCTGACAAATGTCAATGAAAAGACAGACTACATGCGAAAAGGGGCTTTCCATTATGAAGGTATGGTTGACCTATCCACAAACCAGTAGCTGTAGGTAACACATTTCTAATGTTCAGTCAACATATGTCATTGACCTCAACCTCATATGAATATTTGATGAACGAAAACAGTAATTGAAGGTCACTAGTACAGAAGTTTCAGATTAAACACTTTGAAATGCATTCAGTGCATGTGTGTCTCCATTTTCCCTATGATTGAGGTTCCCTACCAGCCCCAATCACAGGTGTTAGCTGTGTTTTTGGATTCAGGTATTCAAACCAAACTTTTGTTAAAGGTCTGGCCAAGCTCGCCAACCTGGAACCCAAATGGGTCTGCTATTCTCTAAAGAAAACACTTGCTATGATCTCACAAATGCACTTCTGGATGAAATGATGAAATGTACAACGGGTACAGTGCAAATATTGGGGGTAATTTACTAAGGGCCCGATTCGTGTTTTCCCGACGTGTTACCCGAATATTTCCGATTTGCGGCAATTTTCCCTGAATTGCCCTGGGATTTTGGCGCACGCGATCGGATTGTGAAGCATTGGCGCTGGCATGCACGCAATGGAAATCGGGGGGCGTGGCCGAACGAAAACCCGACGGATTCGTAAAAACCGCCGCATTTAAAAAAAATAAAAGTGTTGTGGAGCTTGCACTTACCTTCACTAGGAATATGCTAGAGAACTTGAGTGCATTCCAGGGAACTTCAGCACAGCAGCGCCACCTGGTGGACGTCGGAGGAACTGCCTTAATGAATCTCGGCCGGACCCGAATCCACCGCAGAGAACACGCTGCTGGATCGCGAATGGACCGGGTAAGTAAATCTGGACCCTGTTAAATGGCTTTATGATGCTACCCCTGCCCCCTCTGCAGCACGTTCTGGATTTATCATGAGGCAGTTCAGCCGTTCAGCAATATGCCACGCCACCATGGCTCTTCTACGATGAAGTTAGTCCTGGCGTAGAATTGCACCAAAGCCTGCGTTTAAATGGGTACAGGATATAGGCAGTACACAGGCATGGGGTAGCAACACCCCACACCGGCTTACTACACAGCACGACTTCCCCTCTTCCTGGGAATGTGCCTGAAATTGTGACTTAATCATATCTTTCCTTATGACTGTATATGTCTGGGCTTGATACTAAATAGTTGGTGATTTATCACAATGTATTAAAATACATTGAGAAATTAACTCTAAATTTAAGCAAAGTTAAGGGTGGACATGTGGCAATAAGATGCTCAGTACTATCATACAGTCACTGAATACCTCCATAAAACTAGTCAACTTGAAAACAAATCCTTTTAACCAGTCAGTGAGAAAATATGACTATGATCAAAGTCATTTTGTGTCAATTTGTTCTGCTTTTCTAGATTTGCCCTTGATCAGTCGATTGTTTACTGTTTCTTTAGAATTTGTCGTGCTGTGTTGACCATCTCTGTAAGTCCTAAATGACCTATTTGTAAATTTCAATCCGGCTCTTTTACAATTTGGTCGCTTCCTTTCAGTGTTCACTAATTCATATTGACTTTTATGTCCTTGTGAAAATAAATGTCTTGGCACAGGAATATATTTTACAATAAACCCTTAACCAGTGTCTAGGACAATATATCTTTATCTTGTCGTTGCAAAAATACTTTATCATTTCTAAAATTAGTACCACAGTCCAAAAAATATTTGGCAAAGCTAGTGCAAATAGAGAAGGGATCCCTATTAACATTAATGGGTTTCCAGTTCTAAAGCAGAGGTGTTTTTTTTAAATATTCACACTTTCAAAAAAACTCAACCCATGTATAATATACTCATTATTAAAATAGCTACAAAAAAGTGAACTTTTAATAATAATTCTATTTATATAGCGCACACAGCTTATGCGGCACTGCACAGAGCTTGCCAGATCAGTCCCTGTCCCCATGGGGCTCACAATCTAATCACCCTATCAGTATGTTTTGGAGTATGGGAGGAAACCCACGCAAACATGGAGAGAACATACAAACTCTTTGCAGATGTTGACCTGGGTGGGACTTGAACCCAGGACCCCAGTTCTGCAGGGCAGTAATGATACCCTCGGAGGCACCGTGCTGCTGACAACTTATGAAATCTTTCATCAGTTATGACCATGGTGTCTAGTGGTTCTGGATATCTATGTAACAATATCTGTGTGTGTGTGGTTAATCGAACAGATGAGCAGCATTCCATGTCATTGAATTATTTATTCACAAATGGAAATTGCAACGTTTCAGCTAACTCAATGTAGCCATTCTCAAGCCAGAGAATGGCTACATTGAGTTAGCCGAAACGTTGCAATCTCCACTTGTGAATAAATAATTCAACGGCATGGAGTGCTGCTCGTCTATTCGATATATTGGATTCCTGTTGTCTTGAACCGGTTCCCCATGAGTCTGCACCCATTTGGATCTTAATCCTTTACTTCACTGTACCCCCCTTACTAAATACAGAACAGCTACTCCACCTCCAGTAACTGCTTCTTTTAAAGTAGTGACTCACAGAAGAGATGGGGGGGGGGGCTTTAATGTGTTTATATAAGAGATATCACTCACAAGTTCTGCTCAAAATCCTGGAATATGAATTCATTTTTCACAGTCCTGCTGCTACTAACAACACACACAATGGTCGCACAGCTCTCAGGGGCCAATACCAACACTATCTGTAGTTATATTATAACAAAACACATAAAAAAACTAATTACTAGAACCAATGCTTTATTTATTGTGTTTCTGTTTTTCTGTTTTTTTTAAACAGTTTTTGCTAAAAAAAAGTTTCGCCTTTTTTTTACTGCAACCCTCCTTGACCTTATAAATATCTTGTTAACCATTGTAAAATTAGAATGCTTAAAATCATATCTATGGGGGTTAGAGTAAGGTTGTAATATTTACATGCAAAAAAATTGCAATGATTCTCATTAAACTCTTTATTATATTTATAACTCTTCAGTTCAAAGGAAAACCTTCCGGCTCATCCAGGTCATCTTAAGCAAACATTAAAGAAATACTAAACATGAAAAATAGAGAAAAAAATCACAGCACTTCCTTTTTCCCTTTACTTTCATCCTATTCTGTATTATATTAGAATTAAGTAATTTCAATATATAAAGAAATATTCTCACTGTCCCAGGATATCCTCTATGTGCAATGCTGTAAGACAATTGGCTGGAGGAGGAGCTCCTCACACTGCCCTGTCTGAAGTAGACACACACAGTGAGGGCAACTACTGTATATTTTTATGTTTAGATTCCCATGCTCCCACAGAGTTCTTCTTTTGTACCATTACAGTTCTCCTATAGTCACATGTACACTATGGGGCAGATTTATTAAGCTTTCTAAGAGGCAAACCTTTCCAAAGGCAACCAATTACAGCTCCCCTTTAAAATATTCATGAGCACTGGTAAAATGAAAGCTGGGCTGTAATTGGTTGCCATGGGCAACTAAGAACATTCTTACTCTTAGACAGCTTCATAAATCTCCCTCTAAACCTCTTAAATATTCCATACAAAATATAGCAATAGTAGTTTTCCTTGGGCCAATAACAATTTTGATAGGCCACAAGTGTTATATGTTGAGGGTTGGTTGAGGTTTCCATTGTATATTTATGTATTGGGCCAATAACAATTTTGATAGGCCTTAAGTGTTATATGTTGAGGGTTGGTTGAGGTTTCCATTGTATATTTATTAGAGATGAGCGAGAGTGCTCGTTATTCGAGACAAACTTTTCCTGATGCTTGAGTGCTCGTCTCGAATAACGAACCCCATTGAAGTCAAGGGAGACTCGAGCATTTTTCAAAGGGACCATGGTTTCGGTAATAAAATGTGTTATTTAATTGAAAAAGAATGTCTTCTGATAAGTTAGCAGATGTATGCAAACATCTGCAATCTATGCTCCCCGGTGTCTCCGTGCTGCTGTTCCCCGGTGTCTCCGTGCTGCCCCAGTGTCTCCGTGCTGCCCCGATGTCTCCATGCTGCCCCGATGTCTCCATGCTGCCCCAATGTCTCCATGCTGCCCCAATGTCTCCGTGCTGCCCCAATGTCTCCGTGCTGCCCCAATGTCTCCGTGCTGCCCCGATGTCTCCGTGCTGCCCGATGTCTCCGTGCTGCCCCGATGTCTCCGTGCTGCCCGATGTCTCCGTGCTGCCCCGATGTCTCCGCGCTGCCCCGATGTCTCCGTGCTTCCCCGATGTCTCCGTGCTGCCCCGATGTCTCTGTGCTGCTGTTCCCCCGGTGTCTCCGTGCTGCTGCTCCCCGGTGTCTCTGTGCTGCTCCCCGGTGTCTCCGTCCTGCTCACCGTGTTCTTCAATGTGTTCTTCACACATATATATTGTTCTTCACATGCTATTTTGTTCGCACCGTTCCGCGCGTAACTTCCGAAAAGTAAGCAGATGTGCCGAACATCTGTAATCTATTCTTCACTGTGTTCTTCACTGTGTTTTTCACTTAAATAATCCTGTGTTCACTGTGTTTTTCACTTAAATGATCCTGTATTCACTGTGTACACTGTTTTTATTCTATTCTTCATTGTTCTTCACTGTTTTTTTAATTAAATGCTCGATCTCGAGCAGGGGAAATACTCGTCTGAGCAACAAGCCGTTTCAAGTACCTTAATACTCGAACGAGCATCAAGCTCGGACGAGTATACTCGCTCATCTCTTATATTTATGTTTTGGGAAAAACAACAAGAAGAAAAACATCAAACCAAGAAGTTAGCACAAAATTCAGTCGTGTCATTTGTTCGTAAATTTATGTGAACCCACTCTATTATACCTTAACAAAACCTTAGAAGAACATGTGAGTGAAATATGGTTCATAGAAATCTTATTATACCATTTGATTAAAATTTAATTCCTTTTATTTAATCATTACATTTATTTAAAAACAACAGTATGACAATGTAATTTGTAAAATACAAACAAAAAATTAGTTACCCTCCGGAGTTCCACTGAAGCGTCCACACTCCACAGAAACACAGGAATATATCCAGGTTACTGTCCACATGTAAATTAGTCAAAAAAGTAAAGTGCCAGTACACCAATATCCATACATAGATTTATCACAAAAAATACTGTAAAGTGCCAGTGCAACAATAAATGGCAGTACAACCCGACATAAATATGTGACCAGCGTTTTAAGTGTTATATGCCTTTTTTTTACATTGTACGGAATGGCTTACCCATGTTCTGTTTGGACAACATTTGCATCCTGGTTGCCCGCATCTAAATCTGCCAGTAAGGTCGGGAAGGATGGAACTCCTATTTTTTGAGTTGGACCTCGAGTTTAGTAATTTAGAGGGGGCCAGATGGTTTTTAAGTGTTTGGGCCTGTCTATAAATTATGCTGGGTCTTTTTGATAGACAATTCTACTTAACGACCCGTATTTATCCCAAAGTCTATCAAAAAGACCCAGCATAATTTATAGACGGGCCCAAACACTTAAAAACCATCTGGCCCCCTCTAAATTATGAAACTCGAGGTCCAACTCAACAAATAGGAGTTCCATCCTTCCCGACCTTACTGGCAGCTTTAGATGCGGGCAACCAGGATGCAAATGTTGTCCAAACATCACTAATAAACTAAGGACATTCAAAAGCAACACCACTAATGAGATTTTTCCAATAAAAAGCTTCATGAATTGTTCTTCGACACACGTTATCTACCTATTGGAGGGCCCATGTGGCCTCCAATATGTTGGTCGGACCATTCAACAACTCAAATCCCGTATGAACAGCCATAGAAGTAATACCGTAAATGTCTCTACCAAACACAGCATCTCGAGACACGGGCTCACTCACCATCAAAAGGATTTTACTGCTTATTCTATAACACCTATTGAACACATCCCGGAAGGAAACAATCGTTTTAAGAAGCTCTGCCAAGGAGAGATGTTCTGGATTTTCAAGACTAACTGCCTGACCCCTCATGGCATCAATGAATCTCTAGAGAACCACTTTAAAAACTCTAGAGAACCACCTTTAAAACTCCTCCAATCAACACCATGTAATCAGCATACAACCAACCCCTTATCCCGGTTTATTTTGGCATCACCTATACATCCCCCCTCCCTTTTCTTGTCATTCCCCATCTTATATTATATGTCCCTTCCATATGCATCACCCTTCTGTCATCCCCAACATCTATGGCATTCATATTATCCACCTTTCTCTAACTCAATCAATAATCCCCCCTTCTCCACCATCCCCACCAAACCTCTACCCTCCTTTTGTGTTTGACCCTAGTAATCTGCATCGGGTCCATCACTTTCCACGATCCCCGCTATCTCAGAACGCCGCACCACGCATGCGCCGTTCATACTTGTCGACGCTCACCTCGGCCGACATCAGATAGGTTTACAGACACAATGCACATGCACCACTCACGCATTATGGCGCGAACCCGCTCCCCGCCACATCATTATTAACCTCATCTGCCAGAGCCTCCAGTCCAGCCGCTGGGACAAACATTCTACTCCCCGCACGGCAGGTAAGAAATAGCTATATCAACTTTACAGTGGCGATTATGGATACCTCTGATTTTGATAAATTTAACTCTGATAATTGTATACCTGCATTTCTAGATTCTTCATATGCATTCCCATATTTTTATTCTTAGATGAAATCCCTACCATTGATTTATCCACATACTAATGAATTTACCTATTTATCAATTATTTATTAATTATTTATTAATTACTTATTTTATATACTTATTTATTAACTATTTAATTACTCTAATTCCTTATGGTCACTCACATTAATAAAGCACTAACTAAGCATCATCGCCTAATCTTAATACTAGATATCCTCATATCTACCACAATCAAACTGAGCTGATTCGAACTCACTGAGCCCCCCTTTTTATTTGTCCATACATTTTTTTATGTATTTATTATGCTCATTAATTGTATTCCCTACCAATTATGTCTAATTTAACATGTCTTTGTTTTGACATTTATATTTGATGTCTTGTGTACCTTCGTGTACATCTAACCACTGACATATGCGTTTACTGCCATTATCTGACTAGTATCACCCTAGCAGATTTTACTGCTCTTATTTTCATATATTACTACTGTTTTTAGTTATACTTAGCCTTTTATATATATTTTGTTTTAGACTCTTATCACTTGAGAAAGGAGTTCCTAATACTCCGAAACATGTTGTGTTCCGAGACAAGTAATAAACATTCTCCTTTATCCCATCCGACGAGTCATTCCGAATCATTGTGTGCGCCACTTTTGACAGTACTTCACCAATCTCACTGTTTCGGTGGCTTGACATTTCTCCTGCTATTGGCATCTGAGACACTGAATGGCATCTAATTAGCCGATGACAAAATGTACTACAGCCGCATGAGGTCTACGGTTGAGCTCTGCTTAAAAGTGAATCAGAGCACAACTGTGAAGTAACTGATTAAAATAAAGTTGTAGTTGTAATAAATGTATAACTTTATTTATATTTTATATAAAGCTTTCAGTAATATGTTCAGAGGGACCTTAAAACCAAATTGCAATGGGAGATTGCAGGTCTGTGGAATCAATCACCAGGCAGCAATTTTGCTGTAGCTATAAGATGGCAAACAGCTAGAGCAAATTTCTTGTGCTTTGAAAAAAATGGAGAGGTCCGCAGCAAAAATGGCTGAGCTGAAAAGTAGAACTCCCATAAGAGTTCTAGTTTTCTAGTCAGTTACCTTCAGTTGGTACGGTAAGTATTCAGACCCCTTTAAATTTTCACTCTTTGTTTCAATGCAGCCAATTAGTAAGATCAAAAAAGATCTTTTCTTTTATCATTAATGTACACTCTGCACCCCATCTTAAAAGAAAAAAACAGAAATGTAGATATTTTTGCTAATTTATTTAACAAGAAAAACTGAAATATCACATGGTCACAGGTATTTACACCCTTTGCTCAGTATTGAGTAGAAACATCTTTTGAGCTAGTACAGCCATGTGTCTTCTTTGGAATGATGCAATACGTTTTTCACGCCTGGATTTGGGGATCCTCTGCCTCTTCCTTGCAGATCCTCTCCAGTTCCCTCAGGTTGGATGGTGAACATTGGTGGAAGCCATTTTCAAGTCTTTCCAGAGATGCTTAATGGGATTTAGGTCAGGGTTTTGGCTAGACCAGAGAATGGTCACAAAGTTGTTCTGAAGCCACTGCTTTGTTATTTTAGCTGTGTGCTTAGGGTCATTATCTTGTTGGAAGGTCAATCTTCAGCCCAGTCTGGCTTCAGTTATTCTGGATGATTAATTTGGTGCAGTATAAGACTGGTGAGTTCTACTTTGCACCTCCTTTCAGGTGATCCAGTTTGCTGCACCACAATATTGAATACTTTCTGGCACACAGGTTATTTCAGAGGACACACCACTTTTTCATAGGAGTTGGAAAACAGTCTAAAATTGGACTTAAACCTGCAGTAAGTGTGATGCACTGCATTTCAGGTGCAAATTACTCCAGTTTCTGGCACAGACAGATTGATAAATCAATTGCGGCCTGGTGTGGAGGATGCGCCAGTTGCTAAGTTGGTTGTCCTACTTCTTCCTGCCAAGTTTGCCACCTGAGGCCAGACGAGCTGTTGTGTACTTTTTCACTACTTTTTCCAAACTTTCCAAATGAACTTCCCAAACAGCTGGATTAATTAAATAAATTAAGTGAATCTATCCAAAAACTATGAAATAGTCACATAAAAATAAAAAAAGGCAAACTGCTCAAAAATTTAAAACTTTTATGCACTAAAATTAGTAAGAAAAAAAGGATTAATCTCCACCACTATGTTTTTCCATCCTGCTCCAGAGCAAAGTTTACTTTCAGTGGAGGCCATAACAGCCTTTATGGAATGGGTGCAACTATATTGCATCCATACCCTCTGTTGAGCATAAACTCTGGGAAGTCCCTAGTGATGTAACTGTCCACATAAGGATAATAACCTCCCTCGAGAAACACTCTGAATGTTGGCAGCATGGGGCGGGATGGAGCAGAAGAATGTATCCCATTGTTTGGATACATCCTAGACCTCCATTGCAAGAATACGATGAGAATCCGTGCAACATATCCTTACAATATAGAACTTAAAATAAGATGTGAATGTAGCCTTATAATCATCATCTCAATTCACAAAAATGTGGGATTTTTATTATTGTGGAACAAAAGGAGACAACTCTGTGCATAGGGATACATATCAGAGGTCCCTAATGAGAGACAAAGGTTTACCAATAAGGGCCAGTTACAATATCTGTTGCTTTATAAGTTTTTTGTATCAGTTATTGTGTGCCAAAACCAAAAGTGGTTGAACACACAGAACAGGTATAAATCTTTTTATTATTACTTTATCTCTTTGTAGTCTTTACATGTAGCTTTGGCTCACAATAATGTATGCAAAAAAATAAAAATATTGGAGTTGTAAACCCGCATTTGAAAACCTTCTTATGTACCCGGTGTTGAGGTGTTGCTCTTTCTTCTTCTTTATTTCCTGGCATAATCTTTAAAAAAAAACTTTAATTAAGAGATAATTGCCAAATTTGTGTTTATTGGATTTTCTATTAGAGCTATTTATTCCTGCCTGGTTTATATTGAACAGAAATAAAAGCTCAGTGATCAACCTTTACGAAGTGTGACCTCATAAAAGCTTATCACTGAGTTTGATGGATCTTATATATTTGATTTGTCATGCTATGACATAGCTGAGATGATCAAGACAACGCCAGATGGTCAATAAAATAAATCATGGAATTCCTCTATACTATTCTAACATACAATTGGAGGCAGAATTTTGCCTGCGCTAAATACCTGGCGATGGCTGTAGCTAATGTGTCAGGCTGGTGCATCTTCGTTTGGCCTCCCCCCTACGCACCCCTTTATGATCTCTACCCCTCACCAACTTGGGTTGCAGGAGGCATAGGGGTAAAAAAAAAAAAGTCTAAATTCCTGGCTGTGCACCAGCAATTGTAACTTTCTCATGTATTGTATTTTATTGTATGCCAGAATAATGGTCTACAAGCCATAACAAATGCCCCTATAACTTTTTTGGATATTAAAATAGTGTGAACAAATCATCTTGTAAAACATACCACCTCAGATATAGGGGAGAGCGGACAAAAATCTTAAGAAGTGACCATTGTAATTACATGAAATATACTCCATCATCTGTGATATATACCACATCAAAACACCATTTTGACGACAAGCTTAATTGTAGGCTTGGTTATTGGCTATGAACGCCTTGATTGATCACATGCTTTAAGTCTTCCAATCACAAGGAGGCAGTCTCTTAATAATGGCCACATGAAGGGTAGGTATCAGAGCTTGTGGTGTTTGAATGCAGAAAATTGTGTATGTGTGAAAGTTTGAATGCACAAATAAAGCCAGAGCCCATCAATTCTAATGAATGGCATCAAATTCTGCACACACCGCACAGTGTATATATACAGTTCTACCTCTTTGCACTGGAAAGGGGTTATCTGCAGATAGAGGGCAGTTTACATAGGGTATAATGGGAAAAAAATAAAAATTTAAAATCAGACATTGAATTTAAAAATATATATGTTTTTTTTTATGTACACATACTCTGATGTTGCCCTGTGCTCATATTTTTATTCCTATTTAGGTGTAATCAGTAACACTGATTCTGTGTCCTGATTGGCTTTGCTGTTTCTGCACATTCATGAAAATGCCCGTAGTGATGTGGCCGCAGGGCCCTTAGCTGATGTCACAACCAGGAAGTACCCGCCCGCTACAGGAGAAGCTGCGAGGATTTTACAGATAGGTCTGATAGATATATTAGGCTTTATTTCGGGTTAGGAAGAAGCCAGAAGCATGATATAGATATTGTTGGAATTGTTGTCAAAGGCTCTATGTAGCTGTGCAATAACATTTTTTGTCAAGTTACTTTACAGTTACTGTCTAATAAATTTCTAACAAGTTAAAAATGACCCCTTTATGGAAGTAGATGCTTGCTGAGGTTTAAAACAATGGAGCCATTGAAAGAAGCCATAAATAGTTTGGTGTTATCAAAGAAGAAATAGAGAAAATAATATTTTTTTACACTGTAGATATATCTACCCACTACCCAGCTACATTTGCTTGTGGTAAAATCTTAGATTGTGGGGGAAAGTGAGGACATTTTGGCCCCAAGTAATTGGAGTGAGTCAAAATGACAAGTGCTACAATTAGAAAGGATGGATGATATAATTATGGGTAGTGGCCAGACCATACCCCATAATGCATCGTAGGCATTAATCCAGATGGGGTTTGAACTATGATGACTCATAGAAACTAAAAAGTTTTAATAAAGAGAACATATTTGTGCCAAGTTAAAGGCGACCAAGTTTTCCCAATACTGTAATAAGTCATCTGGGTTTGTGAAGTGACAGTTCTTATACGCCGGCCATTTCTGTAATATCTCTATATATGTATTTTATTATCATTCTATTCTCTCATTCTTTTCTTATCATTATTGCTTATGGGACTGGGACTGGATGGTCGCAGTGCAAGTAACAGAAAATCCCCAACCCCTCCCCCATACCCCACAGTCTATTATTGTAAAGTATACTCACATTTCGTTTGTGTCTAAAATAAATAGAAACACCAGTGCACTCCATTCTCCCCAGAACAATAGATAGGGGTAATGGATAAGGTGGGACATGGTTTTACTCATGTTCTTCTCTAGCCATTATTCCCTCTAATCAGCAGTTAAGATTGGTGTTTAAGGACAAAGTAAATGACACATGAAAGGTGGCCTACAGGAAAGCAACACATTCTGCACTAGAACATCTGCATTAGGAATCAAAAGAAAAGGAATAGTTCCTGTGGAACCCTCACCCACGCATTGTTCGCCTGGTGTGACATTAGATTTTAATAAACAGATAAACCTGCTGGTCATCAGGAAAACAGCAAGGGAATATATGGAAATCCAGCATCTTTACCTTCATTTATCCAAAAGAAGTTTCTTTATAAAACTCTAACAAGGGCAACGCACTTAAGACGTAGACGGAATAAAAGTTGTACTTGGCATAATTAAGTGCTGTGTTTCGAACAGTGCTGAGAACTACTGCTCATTGTCGTGCAGCTGATGTGCAGCAGAGCTGACTCAGCACACTATAGATTCTTGCCAGCCTAGTCGACCAAGTTGAGGTCGATCCAGGCTGAGGTTCCTGCTAGACAAGGACTTTTACTACATAGTCAGCCAACCTACAACTCTGCTAGTCCTCAGAGGATGGGATTGGTCATCAGTATGTTACCTGCTGCAGGTACAGTTCTTCCAATAAAGGAACCATTAGTTTTGCAAGATCTCCGCTTGTGTGCCCCTAGCCTGCCGTTATCATCACTGGCCGCCCACATATCTGCCAGGGAATTGCCACCTACACCAGGAGTGTTCCAGGAGGAAACTTTTATTGTCACGCAGCCCCCCACCTCTTCTTGCTTCACCTTGCCCGCCTGAACGAGTGTGGATGAGGAATAACCTGGGACAAAAGCTACTGTGACATCAACAACCCACGAGCATCGAGCTAGTCACTCCAGACCCAGCTGCCCCCGCATACTGTCTGCCCTGGTGGGGATGTTGTTATGGACAAAGCAAGTGCAGATTTACAGGTGAAAAGGGGCATGACTACATGTCTAGCACGCTACAGGGTTAAATTGTGGCCTTAAAACATACCCATTAGAGTGTGGACATAAGTGCTTTCATAGCCTTGGGTAAGATACTGCTGGCATATTTATTAGTATGTAATCTCTGTCTATAATGAAAATGTTACAGTTCACTTCCCTAGTTATCTTTCTTTTAAACAAGTATGAGTTTTAGATAATAACATATACGCCCCATGGTTAGACTTTATTTCTGTACTTGATTTATTCTAATACATAACACCTCCGCTAACTAAACTGCTGTATTCTTCACCCGCCAACACATGTTTTGAAAGATACATCTCTAGGCTAATGTCAATATATGGTATTTTTCCCAGGTGAAGTTACTATTTGCAACTCCTTATTCTACATCAGTTCTCAACAGGAAAATAGATGTTAATCTAAGCAGCAAATTATAGCAATTTTTCCAGGCAGTGCGTGTGACTTCAACTTGCTGTTAAAGCCTTAGAGAGAGAAAAAAAAGAATTGAAATGATGAGCGAAACCTTCCTTGTCTGTTCCACCTCATGAAATGGTGAAGAAAATGAAGTTTTTGCACCATCTGTATTGAAAAATAAAGTGACTTCAGAATAAACTTAAGAATAAATATTATTACTTGTAGCAAAACTGATAATGAAAACTTTATAACATAATTTTTAAGAAATCCACTCCTCTTGACTTGCAAATCGACACTTCAGATTATTGTTTGGAGAAAAATTTGTATCCTAATTTTAATAGTCATATACAAATGCAGATTTGTCCAACCTTAGTCCATATTTACTCATGAACTAAGGGTTGTGGAGTGGATTTTGAGGCGATCAGTTACCCAGATTTCAAAAGGCCCTGAAAAAGATATACAATAGAAAAAATTGGGTAGCAGTATGGCTTAGATGGCTATAATTTAATGATATACTGTTGTTACTGTTACATTTGTGACAATAATAATTGGAGTTTTTGTGAAGAGTTCCTTTGGTCCTTAGGTGAACAATCTACGATTCTGTTGTGGGATAAAAGAACTGCATTAAACTGTAGCTAAAACCTTTATTCGTGATGGGTTGTTGTGTTTGTTTTTATTGTTTTTTTTTATATGATATAATATTGGGCCACTTTCATATTAGTGTCACATTTTTGGGACATATGAAGCTATTTTGTTAAGCTTTCAATTTCTTACAATCTAAACTTTATATAATAAAACAATGTACTGGAAAAACCTAGATTGAGGGTTTTCAAGTCTCAACCCCTCTCTTAGATCATGTCAAGGGGAGCACTAAATATGCTAAATTCTACCATCCTACCACCCACCAACTGAACCTTTGCAGCCAACACCAATATTTTCATTATTAACTTATAATAAGAAGGCAAATAGGTGCTTGTCTACATAAAACCCCTAACAATTTGGAAACCCAAAATGCAATCAATCCAAATTAGCTATAAGATACTTAACAATAATACCAGTAGCATATATAGAAGTTTTTTTTTTCAAATACAAATAGAGACTTATTAAGTTTTAAAGATTTAATAAATACATGTGCAAGTATTAAATGCATATACTGGCGCAATATATAGCTAAATATAGATAGATGTTGTATCATAACTCTTCATACTGTATATACTTCACTTTACAATTAGAAAAATTTACCGCATCAATTGCACCTAGCTCTTACCTTCCCTTGAGATTATTGTACTTAGTTTTAGAATTCAACCTATGTTAATCCCTCAACTGTATTTTTCCATCTATATTTGAAATGGGTTTATTATTTTTCTTAGATTTAAGATTTTTACAGTGTTTTACACCAAATTCAGCACTTTAGTAAATAAAGGGAAGCATAACTATTGTTATTCTATTGATAATTTTTACAGGTTTCAGCTTAATAGCATCATAGCTTAGTCGGTGGTTGAGTTTTAAAAGAAAAAAAAAATACACTCGCCACCCAAATTCTCTACTGCTTCTTATGATGCCTAAATACCCATTTCTACAGTAATTCCTGCTCTGATCTGGGCATTCCCTTGCTTGTTCATTATACCATTAGTGCACTTTTAAAGCAAGTGATATAACTAGTACTTCAAAAGCTAAAAACATTGCTAACCCCCATTATAAACCCAATCAATTCTAGGGTCTCATTTAGAGAAAGTTTTTTAGGAGATTTCAGCATAACAAACTTCTAAACCAGCAAAGTGTTCTTGGATGAAATTGGTGAATAATGCACCAGCGTGCATGCAAGACTTTCACTCTATTGACTTCTGTAGAGCGATGATAGATTTGGCAGACTTTTTTGATTTTCTAATTTCTAGGGACCTGGGGATCAGATACTTAAGTATTGGACACTTACAGCCTATAGATAGCAATTGAAGCATTGTTTTTTATTTACACAATCTCCTAATTCTCCATCAATTTATATTTAAAAAAAAACACATTGGGGGATTCATCAAAGCTTGTTTAACAGCTTTATTGTACACCGTGACATAGTTGCGATTCCTTACCTGCATATACCACCTCCATGCCAAGTAATCATGGAGAAGCGTGATGGGGGCTGCCCCACATAATGGAGTGGGCTAGCACAGGGCATTCCTGTTCCTGCATCTGGGTGCTAACTATAGCCAGCGCCACAAACTATTGCAGGTTATAGCGCAATTCTATGCCACACACTTGCCACCAGATATATATGAGGTGGCAAAGCCTCTAAATATATCTGGTGCGGCAGAACGGGTGGGATTTACATCAAGAGCTGGTGCACTATGTGCCAGCAATATTTAAATCCCCCACATTATGTAGGCACAATGTTAAATGACATACTCAAAACTATTTCTACTGTAGCGAAATAGACATACAGAGTGGAAAAGACCAATGTTATGTAAACTACAGTCATCAAAGCTGTTGAGGTATAACGATGCAATAACTAAACTGAATATCTTCAGCACTGAGTTATAAAACCCATTAAAGAGAAGATAAGTAACGTGATAGAGATGTCCCCACTGGAGCTTATAGTGGAAACGGGAAACCATTAAGCTAAGGATTGTTAATCTTAGTCATCAGCTGTGATTTTCACTTATTTCAGGTAAGGTTACTTCTCATCCAAGGCATTAGGTGGGAAATACATAAATTAGCTGGGGATATGACTTCTTAGTGAACAGTAAATGATCTACTTGTTATCTTCCTAATGTTCAAGTTACACCTCTGGAAGAGAGGCAGCAGACTGGCTAAAGCAAATTAGTTTTACTGATGAAATAATTTATCTGGAGACTTGTGTGTAATGATAAGTAAAGAATTCATATAGTTTCATAGAAAGATTCTGTTCAGGGTACTTAGAACCCAGCTAGAATGGATACACACTTCTGCACTTGATTGATTGAACAAACTCATAAATACCAAATAAATTAAATTAGCTCGTTACAGAAAAACATAATTAATTATTCTCGCTACCTCCAAAATGGTGATGACTTGACAAGTTCAAGTATGTTTATTTCTTTCTATTAACTCGATCCTATCCTAATATTTTAGGCAGGGGAAATTAATGGACTTAAGTAACTAAGAACTTCTAGAAGCACAATATTAAAACTGCCCTAGCAGGGTGTTAAAGACATATGGGCACATTTACTAAGGGTCCGTCGGACACATTTCCGCCAGGTTTCCAGAATTTTTCCATTTTGCACAGAATTGCCCCGGGTTTTTGGCATACGTGGTCGGATTGTGTCGCATCGGCGCCGGCTTTCATGCGACACAAATCGGGGTTGTGGCCGTCGAACAACAGGACTGATTGGGACAAACCGCAGGATTTAAAAATGAAATTGTGTCGCAAGATCAGCACTCACATACACCGGGAAGAAGAAGGTGAACTCTGGCGGACCTCAGTGGGGAAGCGACACATGCAGGAAATTGGACGCACGATCTTAGTGAATCACGGCAGCTCCGAATCCTCATCGGACATTCCGGATCGGCGTCGTCAACGGGACAGGTAAGTAAATGTGCCCTATAGAGTTCATAGGGATCATTTATCCTTTTGTTCTGTCTTTTTGTGAATTTTTGAGGACTTTTTAAATGCACTGAAGTCCGCCGGACATTAGTTTATCGTTGGTAAGACACATCTATATTCCAGAAGTGATAATTGTCACAAATGACATTTATCTTTTTAAAATGTATCAACTCCAAACTTAAAAAAAAAAGAATTAATCTGTTAATAATTAATAAATAGGGGTAGTCACACTATAACATTCTGCTGGAAGTTTTCATTGGAATTTATACTGTTCTTATTGTAACAATTTATTATTGCTTCACTCTCAAATGAACAGGAAAATAAGCTATTAACCCTTAAAGAAAATCTACCAGGGAGTCATAGATCCAGACACTGAGACTGTGGTAATCTTCTTATGTTTGTTATCCATTGCCCTACTTCCTGATCAACGCAAGTGCTGATGGAGCAAGGGGGAAAGTGAGAAAATGGGGCTTATTTACTTAACTAGTCCCTGCGCGATCCCCGAAGTGCGTTGTCCGACAAAGATGAAGTCTGCCGCAATTCAACAAGATCGTGCTCCCGAGATCCTGCATGTGTCGCTTCCCCGCTCAGGTCCGCCAGAGTTCACCAACTTCTTCCCAGTGTATGTGAGTGCATTGTCTTGCAACACAATTTGAATTTTAAATCCCGCGCTCAGTCCGAATCAGTCGGGTTGTCCGGCCTTGGCCCCCGATTTGTGTCACATGAAACTAGCCATGTTTGCGCCAAAATCCGATCGCGTGCACCAAAAACCCCTGTTAAATGCGGCGCAAAACGGAGATAGTAGGGAAACCCGGCGGAAATGCGGTCCACGGACACTTAGTAAATGTGCCACAGTGTGACAGCTAGTAATGGCAGATCACAGAGGGGCCAATGTAGCCCCTCAGGCTCATTAGCATCAATTTCAAAGTTGAGGAAAGGGGCCATGGATAGCAAATATAAGAAGTTTACCACAGTCAGAGTGTATGGATCTATGAGTAAGTGTATGAGTAAAATGTTTCATTTTGATTGTAGATTTCCATAAACTACTGTAGGTCTCTAGATAATGGAAATAAGTTTGGGTCCATAGAAATTTTTTTTTTGGATAACCCTTTAAATGGTTATTTAAACAATATAAGACATGACTGATTTATGCAATATTTTTTAGAGGATATCTTAAGGATCATTGGAATTCATCCAAATTTTAAGGAAACATGAATATCTACTATATATACCTAAATATAAAAATGTAAGACATTTATACATTTCTAAGGTATTTTGTGTGGATAAGAGACATGACCTAGTTTGTAAAATGTAGTAACAGCATCCCAAAGTCACGAAAGATAAGACTGCAAAATTGGCCATTATGGACTTTCATGTCACATTTAGTATCCTCAAAAAAAAAAAAGGAAAAAAGGGAAAATTAGCCGACTCACAACTTTTATAAACAACACTGATTTCAATTTTCTAAATGACCTTTACTTCTCTTTCGACCTCCTGGTAGCGAATGATGAAATTGCACTGAAGGTTTGATTAGTCTTTCTTGATGTTTCACTGCTTCTCAAAATGGATTTGACTTTCGGACATTGTCTGCCAGAATGACTACATTTCAGATTGTTTCCCCTAATATAAACAATATTTTACTCTGTAGATGAAGGGTAGTTTATTCCCTGATAAGCTGCCACCACATTGCTGTAGGCTTATAGCCACTTTCTAGAGACAGAGTTCTTACAACTGTCCTTTATAAATGTCACATTATTGTTGGATATTACAATAATTAACCACAAAGATAAAAAGGCAAACAAAAAAACAATAGTGACTACAAAATATAATCAACAATAAGGTCATGTATTAAAGGGGTTGTCCGAGAGTTCCGAAAAAAAACTGTAGGTGGCCGGGAGCGGGCTGCTTAAAACAATAAAGATGTACTTACCTTCCGGTGCCCTCCGGTATCCAGCGCTGCTGTCACTCCAAACAGGGCGCCATGTAAACAAACATGGCCGCCGGAGCAGCGCTGCATTCAGCTTCGGGCCGGCCGTGGCCGGGTACGCCTATCCGTCCCTATACACAGCATTGTGTATGGGGGCCGGAAGGTTGTCGGGTCCGGCCGGAAGCTGAATGCAGCGCTGCTCCGGCAGCCATGTTTGTTTACATGGTAAGTACATCTTTATTGTTTTAAGCAGCCCGCTTCCGGCCACCTATAGTTTTTTTTTCAAAACTCGGACAACCTCTTTAAGTTCACTTGATAGAAGTTGCATCAGCTCACATATGTTTCATAGTTTTATATGTGAGATATTTTGCAAACAGTTTTTAGAGATTTTTTTCATTCTGTTTTCTTTGTAAAGCAGTAAGTTCTAGTTTTATTAGGTTGTCGACCCAATTTAAAGATAAACTAATCACTTGATTTTCTGATATTAAAGGGATACTTTTGCCAAAGCAAAAAGTCCCTCCACAATCGTATTCTATTGTTGTTTTCTTTCTCCATACATATCATATTGGGATTGATGCTCAGTAGAAGTGTTAGTCTGCTTTCATTGACATGTTATATATACTTAAAGGGGTTGGCCACTATTACTACACTTTACCATGGTTATAACAAGACCTTAATAGGGTCAAGCATATCGTTCTTACCGTGATAAAGTTTTGGTGAAGCCACTGGGACCGCAGTCTACCAGGGACAGGCATTACTCCATTATGATGGTTGTGTATGTGCATTCATAATGGAGGGAACTTTTCTATAGTAATGATTTTGAGTCATGATTAAGGGCAGTTTTCTGCCAGAAATGCTTTGACGTGCTTGTATCTCTAAGATGCTAAGACACTAAGAAAGCTTGAATTCACCTGGATAACTTCTCAGCTGGAAAACTAAGTATTTTTGCCTGTACAACCCCAACATCCACCATAATCAGCAGGATAAAGGGCATTACAGGAAGTCCTGAGTCCTGTTCCGTGGGGGTCACGTGACCCACAGGTCCCAGCAACTTTATAGAAACTTTACCAGGGTAAGAATTATTTGAGGGACCTTAATAGGGTAAAGTTTTGTGACTGCGATCAATTCCTTTAAGCCCAAGTATCCGATCTTTCTGTATATTGACCATATGGGGTCTTCACATGGGGGGGCAGAAACTTCAATCACAACTAAGCTCAGCTTACATGACTGTGTATTTATGATATGTCAACATATTCAGGATAATAAAGATCAGGATAATTCAATTGCATTCCAGGAATAGCAGAGATGGCTTTGTTTAGTTTGGTCATTTGTAGTCGATCGGAAATATCATGGGATATTAACAAACCAGGGTAGAAGAATAAGAAGGGGGAAATGTAAAAACAAAGACAAATCATAAAACAAAGAAACCAAGAAACTCCATTTGACTGTTTCAGCAGGGGTTAATTCATGAATCATTCTGTATGATGTTTAACATATTTCCCTATATAGGTCCAATATTATAGAATATTTAATCATATGTGATGCCCTTTTAATTATTCTACTGTGTATATTATTAGGTTATTTATATTAGCTAATGCACATTAATATTTCATCATCAATTATACTGTAGATAGCAATATCATATAGTGACTAAAAGATAAAAATAAAGCATTATTTAACCTAAAATTACATGAGATTCAAGCTACGGTACATTATTTTTAGGATACCTATATTTAGACACATAAATCATTAACTTAAGTTACTTGTCATGCCTTTGGCATTTTTTCTTCCTCTCTTGGCCATATAACACTATTGAGTATATTGATTTCTTAGTACTGTAATGCATATTAAATTAACATAAAAGACTTTCAATACATTACAGGTTCTTTCAACCAAACACAAATAAAAATGGTAAAATATCACAATCCTCAGTTCATTTACCCTGGATTTCTGTACCTAGTAGATTTGG
Source organism: Engystomops pustulosus (assembly GCF_040894005.1). Classification (NCBI taxonomy): domain Eukaryota; kingdom Metazoa; phylum Chordata; class Amphibia; order Anura; family Leptodactylidae; genus Engystomops; species Engystomops pustulosus. The sequence goes on from NC_092413.1 coordinate 42,497,199, forward strand.
CCACATGGTAACTTGATTCTGGTGAAGTATCACCCCAAGTGTAAGTTGCAGCACAATGTTCCTCTTCAATGATTTTCCAAACCATGAAAATCACCAAACCGTAATATCGCTGAAAAATAGTATTTGGTGTTTTAACCTGCTTATCACAGACTTCTAGTGTAACTTGTGCCATAAGACTATCAAAATGGTTTGCTCCTTTATTTGTCAAGGGCTACAGACAGACATTTTAGACACTTTAACGACTCGTCTAAAAAAATAGGCGTGGCCTCATGGAAATGGACATGAGCTAATAATGCAAATTTACAAAAATGTTGCCACATTATTATCGGTGTACGCTAAGCCAACGAATAGATGGTTCAAAGACAAGAGACCTGATACTCCAGATTTATCATTCAGTCAGTCACTAAAGGTTTTTGTAAATCTGGCACAGATTAAAGGGGTCTTACTGGGTTTCTTCACTAGTAATGTCCTATCCATAGTGTTATAGTGGTGGTCCGTGCCCACTGCAGTTTTACCTACTCTTTCAGGTATGGTCGCTGCGTTACTGTCCTTACTGTTGGTCTCCTCTATGAAGTAGGCATTTCCATCCATGGAGTATTGGCAGGGCAAAAGCAGTATCTTCCCCCATTGGGCATTTACCCATTCTTCCTTAAAGGGAATCATTTATACAATAACAAATATTACAAATATTAAAAAAAAACAGATTCTAAAATATTAACAGTATCAGTAGAAAAACAAACATACACTTGACCTCTCTTTAGTAAACTCTTAAATTTCTGATCACAGACAGACAGAACTTCAAGGTGGATACACAATGTTTTGTCTAGATGCTGCTTTTAAAACTGCTCCTGGCTTATCTTTTCTCTTTATGAAACAAAACATCATTCAGAAATATTGAAAGACCGCATGCAGGATGACAGCATACAATTATATTGTAGCCATTTATTAAACGACAAAGAGCATAAGAGCATAATCCTTGAGCAAAGTCAACCAGAGCAGGATTAACTAATTCTCTATTCTTCACCTTGACAAATAATATTGACAAATTTTATTGGAAAAGAGTTGAACGAAGCAATCAAAACCTACTGGTAATGTAGGGACCAAATAGAGAAACACAGACAAGACAATGGGGCACATTTACTTACCCGGTCCTGTCGCGATCCAGCGGCGCGTTCTTCATTGAGGATTCGGGTCTTCCGGCGATTCACTAAGGTAGTGTGCCCGATGTCCACCAGGTGTCGCTCCTGCGCTGAGGTTCGCGGAGTTCACTATCCTATCCTGGGTGCAGGTAAGTGCGTGTCAAGCGACACATTAAAAAAAAAAAAAAAAACGGTTTTTCCGAATCCATCAGGTTTTTACGACGGCCACGCCCCCGATATCCGTCGTAAGCATGCCGGATGTGCCACAATCGAATCGCGTGCGCCAAAGACCTGGGGCAATTCAGGGAAAAATAGCGCAAATCGGTAATATTCGGGTAACCCGACGAAAAATAGCGATTCGGGCCCTTAGTAAATGACCCCCAGTGAGTCCTAAAACTAAACCTTCCCAAATACCCTACCAACTTGCTTTGCGTAAAGTAGGAAGTGCAGAACAACTTTGGTGACAATTCCATCCCCCCACAATAAGTTAAACACATAGACAATGGCAAAACAATACAAACAAATAAGAAAGGTCTATAAGGCGGGTCACAACAGAGAGATTAAACAAATTACTAGATTACTTATACAAAAGGAAAGTCTGAACACGAGCAAAGATCAGGAAACCAGAGATCTAATGAACTAAGTCCCTGACAAAGTATAACGCTAGCCAAGAATTGCTTCTATACCCAGAAGTGAAAAAAGGGTAGGTGGGACTACTATGTTATCTCAAAGCCCTAGCCTCAATAGTGAATGGGCCATAGCTCAGAGAAACAGATAGCACAGAGCAGATAAAGAGTATAAAGCTTGTCAATCACCCAGGTTAATTGTAGCTGGAAAGAGACAGGATGTGCTGATCAATCAAAACAGCATAGTCAGCTAAACCCAAAGAGGTCACACTAGAGGAGCACAAGAAGAGATAAAACTGGCAACTCTTCAGTCGTACACCACAGACTGAGGATGAAGATGACACAGATGTTACACTACCAGGAAATAAGACTATGGAGAATTACACTAACATAATGATGTAAGGTAGGCAAGTAGTGAAAATAATATTACAGGATCAGATATGTATTAGAACAAAGATGGATTTGACTGCTCCATTGTCAAACATAGATTTACAACAGCCCAGTATGTGGAGAAAAGTCTTCATGGTTTAGGAAAAAGACTTTGTGGTAGGGCCTCTGTATGGCTTCTCCTTGCCCGGGCAAGCATGATGGTTAGGTATCTTATTATGCACAAAAAAGATGAGATCCTTCAACCTTTTCTTATTCTTTTGCAGGAAACCTATCATAGGAGACCCATTAAGGGGGTTTTGCACAATAATATAGAAGGAATCCAGGATGAAGAATGTGTGTCACTTAAACGTGTAGTGGTTTTTTATGGATACTAGCACCTTGTATCAAGCACTTTAATTTAATAATTTAATACAATAAAAGAGTGAAGAATTTTCTACCTTGATGGATTCCTTTTATTTTATTTAGCAAAATTTCTAATTTCCCAGAGGGATTGGGATCCTCTGCAATCACTGAGATTCAACAGGTATGAACTGATTGTTGCCCACATGGAATGCTGGATTGGGCTTTTGCTGTTTTTTTTCCGATACAGGCAGTCCCTGGGCTATGTACAAGACAAGTTCTTTAGGTTGGTTAAGTTGAATTTGAATTTAAGTGGGAACTTTATATTTTATTATTGTAACCCCAACAAAATTTTTTGGTCTCTGCGACAATTGGATTTTAAAACTTTTGGACTGTCATAAGAACCAGGATTAACAATAAAGATTCATTGCAGACACCTGATAACTTTGACAGTTGATCATTGTAATCTGGGGTTAAAGTTCAGTAAATTACCAAAATCTCGAGACCCGTTTTTAACTAGGGTTCATATGTAAGTTGGGTGTTCTTAAGTCGAGGACTGGCTGTACATGATTAAGGGGGTTTGCTGAATACCAGCACCTCCATGCCCCCCACCCATCTCTTTTTTACAGCATCCATTTTAAATATACACAGGTTTCATTTCATTTATGCCCCATTTAGCAGCCAGACTGCCCCACCACCAGTGCATACCCTCTACTGAACTTCATCCCAGTCCTCATCCAAACCTTTCACAGCAATAATTTCTGAAAGTAGACACCGGTCGCAATCTGATTGTGGTCACAATCAGCGGTATGTGATTTTACTTAGAAATTAATTTTCTTACATTAGAGATTAACACAAATTAAGTGAGAGAGCCACGTGTACTAAACTTTAACAGCATAAGTATGAGACCCTAATAGAGTCACGCAAGTCAAGATCCGAAGGCAGCAACAATTGTGACTTCCTGTGTAATCCTGTGTCATGCTGGAATCCGGCAGATGATGGCACTTTGCAGTCATTAATGGTTGTAGGGGTGCAAATGTCCTGGGCTGGATGTATGACTACTATTCAAGTGTCCTAGACAAATAAAATAGTGGTGTCTATTACCAGGGCCGGATCATAAGGGGGGCTGCAGGGGCACGAGCCCCAGGGCCCCCACCACTTTGCCCCCCCAATCGCCCGAATTGCCAACAGTTTATTTGGCCCCGGAAGGCATGCCGAATCCCGCAGGTGTCCTTACTTTAGTCTATGGCAGAGCGAGGAAACAATAAGTTCCCTGCTCTTCCATAGATGATTGGGTCTGAACAAAGATGGCGACGTCCTCCCGCTGGCAGCGCACAGTGTGAGGGGGTAGCATATGACATCACAATGCTGTGACATCATGGCGCCGCCTGTAGCAGGGTGCCACCATCTTTGTTTACATCCACCCGGACACCACGAGGGAGGATGAGGACGCTGCGCATCTGGGGAACAATGGACGGTGAGAACAATTTTATAATTTTACCTAAGACCTGTATATAGTTATGATAGGGGGATTGTATATATTTATTATAGGGGGACTGTATGTAGTTATAGGGGGGCTGTATGTAGTTATAGGGGGACTGTATTTAGTTATTGTAGGGGGACTGTATATAGTTATTATAGGGGGACTGTATGTAGTTATTATAGGGGGACTGTATGTAGTTATAGGGGAATTGTATATAATTATAGGGGGGCTGTATATAGTTATAGGGGGACTGTATATAATTATAGGGGGACTGTATTTAGTTATTATAGGGGGACTGTATATAGTTATTATTGGGGGCTGTGTATATTTATTACTGGTGTCTGCATACAGTGATCGTTGGCAGAGCTGTATATAGTGATTGCTGGGGGAGCTGTATACAGTGATTGCTGGGGGAGCTGTATATAGTGATTGTTGGGGGAGCTGTATACAGTGATTGCTGGGGGAGCTGTATATAGTGATTGCTGGGGGAGCTGTATATAGTGATTGCTGGGGGAGCTGTATACAGTGATTGCTGGGGGAGCTGTATACAGTGGTTGTTGGGGGAGCCGTATATAGTGGTTGCTGATAAAGCTGTATACTGTGGTTGCTGGGGAGCTGTATACAGTGACTGCTGGGGGGGCTGTATATAGTGATTACTTGGGGCTGATTACAGTGATTGCTGGGGGGCGGTATATAGCAATTGCTGTTCCCGGTCTGTACTACATTCAATGGGGGCCCCCACCATATTGTGCGTATCTAGAGAGGTTCACCAGAGGTCACAGTATGCAGCGAGGTGCATCTGTAACTAGGGGTCATCTGTAAGTTGGGTGTCCTAAAGTAGGGGGCCGTCTGTAACCTATAATTTATTATATATATTTATTCAGTTTAACATACATTGGTGTGGCTTCTCAGAACCATAATTTACATTTTTTAAAACTGATGCACAAGGGACTACCCACACATGAGGAACATTTCTGAAAAATAGATTCTAATTGGTTTCAATGGATAACTCCTCCACTTACTATTTCTAATCAATTCAGCATAATGGCTTCAGATAGAAACACATATGGTCTGAACTTTATTTTGTGTTTTATGGTTTGTGCAGTAAGGACTTTTATTGAATGTTAATTGCTATTGACACAATTGCAGCAGAATTTCTCAGGCGCTTGTTGAAATTGGACCTTTCACATTGTTATTATTCTGTCTCTAGAACATTTCAGATCTCATTAGCTTCCAGCCCGATCTGACATTTTCTGCACCTAAACATCAACACTAGAACCACCATTAGGAGAGTTTGTAAACAGCAATTATATCCATCCTGATCTCCATATTTTATGCTTCTAAATAAACTAAAACGAATGTGAGCTCTACCATTGATCACAACACTTTGTAAGAAGAGTGACCTGCGGCACATAACATTTTTTTTTATTTTTAATGGAATGTATTGTTAGAAGCTGACCAATTATTTTAAAATATATAATTTTATTTTATTTTTTTGTTGCTTCTCATAGATTTCCTGTATCTGATGGGACTGTCATATAAATTAAAATGCTCTTGATATTAATTTTATTTTCAGATCTTTGTCTTTGGCCGTGCATGGTCATGCTTCGCAGAAGAATAGTCTGTGCATTATTAGATCAGACAATCGGAACCCATCAGTCTTAATGAACCAAACCCCTTTTGATACTAATCAGAAAAATGCCCCAAAAATTGTGTTAAAAACGTATAAAATGCAGTGCAAAGGTTTGTATTTTAAACATTGAGTTGTTTTAATTCCCTGATCAATAAAGATATAGAAAAATTGAATCTTGCATTCGGCTTGCTGACTATTATACCAGCATGATTGTTCCTGCTCTATAGAGACAACTTATTATCACAGACAGGATAAGGCTCAATTCACATCTCACATTTTCTGTTGCAAGGATATTTCACTTATAACAGTGGGCTACAACATTTCATATAGTGAGATACCTTCTCACTGCTGCTGCCAATGTTCTGGGTGTCTCCAGAATGATGTAATGGTCCGTTACAGTAACATCGCTAGGGAAACACCCATAATATAGGTTCAGTGGAGGCCAGGGAAGAATGCCATTCAGTTGCATCCATCCCCAGTAGCTTCTAATGGCGGAATGAAGCCAGATGAAAAGTTTTTTCATGCAGTAATTTTAGCTCCATGCAATGCACTCTGAGCAGGCAGAGACATAAAGTTTTCCTTTGCCTGCCAGTATTACTCTATGGAATCATTTAGTGAGTACATCAGGAGCTTTCCTTAAGTACACATGGAACATGTTCAAAAGACGAGATGCAAATGTAGCCTGATAATGAAAGAAAACTCCTCTATTTGAAAACTGTAAGAAGCTAAAACCAAATAGGGATGTTAAAAGCTCCATCAGTACAGTCAGCATGACCCTATTTTGTAAAGTACTTATGTTAGAATACACAAAAACAACATTATTGAGACCCTTGTGGCAGCCTAAGCAAACTTTATTAATTTGTTTCATTGCAGCCAATTGATAAGATCAATAAAGATAATTTTTTTTGCTCATTAATGTACTCTCTGCACCCCATCTGGACAGGAAAAAACTGAAATGTAGATATTTTTGCAGGGACAGGAGGACTGGTTGCAATTGAAGGAAAGTTGAATGCGGACAAGTACAGATATATCCTGGATGAAAACCTCTTCTAGAGTGCTCTGACTGGGTCCAACTGTCAAGAAGACACACAGCTAAAATAACAAAGCAGGGGTTTCAGAACAACTCTGTGACCATTCCTGACTGGCCCAGCCAGAGCCCTGACCTAAACCCAATTGAGCATCTATAGAGAGACTTTAAAATGGCTTCCACCAATGTTCACCATGCCACCTGAGGGAACTGGAGAGGATCTGCAAGGAAGAAAGCAGAGGATCCCCAAATCCAGGTGTAAAAAACTTGTTACATCTTCCCAATAAGACTCATGGCTGTACTAGCTCAAATGCTGCTTCTACTCAATACTGAGCAAAGGGTTGGAATACGTATGACCAAACATATCTAAATTTCACTTTTTCTCTGTCAAGATGCAAGATTCTGTCAAGGGGGTCAGTGTGTATGAGCAAATAAAAAGAACTTTTTTGATCTTACTAATTGGCTGCAATGAAACAAAGAGTGAAACATTTAAAGTGATCTGAATACTTTCCTTACCCACTTTATATTATTTCTATTAACATAGGATACTAGTGTGCATGATTACAAATCATGGTACAAATACTGAGTAGGGAAGAGAAGTAAAGTAGAAGCAAATCAGTCAACATATACCGTGACACAGTGGGGCTTATTTACTACGGGTTGTGGATCGCAGTTTCATCGGATTGTTCACCGTTTTCTAGATTTGCGCAGCTTTGACAGGTATTTAACAGGTGTTTGCGCTGGGATTGTGGTGGGGCTGCGCTGGCTTTCATGCGACAAAGATGGGGGGGGGGCATGCCGTCGAACGATCCAACTGATTCGGACTGAGCGCGGGATTTAAGTTTCAAATTGTGTCACAAGACAATGCACTATTATACAGCTGGAAAAAGAACCTGACCTGAGCGGGGAAGCAGCACATGCAGGATATCAGCCGCACAATCTTAGTGAATCGCGGCACAGTGCAGGATCGTTCGGTGAACTCCGTGGACAGGGTAAGTAAATGTGCCCCAGTAACCTACTTATGCTATGCGAAACCAGTGACATCCAACAAAAGCATATAATAACAAAGCAATAACATATAATAAAGTGCAATTATTACTTTAACAACAAATGTCCAGCGGAAATAGAATTTTTTAATTATGTTTTCAGCTTTGCCTCCAGACTGGAGCTTTCTAATGAAGGCTCTATAATAGTTTGCTATAAAGACAGATGGGAAGGGAATCAACTTGGGTATTCCACAATTAATTATTTTTAAAGCCTCCAAATCCCTATAAAATGAAAAATTTGAACAGAAAAGGCATGGAGAGAGCAATTTATCACCAGTGTCCTGAAAGTACCAAGCCCTCCAGACAATGAAATATAGCACAAGCCGCTACTTTTAAACAAAATTAATTGTGAATTTTATTCTGCATTTCTCCAAGCCAGGTCCATTCTAGTCATTGTTTTCACGTAAATGTAGACTAATGCCCTGCTTAGGCAGATTGAACATTTCATTATGCTAATCTTCCCCGATACTATTCTATGTCATATTTAGTAAATGATGGATAATATTCACATATCAAATTTAGCAACTTATGATTAAATGAAAATCTTACTACTACATTTTTTTAAAACAATCTATACTTATTAATATAAATGTAGTATTTTAGATTACCATGGACCACCGCGGACGATGACACAAGCCGACACCTGGGACCGGAATCTAAGTGGCACCTGGTCTTCACCAGAGCCTGCATGAAAGCAGGTTGGTGTTGCTGCAGCGTGGTACCACTAGGTCGTTCCAAAGGTGCGACTTGTCCGCGGTGGCAGCCAAGGTCAAGGTACAAAGTCGGCAGGATCTCGTGGTCGAGAAGAGGCAGGAGGTCAAGACAGACGCAAAGGTTCAAAGTCGGAGACGGAGCAAGAGGTCAGGGCTGGCAGCGAAGAAGCATAATCAGGAACAGGACCAGGGTCACAACGGGAGGTCAATACATGGGAACAACTCACTGGAAACAGCTTTCTTTTAGGCATGAGCACAAAGATCTCGCAGGGTGTGCAGGGAGAGGCAGGTTTAAAGGGGTATTCCCACCTCAGCTACTACAGTTAATTTAATCCCTTACCCCCCCAAAAGCATTTCTTCAATGCATTGTTAATTTTTTTTTAAATTACCTTTATTCCCATAACAGTGGAAATAGGGATTACCTGCCCCCTAGTAACGGCCCTCTGTTATCACTAGATGTGGCCACCACCGATCGACAGCAGCGGTGGCCGCGCAGGCGCTTAGAATGAGGCTTCTCTGAACCTGCCAGGAGTGTGTGGACACGCATAGCTAGTGCATGGGCAGTTCACATATACCTCACTTGACCATGATGGTTGCCGGGCATGCGCAGTAGTTTCACAGCAGCCCTGGTCAATCAAGCCTTACCATGGGACAGCTGTGTACTGCAGCAAGCCGGCACTGGTAAGTTCTCTTCATCTAGTAGTGCTGGTATGCTGCGGTACACAGCTGTCCCATGGTAAACTACTGCGCATGCCCGGCAGCCATCCTGATCTAGCGAGAGAGGTATATGTGAACTGCACATGTGCTAGCTATGCGCGTTCACACACTCCCGGTAGGTTCATAGAAGCCTCATTCTAATCGCCTGCATGGTCACTGCTGCTGAAGAGTAAATTAACTGTAGTAGGTGAAGTGGGAATACCCATTTAAGTAGATTTCTGTGAAATGCAGTGCCCGTGACCCCATGACAATTGTTTAGTGATATTGTATTTAGACATACAGATGGACCCCTACTCAAGGACACCCGACTAACAGACGAACCCTAGTTACAGATGGACTCCTCTGCCCACGATGAAGGTCTCTGAATGCTTTACTTTAGTCCCAGGCTTCACTGATCAGCTGTAAGGTGTCTGTAATGAAGCTTTATTTATAATCCTTGTTCCCATTACAGCACAAAAATTTGAGAATTCAATTGTCACTGGGACACAAAAAAAGTTTGTCTGGAGCTACAATGATAAAATATACAGTTCCAACTTACGTACAAATTCAAGGAACCAATCTTGTACGTAACACGAGAACTGCCTGTATATGTCTGGCCAAGGCTTTTGGTTAATGATAAAAGGAGGTAGCAGGTGTACATTACCGCTGTATAGCAACAGAGGTCAGTGATGGACTGGAGACAGGGGTGAACCTAGCCTTTCTGCTGCCTGAGGCGAGCTATAAAAAGACGCAACCCCCCCCCCCCCCGAACCCATATATGTAATATATCATGGAGTGTCAGGAACAGACCCGATCATATTGGTTTAATTCGAAAATGAAGCAATGCAAAATACACAGAGATTCCCATGTACTATATAATAATAAACAATAAATAATAAATACGGTAATAGTAAACACAGCGAGCTACCACAAAGAACAAAATACATACAACAATCCGCCATATAATATAAAATCAATACAGGGGGTCCCCTACTTAAGGACACCCGACTTACAGACAACCCATAGTTACAGACGGACACCTCTGCCCACTGTGACCTCTGGTGAAGCTCTCTGGATGCTTTACTATAGTCCCAGACAGCAATGATCAGCTGTAAGGTGTCTGTAATGAAGCTTTATTGATAATTCTTGGTCCAATTACACCAAAAATTTTGAAACTCCAATTGTCACTGGGGCAAAAGAAAAAAAATTGTCTAGAACTTCCATTATAAAATATACAGTTTCGACTTACATACAAATTCAACTTAAGAACAAACCTCCAGACCCTATCTTGTATGTAACCCGGGGACTGCCTGTATATCATGCCACCATATATTATAAAATACATCCAGCATCCTCCATGTAATATATAATAGATCCAGTGTGCCACCATATACCATATAATACATACACTGTGCCCCCATATACCATATAATACATACAGCGTGCCCCCATATACCATATAATACATACAGCGTGCCTCCATATACCATATAATACATACAGCGTGCCCCCATATACCATATAATACATACAGCGTGCCCCCATATACCATATAATACATACAGCGTGCCTCCATATACCATATAATACATACAGCGTGCCTCCATATACCATATAATACATACAGCGTGCCCCCATATAGTATATAATACATACACTGTGCCGCCATATACCATATAATACATACAGCGTGCCCCCATATACCATATAATACATACAGCGTGCTGCCATATACCATATAATACATTCAGTGTGCCGCCATATACCATATAATACATACAGCGTACCGCCATATACCATATATTACATACAGTGTGCCCCCATATACCATATAATACATACAGTGTGCAGCCATATACAATATAATACATACAGTGTGCAGCCATATACCATATAATACATACAGCGTGCCGCCATATACCATATAATACATACACTGTGCCACCATATACCATATAATACATACAGTGTGCCCCCATATACCATATAATACATACAGCGTGCTGCCATATACCATATAATACATACACTGTGCCGCCATATACCATATAATACATACAGCGTGCCGCCATATACCATATAATACATACAGCGTGCCGCCATATACCATATAATACATACAGCGTGCTGCCATATACCATATAATACATACAGCGTGCCCCCATATACCATACAATACATACAGCGTGCCGCCATATACCATATAATACATACACTGTGCCGCCATATACCATATAATACATACAGCTTGCCGCCATATACCATATAATACATACAGCGTGCTGCCATATACCATATAATACATACAGCGTGCCCCCATATACCATATAATACATACAGTGTGCCCCCATATACCATATAATACATACAGTGTGCCGCCATATACCATATAATACATACAGCATGCTGCCATATACCACATAATACATACAGCGTGCCGCCATATACCATATAATACATACAGCGTGCCACCATATACCATATAATACATACAGCGTGCTGCCATATACCATATAATACATACAGCGTGCTGCCATATACCATACAATACATACAGCATGCCGCCATATACCATATAATACATACACTGTGCCGCCATATACCATATAATACATACAGCATGCCCCCATATACCATATAATACATACAGTGTGCAGCCATATACCATATAATACATACAGTGTGCTGCCATATACCATATAATACATACAGCATGCCGCCATATACCATATAATACATACAGTGTGCCGCCATATACCATATAATACATACAGCGTGCCCCCATATACCATATAATACATACAGCGTGCCGCCATATACCATATAATACATACAGCGTGCCGCCATGTACCATATAATACATACAGCATGCCGCCATATACCATATAATACATACACTGTGCCGCCATATACCATATAATACATACAGCGTGCCCCCATATACCATATAATACATACACTGTGCCGCCATATACCATATAATACATACAGCATGCCGCCATATACCATATAATACATACACTGTGCCGCCATATACCATATAATACATACAGCGTGCCCCCATATACCATATAATACATACAGTGTGCCGCCATATACCATATAATACATACAGGGTGCCGCCATATACCATATAATACATACAGTGTGCAGCCATATACAATATAATACATACAGTGTGCAGCCATATACCATATGATACATACAGCGTGCCCCCATATACCATATAATACATACAGCGTGCCGCCTTATACCATATAATACATACACTGTGCCGCCATATACCATATAATACATACAGCGTGCCCCCATATACCATATAATACATACAGCGTGCCCCCATATACCATATAATACATACAGCGTGCTGCCATATATATATATATACATATACAGTATACACACACTCATACAGCATGTACACATATATACAGCATATATACTCATATAGCATTCATATACACACACTCACCACACACATACAGTATGCACACACTTATATACAGTCATACAGTATAGACACAAACACACACACACAGTATATACATGTATACAGAGATGCATATAAATACACGTGTGTATATATATATATATATATATATATATATATATATATATATATATATGTATACATGCATATAGATACACACAAATGTATATTTATATGCATCTCAGATATAATAGGTACATACTTACCATGACGGGTGAGGCTGGCTGCGGACGGGTGAGACGGGCGGGCCGCGGACGGGTGAGACGGGCGGGCCGCGGACGGGAGAGGCGGGCGGGCCGCGGACAGGAGAGGCTGCCGGGCCGCGGACAGGAGAGGCGGGCGGGCCGCGGACGGGAGAGGCGGGCAGGCCGAGGGCGGGAGAGATAGGGGGGCGCGGACAGGGGGAGTCGGGTGGCGGATTGAAGATGTGGGCCGGGCGCGGACGGGAAAGAGGCGGGCCGCGGATGGGAGAGGCGGGCCTGTCTCGGCCGGCAGAGGCGGGCCGCGGATTGAAGACGTGGGCCGCGACTTGGAGATGCGGGCCGGGTCCTGGAGAGGCGTGTCGGGAGGCGGCCGCTGACAGAAGGGGCGTCCCAGGTGGCCGGGGACGGAGCCATCTTGCCGGTTACAGTGACTTGCCGGTGAGTGACTGGTGAGTGACCTGCCTGATGCCGCCCCCACCGTCCACCAGGAGGCGCTGCCGCCTGAGGCGAATTTCTCAACTCGCCTCATGGTAGGTGCGCCCCTGACTGGAGATACAGGTCACAGTAAGCATTAAATCTTTAGTATTTTTATACTACCTAGAGCCAATAGTGTAAAATAACCAAAATCAAACAACCCCTCTAACCAGAGCTATGTTAAGGGTGTCCATCTGTACATTGTGTTTTCCAATAGAATTTACTATCCTTACAAGGCATGGCCTTAGCTCATACTCATTTCCAGTTACCCTAAATCATATTAACTAATTTATCGAGATAAACACAAGTTTATGACATAAATGTAAGATGCATAATCAGTGTGGGTTGAACCAAATTACCAAAACGGCAAACCCCAGGTATGAAAAGCCAAATAAATCCAAAATCTACACCACTAGTAGTCAAGTACAACCAGTTCATCCAACATATGACCACTTAACTCGAATTCCTTACTATCCACAATCTTTCAGGGGAACTATAAGACCCTATTTTGTAGGGAAGGAATGGAATATTCTTTTAGAGGAGCAGCCAGTTTGGAGCCACTTTGGAGGTAATTGAAAACTGAAATGTGTCATGCCGTGACACAAAAAAATAGAATCATTATCAAATTTAGTATGATTGACAAAAAAATGTCTGAATAACAAAGTCTGTCTGTCAAAGTAGACAACCAGGTTCTGAAGTAGTTAAATTCAACGTTAATGCATTCAATAGCAGTACACAAAGGGCATTTCATTTTTATAATAAAAAAGTGGATTTGGTGGCTTTGACAGATATTATTAGTATAAAACATGTCAGATAAAACTGTCTCTCTAGGTTACGTCTCTCTAGGTTATGCATCATATCCCTCCATAGCTGCCTTTGGGGATGCACTGATATAAAATCTAGGACAACATAGGTTGCCAACTGATGTGACTGTGAAATGGTACAGAAAGAATTAGTGTCACCAAGGAGACAAAATACTTAGAACAAAGGAAAAAAACTGAAGTGCGCTACTTTAGCCATAAGGAGTATAGCTGCCTATCATAAATTATTCACTCAAGAAATAAAAAAGCAAATGAGGGTTTCAAACACAGAAGGGAGATTACTTTTATACTTTTGTAAATACTGTAAATAATTCCATCACCTTTTTGTAACATAATCATAATAGTTATTGGTTCCTAAAATGACATATTGTTCTGTGACTTGTATCTTATACTTCTGTTATATTAACCGTCACATATATGTTTTTTCATTTCCCAACATACTTCCTTTATCAGTACCTTATGGTTTTATAGATTTCATTCAATTGGAACCTTCATAAATTTCTTTCCGTGGTTATGTAATGGACACAGCGACGCATGGCTCATTGTAACTCATCCATCTGATTACTGTGCACTACTGTAAACTCTCTGCAGCCAGCAGATTTTTATATAATTTTCGCATGACCTGACATAGAAATAAGTACCAAGGACTCTAACGGATACATCAAGGGCCGAAGCAGCAGGAGCAGCTGTGGGGCTATCATACATAAATAATCCTCATATTGACTACTGGATCAGTACATTATAAGTTCATGGGGGTCATCAGCTTAGAACTTTAAAGCAACCCCAAATGCCAATAGGGGGTTAGAGTATTTTGGCCTAAAAAAATGTGACTTTTTGCCATCCGTAAAACATCAACATCTGGATTTCAGAGATAAATCTGGTGCTGCACTGGAAAACTTGTTTGTGGTGAACTTTGCTGCAGTTGAAAAAGTTGCAACTTTGAAGCAACCTCTTCAAATCTTTGTCCTATGCAACCCCAAATCTTCGTTGTATGCCAATAGAGGATTAGAGTGTTTCTACACAAAAATTGTGACTTTTTGCAATCCAGGCTACATCAACATCTGAATTCCAAAGATAAATCTGGTGCAGCACTGGAAAACTTGGTCGTGGTGAACTTTGCTGCAGTTGAAAAAGTTGCAAAAAAAGGTGCAAATTAGAGATGAGTGAACATACTCGTCCAAGCTTGATGCTCGTTCGAGCATTAGCGTAATCGCAACTGCTTGTTGTTCGGACCAATATTTCGCCAGCTCGAGAAAATGGCATCTCCCACCGTTTTGATTTTTGGCGTCCAGAAACAGAGCCAATCACAAGCCAGGAGACTCTGCAGTACACCCATCATCATGCGGTACACCAAGAACCTTACTGTTAGGCAGGAGTGATTCTACAAGAACCCAACAGCCCTTGTTAGGGCTACAATAGAGTTATTTTTTTTTTATTATTTATTTGCTTGTGGCTGGCCTTGCTGGCACTAGTAGTGCAGCTAGTACCATATTGTGACGAATTTGCAGGGAGACTTGCAAACGTTATTTTTGGCTCTTAGTGACACACATATCCATCTCAAACACCTAAGTGGGACAATTTATTGGGGGTTTGATTGAATTAGGCACAGTCTGCCGATTTTTTATTTATTTATTTTTTTTCAGAAGTGAAAGTTAAAGTCTCAGCACAAAATCCTTTTGTGTGCTCTCAGTGGTGCAAATACAATTTCATCTAGCTTAGTCTGCCTGCTACTGTTTAGCAAGCTAGTCTCCAGAAATCCCAATCCACATTCTCGCTGCCGGTGAAGCATACTGTAGTGTGTGGCGTAATCTAATACGGTTTTTTGTTCACATTAGTGCCATGCTGTTGCCCATAATTTTAGCATAATGGTGTGATTTACCCCAGACGCTGGAGCGCGAGAGGATATACAGCACATCATCCCCTTAGCAAACAAGCTGTGTCAGGCAGAATTTTCAGGTGTTTCACCAGATACATAGTGGAACTCGGCCCATCTGTCGCCGCCATGCTGGAGACCTGAAGTTGCAATCATAGCAGCGCAATATGAATGCCCCATACTGTCACTCTAAATCATGGAAGTCGTCTCCATGGCTGCCTCCACATGTCGTCCCCTTATCAAACGAGCTGTGTCAGGCTCATTTTTCGGGTGTTTCACCAGATACATTATGGAACTTGGTCACTATGTCGCCACGATGCTGTGTTATCAACTAAATATACCGTCAACCTTTTGTTCACATAGGAAATCATTTCAGCGCTTCTTGCTCACCTCCTTTGGTTCCTCTCTGCCGCCTTAACCAGGCAAAATACTGATACATACAGTGCTACACGTTATCCTCGCCAAAAGGAATTTTTTAAAATTGGTTTGAAGCCTGAGTCCATTTGGGGTATGTCGCCATGCCACTCTCTATCCTGTCACTGCTGCCGCTGCATGCAGTCTTCTATAGTGTCAGGGTCAATTATTGGATGTTTTAGATGCTATCTAGCCTCATTCGGTCACTCTGTCATGGCCACGCTGTTGCCCATAATTTTGGCATAATGGTACGATTAAGCAGCCTCAGAGGCATCCATGCATGCTGCCCCTGCTGTTTCCTGTCCATTTCCGTGGTGTTTCCATCCTTTTCTGAGGTTCCCAGGTGTTTGGCCAAGCTTCCCTGTGCAGACCCTTGGTCCCCTTGAAAAATACTTGAGTCTCCCATTGATTTCAATGGGGTTTGTTATTCGAAACGAGCACTCGAGCATCGGAAAAAGTTCGACTCGAATAAAGAGCACTCGAGCATTTTAGTGCTCGCTCATCTCTAGTGCAAATCCATCAATGTGACCAAAAAAGTCACAAAAAGAAGTGCAAAAAGAGAGATTATATTCCCCCCATGTGTGTTCGTTCAAAGATGTCCCTACAGAATGATAGATCGTGATAGACTGTTTGGTCCAAGCATATTGGAATTTTAATATAGCAGGCTGTGGGTTTTAGGCCATATAACAGAATAAAGTAAAGGTGCTGGACAGCTATTCATGAGTCCCCTTGCCGCCACTATTTGCCCTCTTGCTCAACTTGCTATTAAACATTCTGATTTATATCTATGGTAGGATTGCCAGCACTGGGCATACCAGGGCAAGTACCGGAACCCAGAACTACTAGGGCAGTGGTGGCGAACCTATGGCACGGGTGCCAGAGGTGGCACTCGGAGCCCTTTCTGTGGGCACTCAGACCATCGCTCCAGGTCAGATTTCACCAAATAGGACCAAATCCACCTGCAGTCCTAAGAAAATTAAGAGATGTTTTAAAGTGACATTTCATTGGCTTTTTGAAACTGCAGGAAAAGTGAGAATGTGTTGACAGGGGTGCAAAGTCTTTGGAGGTCCTCCTGCTGGAGCCACCATTCTTCTCTACAGTGAGACCCTGGAGAGAAGCTACAACGAGAGTCTGCATTTGCCCTCCTTTTTTCAACTGTATTGGCGGCCTCAGGGGACTGATACGATTGAAAGATGTGGAAGAACAGGTAGCAATAAGTTACTGCTTAAAATGTTGTGTTGGCACTTCATGGTAAATAAGTGGCTTTTGGGTGTAGTTTGCGCACTGGGTCTCTAAAAGGTTCGCCATCACTGTACTAGGGGGTCCCACAAAAGGCTGTACATAAGTAATCCATTGTGGTGAGGGGGGCTGTATCTAATGGATGCATAGTTGATGAGGGGGCTTTATATAAAAAAAAACATCAGGGGACTGTTTGGGATGATAAACTAGGGAATATTTTAGGGAACAGGAGACTGTTTTAGTTTCAGAATTTTTAATATCGTTATGTGAGTTCACTGCAAAGGGGTTCCCTGAGGCTCTGTCGCCCTAGAGCCTACTGCAACCTGGAGCCGACCCTGGTAAGTACACCAAACTGTACGGACCTCTGGATTCAGATGATTTACTCATCGTTACCTCCTGGCTGCAATGATCAACTGTAAGAATTATCAGAGGTGTCTACAATGAGTTTTAATTGATAATTTAATTGATTTTTTTTTACTGGAGTTTTACATACAAAATATACAGTTCCGACTTGCATACAAATTCAGCTTAAGAACAAACTTACAGAACCTATCTTGTATGTAACCAGAGACTGCCTTTATGTGGAGAGAGAGTATATAGGGTATAATCTTAGTATACACTGATGAAAGATAAAGAAGGACAAATCTGAAATATTTAATGAAGTAGTTTTATCATTCCTTGAACTCAAATTTTTCATCTCTAGTTAGGAATAAAAAAAACCATGAAAACAAAAATAACCTAAAATTAGTTGGCACCATCAGCAGAATTGCAAAAACCACAATACAAAAATGACATAAAGAAATAACTTGGGAGTTATCACTCATTTGTCATACATAGAGTACGAATAATAAGTAATTAAATACTCTATGACCTTTTATGATCCGCCAAGGGTATGTATTCAGGAAGTTTCCTTGTCTTTATAGGACAAGCCGGCAGCGTTAAGGTTTCATATTCAGCTGGAATAGCAATAAAATGTTCTGTTGTAGCAGTTTTGTCACATAAAAGCAACTGTACTGAAGAACAGTGACTGGGTGAAAAGTAAAATGAATACAAATGATAAAAATGGAAAGGTCAGGCAAGCGTTGGCCTTTAAACAGAAATCACTTTCAAAATATGGCACAACGATTGATCTTTCCACAGTAAGAAAATAAAAACGACTTAAAAAATTGTGGAGTGTGTTTCTGTTTATGTCTGCAGTACATGCGTCATTAGGTCCAGGAGGGGAAACGTTCCATATAGCAGCAGGTGAGCACTAATGCAATAAGGGTATATGACTGGTAATTGCCAATTAGTGGGGATCTATGTGGATATAGTTGCTTAAAATTGCTGACATAGCATTCTGTGAGGGTGCTGTAAATATTCTACGACAACTAGTTTGCATATTCTTAATCCTCATTGTGTTATAATAAAGTTCTTACAGACATCAGTTTCTATTTATAGTCAAAACGAATACAAAAAGGCAAAGTTAATAGGGTGGGTTCATAGCCCGACTTGGGTGTGAATGATGGGATTATAACATGATTTTTCAGTATTAAAAGCATATCAAATGTGTTCTAGGACTACATGGATTTGGTGTATAAAGCAGAACTCTAACGTTTTCTTTAATGGGGCAAAATTTAAAGTTTTTTTTTATTTGGGGTCTGGGCAGGGGTGGAAAAAAGCTAAATCAATACCTGTTCCCACATCACTCCAGTGCTTCACTTTTCAGCACTGTGCTTGAACATAAGTTATAGAGGGTAACTCAGCCCACTACAACCAAAGAGTGGCCTCCCCAGACCAGGAGATAATAAAGGAAGTAATAAAGGAATGTACTGAGTTTCAAGGTGGCCACTTATTGGCTAGTACGGGCCCCAATAACTCCACAGAAATTTTGGTCAGCCATAGTGTCAAAGACAAATGGTGCAGAACTAATGATGCAATGTGGATAGCTGGCCCGCTAGGGGATTTCCATATTCCCGGAAAGCACTTCAAGGCTCTATATACCTATGCTAATTTTATGGCTGTTTTCTTTTCCTGTGGAAGTCTAGACCAAAGACTGGAAGTAGCAGAACAATGCGGGAAACAGGAGTTAGATCAGGTTTCCTAATACTCTTTTCATGTGTTTTTTTTTCCACTCCTGCTTATCCCCCAATGAGTTTTCCATGATTTCTGAAAAAAACCCTTTGCAGATGAAAATCCTCATTACAAAACCTCTGATGGGTGCGCATGTATACATATAGGTCAAACACATTATTATCATTGTGGATCACAAAATTCAGTTTTTTAAAGAGCAAGTTTTAGCATGTTACACCTTTTAGAATATGTTGGGCAGTGGTACACTACAGTACCTAGGGCCTAACAGTAAAATCTTTTCATGGGGCCCACTACTGTACTGCTACATGCAAATATTTCCTGCTTTCCATTGGCAAGTTCCTTAAACATAGCTGACTAATAGCTAGCCATTTCCTTAGAGTTCCTAGGAGCTGTCAGTAACCTGCTGATTGGTCTTTGCCATTAACTTAGGCCCTAATAGCTCTGCCAGGGATACCTTATCAGCCAGACATTCCTGTCCATAAAATGGCCGCAGATGGAGGGTCATGTGATCTCTAACTGCCTATGAACAATCACCAGTTAGAGATCACATGACCCTCCATCTGCGACCATTTTATGGACAGAAATGACTGGCTGATAAGGTAAAAGACAGGAGGCTTCACTTTACATATCATAGAACTATTAATAGATGCATATTGATAAATTATATAATATCCTGCCCCCCCACACTTACACACACATTACAATAAACATGAGGTAAAGTGGCCAACCCGTTTAATGAAGTATCAACGGGTCAGCCAAGTAAAGAGGAAATTAATAAACATACATATTCTATCTCGAATATAAACTCTGGACATTTATTTTTCCAAACTCTGCACAATTGCTGATATAATTCATGAAATAGCTCTGCAAAAGGAGGAAGTCTCTGGAATAGCACGCATGCACAACAGACAGCATATGTTACAACATTAAATAGTCCAAACAGTGTATCCCAAAAAAACATAGCATTGACATCATTCTCATGGGATTGGGATAACGTGAATGGCTTGGTGTGAAAAGCTAGTCATCTTTTGACACGCATACATGTCCAACCAAGAGTAAAGGTTCTATAAGTGCAAATGTTTAGAGGCAGCCTGTCACCACAGGGCTCTTTTTATATGGAGACAGCTTTCAATTAACAGTACTAAGGAAACATGTTTTTAAATACTCCCTATATAAATTGGTTACAAAAATATTGTATTGGTAAGTGTACATCCACACTGCCTACTAAAACAGCGTATCAAAGGGACACATGTGCAGTTAGCATAGAGGCAAAGCGAGACGCCTCACAGCTCGTTGTGCGTGTCAGGATTAACCCTACATCACGATTGGAAGCTGGAATAGATGGAGGTTGTAGGATTAGTGGAAAGAGGATCCGGCACTCATGATTTAGGTGACAAAATCCTTTTCTTTATTGGTTAAAATCCGACATAATATTAGCGATAATTATAATTATAGCCATAAGGCTAAACATCGAAACGCGTTGATCGCTTATATTACAATGTACCAGAATTTGTGATGGCTATGTCGGATTTTAACCAATAAAGAAAAGGATTCCTTCACCTAAATCGTGAGTCTTGGATCCTCTTTCCATTTGAAGTTGCTGTAGCAGCCTGTAGTAGCCTCATACTTTTCCTGTGCACCAGGTGAGGATAATAATCACCCTCTGTGAGCTGGATCAACCACGGATGCTAAAGTTGTGGGATAAGGGTTTGGGGAGGGGGGTTATGAGTGGGGGGACGGGCCAGTCCTGGATTCAAACTAGACGTTTTCAGACGTTATTCTTTTGAAAAGCACAACCCCCAGGACTTCTGTGGGTGATCTGGCAGGGAGCCAGGTAAACTTTACCATACAATATTTCTGGAATCAATTCATATATGAAAAATATGTTTCCGAAGTACTGTTTACTGTCTATTGTCATAATTTAAAAAGCGCCCTGAGGTGACAGGTTCCCTTTAATTCTTATATTGTTTGTGGATAGCCAACACTGAATATAGGTATAGAATAGAATGCAGAATAGAATGCAACCCCATAAACCTTTAAATATATAATAACCCTCAACCCTACTGGGAGCTATAATGTATGAGCTGCTCCACCAGTAAAACAAATCATTTTTATTTCTTATGATTCTTCCTATAAACCTCACATTCACATCTGTCTGGCAGGTAGCATTAGTCACCAATTTTGTTTCTTTCCTTTCTCTCTAATAATTCCAGCTGGGAATGACAAGTTGATCTAAAACACTTTGATATCACACTATGACAGAGATATCAAAGCTTACCGTGAAACCAGAGATAAGAAACACACGATTTATAATAAACCACTTGGATAAAACACGGCTCTCCAGCACAGCAAGGTGTAAAGATACACGGTTATCTCACACGGTTGTCACGCACATCATACTGGAAAATTTGAATATGAATCGCATTTGCATATTTTCATAAAGAAGCTTCTTAGGAAGAAGAGAAATTTCAGATAATTCTAAGAAAGCAAATTACTTTTCTGTATTGATCTAAAAATGGCCTTTAAGTGGAAATATGCTAAATTCAGACATTAAAGGGGCAGCACGAATTAACTAAATGAAAGGTCAAAGAATAAAAATAAACAGTAGTTATTTCTAATATCCCATACAATCCTCTGTTTCTAGGGTATAATGTTGGATGCTGAGATATTGATATTGAAGTTTGGCATTGGTCCAATCACTGAGCTGTTAGTGATCAATATTCTTGTTCCTGTCCAACTGAATTGTAGCTTAAACTAAATATAGGCTGGGGGTGATCCCACACTGTCACAAGTGCTTTGTTTGTTCAGTTTCCGACCTCTCACACTTACACACGCACCCTGGACTGGGCGTGCATGTGTTCTGTATAGGGAGAGGAATGTAAGCCACTGGCAAACTGTAGTATACAGACTTGTGGACTAATAAATATTATTATAAAAGAAAAAGGTCAACTCATGATATAAGATTACACATCATTCATTAACCACATATGCAATTTTACATGTAAACCCCTTACTAAGTATAGCACCATATATTTAATAATTATAATGATATTAATAATTTTAGGTGATGGGGACACATCAGCCCTTCTTCCCCTTGTACAAAGAAAAGAGCATATCTATTACTTTCTATCATATACATTTACTAATTCTGTCGAATCCATGAGTAATCACAGTCAATAACCATAACCATCAATAATAACATTCGCCAACAAACTGACTTATAATGCTATCTGTTATGATTTGTTATAGTATCTAAATTATTAGCAAGAAAAACTAAGACCAACTGCCATTCTGAAGTGGATTCTTCAAACAACTCCTCAAGCATATGGTTATGCTCAGGTTCAAAATCTACAATGCATGTCAATTTAAACACAGGAAAAAAATTAATATATGCCAGATATTTTAAATCTTATACAATTAAATGTTAATTTTTAACAAAAAAAAAATCTACCCTCAAATAATGTATATTATCCATTTACTAAAACAGACTAATACAGTTCAATGGAGAGACAATAGATATGCATGACCACAAATTAATCATTAGCTATGGAAAGAGTTAACCATTAGCCTCCTTATCTGTCTCAAGTGAAATGACCTCAAAAGGCTTTCAGATACACTGTCCACTGCAGGAGAAAGAAGAAGAATAAAGGTGCAGAGCAGCTATGTTACTTAATGAAATATATTACTTTATTTTATAGTTTACTATTATCTTGCACACTAAAAAATAGCTTCAAAGGTTTAGTTATACTTTAAATGCGTAGAGTAAGGCCCCTTATTGTTGTGATCAGGGATCCTCGAGCCAAGGAATAATTCTTGTTTCAATTTTACATCTCTTTAACTATTCTTTTTCACTGCATACATGTACTACTCCACACATGTTACATTGATAGGTTCAATAAAATGGCTCGAAGGGAATAAAATGTTTAGGTTCCTGTTCCTACACAATAAACAGACCTCTAAACAGTTTATTATCACATTTTTTGCATGAACTAGGTAAAATTAGAATAAAGAAATCTTTCACCAATAGAGAAACATAACACTTTGAAAAACCTCACCCCATGAAGGAGATACCAAACTGCAGAAAATACCTGCTAATTGTATGAGAGAGCCAAGGAAAGTGTGAAAGAAGCGATACCAAGGACTGTTCTTAATTTACACATCCAAATGTAAGAAAGTATTCATACCTATTATGAAACGCATTGCTGGGAATAATTGTAATATACTGTAAATCATGTATCAGAGCTGGACGTGTAACAAAAGCCTTAACATGAAGCAAATGTGATATTGGACAAAGATGACTAATACCATGATATCATATTACATGATAAACACCAACCGGGAAACAAGACATCACCGCTCCTTAACAAAGTAGAATATTAACTGTCAAGTTTCATCTCAGACAATCGGTAGAGGACAGTCCAAAATCTTCAATTACAATCAAAAGAAAGGAATAAAAACACGCCATCCAATGTGGCTTTTATTGTGCCACACCGTTCACAGAGGCAACACTGGCTTCCGACAGTGAGTCTCTTACAAATATTAGAGCCAGAGCGTCTCTGTGAAATGGCAGAATAAAATCTACTCTAGACGGCATGCTGACATCTCTGCTTCCGTTCCTTTCATACAGAGTTGCCGAGTAAAATTTTCCCATTTTTTTTAGTCAACAAATCCATAAATAACAGCTAGGTTACCTTTTTATAGAATATTAGGAAACCATGATGAAGATAATACGTGACATACAACTATAGTCCAGGATACTTATATGAACACATTAGCAGCGTTTACCGACTATATTTACAGTAACACAGTTTTTTAGCCTAAAAATAGACACATTGATCCAGTTCAGCTCATTATTTACAATTATAATCACCCATAAATGCATTTCCAGAGTCAAACACGCATCAATCTTGTCCCACAGACAGTGAAAGTTCTCTATTGTATTCTTCATTGTTATTACTAGATAAAACACAGTTTTACAGACTGTCCAGTAGTCTAAAGGTAGTTGGCAGCCCTGGTTTTACAAGAGATGATACCAAAGTGACACACATGTAATGGTATTAATATACACCGATATATAAGGCTCAATTTATAACCACTGACTAATTATCCTATTACTATATTTTCTGACAAAGAGCTGGGATACATTGGGCAGCAAGTGACCTACAGCATTAGTTCTTGAAGTTGATATGTAAGCTGAAAAATATTACTACTGAGCCATTTCCAAAATTGCAGATGTTGTGTGGTTAACTAGGTTACCAGCAAGAGTTTTGTCCGACTGGAGCCCCAGTAAAATCCAATCTTGGGGCTCAACACTGTACAGCGCTTTTTTGGCATGAGGCCATGCCCCTTTTTCTTAGGCCACGGCCCTTTTGTCAAACTAGTCATAGGAGAGACAGAAAACTGTCTAAAACTCTTTTGTTGTCATGGACAGATTAATAAATCTCCCCCACTGTCTCCTTCTTCAGATCCAGAGCTATTTTGATGCCACGAGAAGCGTAGACAAGGTAGACTTCTCTATAGAACTATCACCATTCCTATTACAGCCGTTTCAATCAACACTGCCTGGTTAAAGGGAAACTGTCATCATCAATTGTCCTAATAAACCTCTACTAGTAAACTCCTTCTAGTTTTTGTTTCATTCATGGTCCAGTATGATGGCATCATCAAGAAAATCAACTTTGAACTGAGATGTAAATTGCTTGTATAAAGTCAAGGAGGCAGAGTGTTTAACACTGAAGTCAAGGTGGGGAGCTGTGAATGCCTCCTTTTCTGTGATTGACATCATGCATTAGACTTCAGGAGATCTGGTTAGGGTTGAAGGGGGCATTCTGAAGAATAGAGAGAATAGCTTGACTTCAGTGTTAAAATCTCCTCCTTGACTTTATACAACCAGATTAGATCTCACAAAGTTGATTCTATGGATGAGACCACCACACATGGCCATGAAAAGAACATCATCTGGAATGTGTTCATCTGTTTGGCAACATACTGGTAGTGGTTTATTAGATCAGCTTCTGATGACAGGTTCCCTTTAAAATGTAATGCTGACTTATGTCCACCAACAAAAATTCCAACTGTGGGAAAGTGAAAAGAAGAAATGGGGAAATGTTATATGTTGACCTGATCTGGAGAATCATATTTTCATAATTTTTGAACATTTAAATGCTTGGAAAACAAATGGGTTACTGATTGTGATTCTCTGGATAGTGTCCTGCTGCAATATGTTGGTTCCTGACCTAAAAGTGTATGTTACTTTGGGATGTACCACACAGCTGAACATGGTAGCAAGTACACTCCTATAATACATGACTAGAGTATTGACTAACGGCCTTTAGCAACAGGATAATGCACCTTGCTAGTTTGCAAAAACTGCTCAGAAATTATTTAATGAACTTGATAAAAATTTAAATTTAATCACAATCAAGTTCAAGGGGTTTGTCAGGTTATAATTATATAATTATTCATTATTTTTTGCCTCAAATTTCATAAAATAACAAAGAACTTACACTCCAGTTGGCTTCTAGTCTTTGTTATGTGCATGAGACTTGCAACCCGAAAACCAATTCAGTGCAAATTCAAATAAATAAATATAGAAAAATACAAACTAAAATTCTCCATCAAGTCTCAAAGGAAAACAAATCTGATACAAGATGGCTCATACTCATTCCTTACAGATTTTTAAGGATTTGCCTCTAACTTTTGGTGCCTGATATTTTACAACAGGAGAGATCAGAATTCTTATGGAGTCAATGCCTTGATAACTTCGAGTCAGTCCTACAGGGACCTACACAGCATAAATCTTATGGCTGGTATGTATTAGATTAGTGATTATTGCAGACATTGGTCAACTGTAACAATGAGAGTCCCTGGAAAATAATCGTTGCGGGGAACAGCAGGAGCTGTCTATTTTACTATAGGTAGGGTAAACTGATTTCAAACTGTTTCTGTGAGCAATGCCCACAAAATAATAAAGTTGTAAGCCCCTCCATAAGGTTGTCACTCCATTTAAATACAAGCGTGTGTGAACCCATTAAAAATTTTTCACAATCTTACTCACAAGAGGAGCAGCATCCCGCAAGAGCGCCCCGGTAAAACTCTTTTCTGTAGATCCTTCTATTGGTTGTTGCGCTCGTAGAACTCCTTCACTCGCTGCACAGGTGGAAAATCAAACGAGAAAGCCAGGAAACAATTCCTAATCCAGGGAAGTGGCAGACAAAGAACACTTCTATGTTCACACCTCTGTGTGGATTGTTTATACACTTAGATGTTCCAATCATGTAACTCGCCAAAATCCACTAGGTAGAGAACATAGGCAACACCATAGTGTAGATCAGGGTTCCCCAAACTACGGCCCGCGGGGCACATGCGGCCCGCGGACCGTTTTGATCCGGCCCCCGACGCTTGCCGCGCCAATCCTGGGCCCCCACGGCGCTCCACAGTCGGGCAGGAGCCTCTGTCCGTCTGGACAGGAAGCTCCTGCCCGTCACTGTATAGTGCTCGTTGCGGCCGGAAACGGCCGCTCGAGCACTATTACTGGAGCGATGTGGCCGGAATACAACCCCGGCGCACATCGCTCCATGAACTAGGCTGCGCGGCCGCGCGATGACGTCATCAAAAAGGGCAGTAAAAAGATTGTGGTGGCCGGGGCCAATAGTTAGTTATGAGGGGCAGTATAGGGAATAATTAATTATAAGGGGCAGCTTAGGAAATAATTAATTATGAGGGGCAGCTTAGGAAATATTTAATTATAAGGGGCAGCATAGGAAATAATTAATTATGAGGGGCAGGATAGGAATTAATTAATCATGAGGGGCAGCATAGGAAATAATTAATTATGAGGGGCAGCATAGGAAATAATTAATTATGAGGGGCAGCTTAGGAAATAATTAATTATGAGGGGCAGCTTAGGAAATAATTAATTATGAGGGGCAGCACAGGAAATAATTAATTATGAGGGGCAGCACAGGAAATAATTAATCATGAGGGGCAGCATAGGAAATAATTAATTATGAGGGGCAGCATAGGAAATAATTAATTATGAGGGGCAGCATAGGAAATAATGAATTATGAGGGGCAGCATAGGAAATAATTAATCATGAGGGGCAGCTTAGGAAATAATTAATCATGAGGGGCAGCATAGGAAATAATTAATTATGAGGGGCAGCATAGGAAATAATTAATTATGAGGGGCAGCACAGGAAATAATTAATTATGAGGGGCAGCACAGGAAATAATTAATTATGAGGGGCAGCACAGGAAATAATTAATGGTGGGGGGCAGCATAGGAAATAATTAATGGTGGGGGTATAGGAAATAATTATGAGGGGCAGTCTAGTAATTAATGGGGGAGGCATATTCAATAATTAATGGAGAGGGGTCCCAGTATATTTAATAATTAATTAGCCCAATTAATTAATTAATTGGGCCAATATATAAAATATTTAATATACTGCACCCCCTTGTGAACTAATTAATTGAGGGGGTGTATTATGGATGCGGTCACATGTACCGCTATTTATTTTTAGCTTTAGTCCGGCCCTCCAACGGTCTGAGGGGGGAGTGAACGGCCCCCTATGTAAAAAGTTTGGGGACCCCTGGTGTAGATTATCCAAGGGTATTTTAATATCATTCTTTAAAATGATAGTCACAAACGTATTTTTTTTAAAAAAAGGCCTATAATTAAAACATGTGTTCAACACACCAAACGATCCTAGCACGACCCAGGGTTTTGCCCACTTTCGGTTTCTTCTGGGGCATCATCTACCTAGTGGATTTGGGTGAGTTACATAATTGGAATTCTAAGTGTATGGACAATCCACATAGAGCTGTGAACATAAGAGTGTTCTTTGTCTGCCACTACCCTGGATAAGAATTGTTTCTTGGCTTTCTTGCTTGATTTTCCACCAGTATAGGGAGTGTGTGAACACATGCCTACTCTATGGCCCACAGATTTTTCCAAATGTAACTCTTACATCAAAGTGACTGTCACTAATGAGGTCAAATCAAACACAACTTCCATGTTTTCTAAAATTAATAGTTTTAGAAATGTAAAAAAAATTACCTACAATTTACAGTTTCTTCTTTTAAAAACTTTGTCATACCTTTTAATAGCTTAGACTTTGGTATTGGAGTTCAGCAAATAGAGCTATAGACCAGTGATGAGAATTACTGCTCTTCTTAGTGAGCTGGCTCATTAGACTCCGCTCACTAAGAAGAGAAGGCTCTTCTGGAGGGGCGTGGTGAGCCTGTAAGGGGCGTTGTTAATTTAGCCTTCGGCTCACTGAGCGGAGCCGGCTCCCGTCATTCATGAAAAAGAGTCGGCTCATTCGTGAACGACACATCACTACTATAAACAGCATTTATTAACAAATTTATTAATGTGTGGGTCTTTAGACCAGTGCAGAGTAGAAGTACAGTTTTCTGCTGCGCCAGATTGATCCCTGTGTTTAATGCTGGATGAATAATCTGGTGCAGTAAAATACTTGAGAATTATACTTTACACCTCCTATTAGTTGGTCTAGTTTGCTGTGCCATAATATTGAATATTCTGGCGCAGACACACCCCCTTTTACCAAGGACATGCCCAGATAAAAAACAGCCTATTGATTTGATTTAAAACCTTTAGTAAATGTGGCGCTTAGCAATCCAGGTGCAAATTTCTCCAGTTTGTCGTAGACAGATTGATAAATCTCCTCCAAAGTGCTTGTTTTTCTAATACCAAACAAAATTAATAATCAAGATTTTGATATTAATGATAATTGCAAATAATATTTGGAATCTTATTAAACATTCATTTGGGGATGTGGGCAATTAAACTTTTAAAAAAGCATTCCTCCTGAAAATAAAATCAGCACCAAATAAAAGCCATTTGGATGACCTTTTCTTGTAAAAGTGGTAAAATGTATTTTTCTCTATTTCAAGGAAACAGTCAAATGTTATTTCTGCCTTCATTTTTTTATAGTGACAGGGAATTATTAGTATTGGTTTTCTGGGGAGAATGTGTACAATTCAAAGAATGTTAAGGTGGGATCAAACAAGGGGGGATTTTTCACCACATTGTCTGGGTTTCTTGTACTACTTTTTGAGCCTTTTTGTCTTGGTTAAGACTTTTTTTGTCTCAACTGAGACAAAAAAGTTTCAAAAAGTAGTACAAGGATAAACCCACCCGAAACTCTAAATTTGATATTCTGCATCTATTAGGCAACATGTACATGGTTTTATCTTAAATTTATAGGTGATTTTTCTATTTTAAATGAAAATGCCTTCAAATATGAGCTCATTTGCAATGAAACTCTCTAAGCCCATTAAGCCGTAGGTAATTAATGATACAGATGATCTGTGTAAAGGCACCTGCCAAGCCGGTATTGAAAAATATAGGGAAAATGTGCTCTAATCTTAGCATAAACAACATCATCTGCCACAATTTGTAAAATGTATATGAACGTGGTCTATAGACAATATCTGCATCTTATTTTAAATATTGAAAATAATGAAAACATATAAAATATAATTGAAATATTAATAAGTATGCAAAAAATTCAATAACATAAAACAACGGCTGTTCTTACTTTACGTAAAGCATACATTCATAGATACTGTTTATATCCACATACATAAAAACAATATATTGTAAAAAAAAACATACATTTGTACGTCAAAGAGGTTTCAAGTTATTGTAACGAGGGATTCAATGAGTTATACTAATCGTGTATGTTTGTATTAAAAGCAATAATTTAGTGACAAGTGTAGATGTTCAGATTTCATAGTGGCCAGATATGTTCAGAATTGTCCTAATACGAGTTTACCAAAGTCTAGAAAAGGTGTACATAGTTTTTTGTACAGTACATGTCCAATTCTGATATGCCTGGCCATTATTAGTATACAGTTTTATTTAAGCTAAGACATGCATTCATGAAATGTTCACATGTATGTATCATGTATATTCTGGTTTTATAACACATGCAGAAAGCTCCATTTAAGAAAATGGGGATTTCAGTAGGCTTGTCCACCCACCATTCATTCCATTGTACACACTTCTGTGATGAGATGACATTTCATCTGCTACTTGTCTCCTTAAGGTGCCTTCCCTGCTGCTCCCACTCAAAAGTTTGAGATGTTCTGGGCTACCTCCAAAATGTCTGAGATGCTCAGGGCTACTGCCCCTTGCTTTTTGAAGATGTTCTGAGTTTCCACTTAATGTATGTTTTTGGAGATGTTCTGGGCTGCCACTGAGCTTTTGGTAATCTGGACTACCACCAGGCCTATGCTTTTTAAAATGTTCAGGACTACTACTTAATATTTGTTTTTGTAGATTTTCTGGGCTACTACAAGAATGCCTTTGTGGCTCAGGACTACTTTTACCCACACTTTTATGATGCTCTGGACTGGCACTTTTCAGATGTTTCTGATGGTCAGGGCTTGCTGAACTCCTAGGCTTTTGAAGATGTTCCGGGCTGGCACTTCCATGTTTCTGGTGTTCAGGACTTCCTTCACTTTTGCCTTTTTGAAGGTGTTCCGGACTGTTGGTAGAGTTTTGCTTATGATGGTCTGGACTATCCGTACTACCTGCACTGGATGTGCTGCTTCCATCACCAACATCTCGTAGGAAAGTACTGGTTGTTGTATGCAACTGACAGAGGCTATTTTGACTGTCGATAGAACTGCGACTACCAGCAACTACAATTTTGTCATCATCTAACAAAAAACAAAGTTCTTTCAATTCAAGGTTTTCTTTTACCACTTCTTCTTGTCTAACTTCAAGCTCCTTTAATTTTTGCAGGTATATAGTAACTTCTTTTTGCATTATGCCAGAAGTAAATCTTCCCAATCTCTGCCATTCTCTTGAAATCCGTTTTCCCTTTTGTCTGTCATCATCCAAGAAGCAACATAGGTCTCGGAGTTCTTGGTTGTCTTCTTGCAGCTTCTGATTTACATCCTTAAACAAAAGGATATTTTGTATTAGTATGTGATTGAGTTAAGAGTCATGCATAGAATATTACTTGCATATTATTTAGATGACAATCTGCCAGCTGCTCTAACACTTGGATGAAATAAAACTTCCAGTATCATCAGCGATGTGAAAATAAATGCCCACACGTTTAATCAGATATAATATTTTATAACTTGACGTATAAATCTGAAATTAAATCAATATGAAATATGTCATCTCCATTTATAACACCAGTATAATGTGCAAAATGTAAAATCCAAGATAGGTTAGCACACGCTTTAGCAATCTGAACCATAGATTTACATAGCTGACATCTGTAATCCCACTCGGCTCTTGGGTGTCCCTCTCAACAGGGAAAGGGTACAATCTGCAGAACACTTCTGTGGCTTAAATTATATGATAACTAAAGGATCAGACATGTTAAATACAAAATTTCTGATTTTGGAAGACATCACCATACACATTAAATAGTTGGGGGTACTGGCAGAAATCGGCAGCTTTAATTTGACATTGTTCTAGAATACTGGAGATCCAAATCACACCAATTTGCATTAAATAAATTAAAACCTAATATTGAATTCGGCCCCTGATTTGGAATCAGTAGTGGCAGCCTGTTTTTCATAGTTGTATTTTAAGTAGAATATAAGATTAAAAGTTATCACCAATCACTTACAAAAAGTCAAACTAATCTATATATCTTCTATCTATCTGTCTATCTCTGTTTCTATCTTTTATGCTGCTAGTTTCTCAAGCTGTATTGGGTTGTCCTAACACTTATACATGACACAATTAATTGTACCCTCAGCCACTATAGCAATGCATGCAAAGATCGGTAGGAATAGATTAGAAAATAAACCAAAGTGGCAAATTACCTATTGAATCCACATTCTAAGCCAACTACCCAACTACCTCTATTACAACACATAATACAACCTGTTAATTAACTAATACTTACATGTCTATACTGCAGATGAAAAATATTATTTCTTAATTTTGACTTAATCCTTTAAAAAATAGAGGGTCACCCAGCCCTCAATAGACCAAATTTACTCATGTCTAGCATGGAGCTATCCTGAATGTTTGGGTCCATGTTGAACATTGTGGGTTGGATCCCCCAAACCTGAACCTTGACTTCAGCCAGATATCGATAAACCCCAACCTATCATAGTATATAAGGCTGGAAGGAGACGCAAGTCCATCAAGTCCAACCTTCAAGAATTAAATAAATGTTTTATCCCCATAACCCGTGATATTTTTCCTCTCCAGAAAGTCATCCAGGCCTCTCTTGAACATGTACATAGAGTCGTCCATAACAACCTCCTGCGGCAGAGAGTTCCATAGTCTCACTGCTCTTACAGTAAAGAACCTTTGTCTATGGTGATGGTAGAATCGCCTCTCCTCTAGGCGTAGAGGATGCCCCCTTGACCTGGTCACAGGCCTAGGTATAAAAAGATCTTTGGAGAGATCCTTGTACTGTCCGTTCAGGTATTTGTACATTGTAATGAGGTCTCCCCTCAGTCGTCTTTTTTCTAAACTGAATAATCCCAAATTTTGTAATCTGTCAGTGTACTCTAATCCCCCCATTCCCCTAATAATCCTGGTTGCTCTCCTCTGCACCCGTTCCAGCTCTACTATATCCTTTTTATACACTGGTGCCCAAAACTGTACACAATATTCCATGTGTGGTCTGACCAGGGATTTGTATAAGGGCAAAACTATGTCTTTATCATGAGAATCTATTCCTCTCTTGATACATCCCATTATTTTATTTGCTTTAGCAGCAGCCGACTGGCTCTGGTCACTAAAATTAAGTTTATCTTCCACCAATACGCCCAAGTCCTTTTCAGCTTCAGTTTTACTAAGTAATTGACCGTTTAGAACATAATTATACTTTTTGTTTCCATGGCCCAAGTGCATAACTTTACATTTATCTACATTAAACCTCATCAACCATTTCTCTGCCCATCCCTCAAGCTTCCACAAATCCCTCTGTAATGCTAAACTATCGACCTCAGTATTTATTACTTTACACAGCTTAGTATCATCTGCAAATATTGAAACTTGACTGTGTAAACCCACTACAAGGATATTAATAAAAATATTAAAAACAAGTGGCCCCAATACTGACCCCTGTGGCACTCCACTGGTAACATCAACCCAATCTGAGAATGTGCCATTAATGACCACCCTCTGTTTTCTATCACTAAGCCAATTACTTACCCAGATACACAGATTTTCTCCTATTCCCAGCAGTCTCATTTTATATACCAACCTTTTATGTGGCACGGTGTCAAATGCCTTTGAGAAGTCCAGATATACAACATCCACAGTGTCCCCCAGACCCAGTCTTGAACTTACCTCCTCGTAGAAACCAATCAGATTAGTCTGACAGGACCGATCTCTCATAAACCCATGCTGACGCTGGGTTATAAGGTTGTGCACAGTGAGATACTCCAGGATAGCATCTCTAATAAACCCCTCAAATATTTTCCCCACCACAGCAGTTAGACTTACGGGTCTGTAGTTTCCAGGATCGCTATTTAATCCTTTTTTGTATATTGGTACCACATTTGCTATGCGCCATTCCTGTGGAACATAACCAGTCCTCAGTGAATCTTCAAATATTAAAAATAACGGTCTGTCTATCACGGTACATAATTCATGCAGAACCCGGGGGTGTATGCCATCTGGCCCAGGTGATTTATCTATCTTAGTGGTTGCGAGGCGGCGCCGTACCTCTTCCTGGGTTAAACTGTTGACATTATAAAAAGAATTTACATTATTCCTCATTGTGTCTTCCACCAGGGGATTTTCCTGGGTAAAGACAGTTGAGAAGGCGACATTCAGTAGATTGGCCCTTTCCTCATCTCCTTCCACCATGACCCCCATGTTATTTCTAAGGGGACCCACGCTCTCTGTTTTTAGTTTCTTATCATTTATATACTTGAAAAATAATTTGGGATTATTTTTGCTCTCCCTGGCAATATTTTTCTCAGTCTCTATTTTTGCGGCCTTTATCTGCTTTTTACAGGATTTATTTTTCTCTCTATAATCCTGTAATGCCTCATCGCTCCCTTCACGTTTTAGCACCTTAAACGCGTTATCTTTCTCGCTTATTGCTTTCCTTACAAGACTAGTTAGCCACATAGGGTTTTTCTTGTTCCTTTTATGCTTTTTCCCATAAGGTATGTGTTTCTCACAGGACTTTTTCAGAATATATGAGAAAAAGTCCCATTTTTGGGGGGGGGGCTTTTGTCCATGAGAGCATTATCCCAGTCTATGCCTTTAAGGTCTTCCCTTAGTTGATGAAAATTTGCCCTCCTGAAGTTTAGAGTGTTGGTTGTCCCTTCACTAACATGCTTAGTAAAGCGTAATACAAAATCAATGATATTATGATCACTATTCCCCAGGTTCCCCCCAACCTGTAGTTTTGATACCCTATCAGGTCTGTTGGTAAGGATAAGGTCCAGCAGTGCCCCCCCTCTTGTTGGCTCCAGGACTAGTTGCGACAGGTAATTGTCTTTTGTTGTTGACAAGAACCTGCTACCTTTGAAGGACCTGCAGGTTTCTGCCCCCCAGTCAATATCTGGGTAATTGAAGTCCCCCATGATAAGAACTTCACCATGCTTTGAAGCCGCATCCATTTCTCTTATCAGCATTTCCTCTGCTGCCTCCATTACATTTGGAGCCTTATAACAAACCCCTAGTAATATTTTATTATTCTTTTTCCCTCCTCTTATCTCCACCCATAGGGACTCCACATTTGCGTTACTGATGTCATCTCGCAGGACAGGCTTGAGGCAAGAATTCACATATAAACAAACCCCTCCCCCTTTTTTATTTATACGATCCTTTCTAAAAAGACTATAACCATCTATAGCAACAGCCCAGTCATAGCTACTGTCCAGCCATGTCTCGCTGATACCCACTATATCATATTTCCGTTCCAACATCAAGAGTTCCAGTTCCTCCATTTTGTTTGTGAGGCTTCTGGCATTTGTGTACATACACTTTATATGATTTTCCCTGTCCGTATTCCTTTTGTCCTTATTCCCCAATCTCATTCCAGCCCCCCTTCCTCCCCCATGGACTATGACTCTTCCCAGCTCTCTATGTACACCGTCTATTTGCCCTGTACATACCTGTAAAGGTCTTCTCAACACTACTCATGTCATTGGGACGTAAAGCTCTTGAGCGAAGAAATTATGGCAAAGGAACATGACTCAACCACTAAATATTTACTATGCAAGTTGGTTACTTATTTTAAAATTAATATTCACCATTAAAGTTATTTTACCCATAGGATATCATCTTCATTTTTGATTGCCGTATTTGTTTACTTTGCTGTTCCTATTAAATATTGATATCAAGGACAAGAAACTTTTAAGAATAGTAATAGCTCTTGTTTTTTCATCCATCCCTTCATGGTTTATCATTAAAATAAATCATGAATATGAGACCAATAGAGGTCTGACAACCAACTATCACACTGATCAGATGCTTTGTAGCCATACACTTCATACTGGCCATAAAGATGTGTTGCAACACATTTCTCATTCACTTTAACAGAAGCTAAGCAATCGTCACTACACAGGGACTAAGGGGGCTATCTGCTTCTGGCTTGTTACACGTTTCGATTTGCTCTTTAGTACATGTTTCCTGATTTGGCATTGCATACTATAACCTGTATAACCAGTATAACAATACCTTATACAAAAATATTTTAATGGAAAACAGTATGGGGGATATTTATGATACGCTGGCGCTTCCGCCTCTTGATGTATCGGGGCTGCCGGCAGCGCAGCGTTTATAGTATGCCAGGCGACTTTTCACGTATGCAGTGAGGCAGTGAGTGTCGCATGGACAGTAACGCCCAGCACCGGCCCACTCCCAACCGGCCGCGCCCTCTGCTCGGCCGGCCGCGCCCCCCTTCACGCCCCTCTGGCAAATAATCGCAAGAGCTATCAATAAGCTAGCTGGCGTGGCGCAAAGGTCCTGATAAATATGCCCCAATGTCTTTATGGGATCCATAGATAACAGCTTACTGAATAGAGAATTATTAGAATTAAGGTTGCTATTTGTTTGTATAAACAGTTTAATAAATTAAAATATCACCATTTTTAGTTTGATTTTAAGATGCCCACATGTTGTTAATTTTAAACTTGACAAACATTCACTTCAGCATTGTTCCACTGTTTTTACTGTGCAAACCTCAAACAGTGTGAGTAAACAGCCCTGGATAGCTATGTATCCACACCTTATGGTAGTTGGTAGTTGCAGGACTGTGATATTTTTAATCCCAGGATAATAGTTCCAAGATCACTGGGGTCAATTCTTAATACTGTTACATTTCTCTGTGCATTAGACTGCTCCATAGATTGAGTATGAAAACAGAAGTCCACAATGGTTATAACTCTCAATTCAAAATCTCAATTCAACAATCCCCCCCACCACACACACACACACCACCATTAATGCCAGCGTCAACTCTTTAAGTGCCTCTGGCCAAAATATAAATCATAGTGGGTATGTGCCAGCACTAACCAACCTGTGGCAGAGTGCCACAGGTTGGGGAGGATTTTCACTGCCAATGAAGTAACTGAACATGGACCCAAACAGGATTTTAAAATGTGGGTTCATCCTAAAACGTCTGCCACTAACAGCCCTCCCTGCTTGTCTCAGTGTATCCTATGTCATATGGGACAACTACAAAGATGGTAGTTTGGACATGAAATAAAATAGACAAGCAAATAACACAAAGGGGAGGTCACCAATCCGGGTAACAGCAGAGGTAGCTAATCAGACACAAAATCACAGATACAAAGAATAGTCAGGTACCATAGTCAAGTGCCAAATATTGGAGACACAGAAATAAAAAAGTAGCAACACAGCAAAGAGTATAGAACACACAGCATTTTTATTAAAATATGATATGCTCCAGGTAAGATGGACAAAGCTCTGAGAATGCGAGCATGTTAAGCGTTTCTGGTTCAGGGTTGATGAAAGGTTCTCAGAGCCCCCAGGTGAGGTAGTTTTAACCAGCAGTCAGACACTAGAGCACTTGTTAGACTGCAAACTGAATCATATGAAATTTGTTGTCTTCTCAGCCTTACAGAAGAAACTGCAAAAGCCTGACACAGATTTAACAAATCTTTTGTAGGAAAAAAATTCCTAATTTTGGCATATTCTGGGGATTTTTATGACAAGAATTACAAGAAAGTGGCTATTTGGGTGCTATTTACTGTCATGGAGTTCACCACCACAAATCGTTTTTATATTTTTTATAGATTGGTCATTTTGGGATGCAGCAAAATCTAACTTGTTTATGATTTTAGATATTTATTTTATATGTGTTCTAGAGAAAGAAGGTTGATTTGAATTTTTATACACTTTTTAATATTTTCTAATAATCTTTTTACCATAATTTAAGGTTCCCCTAAGGTACTTTAACCCAAGGGGTTCTGACCGCTCTTACAATATGCTTCCCTCAGTAGAATGTAATACAGAATTCCAAATGACAGCTATGGGACAGGCTTCCAGATGTCATGGCAACTGGAGCACTCCAATGATGTCACAGGGGCACCAATTGGACACCCAAGACAGCAGCACAAACATAAAGCCATGTTAGGTTCTAGCACTAACCAC
Source organism: Engystomops pustulosus (assembly GCF_040894005.1). NCBI lineage: Eukaryota > Metazoa > Chordata > Amphibia > Anura > Leptodactylidae > Engystomops > Engystomops pustulosus. The sequence continues at coordinate 42,535,473 of NC_092413.1, forward strand.
GCCAGTCAGAAGCAAGTGTCAGCTGTATAATACATATAACACCCATTGCATATGGGGAGTGCTCAGCCCGTGAGCCCACTGAATACAGCCCTTACTGCTGTACATTCCATATACATTGCATTGAAGTAAATAACTGGTTAATGACCACAGCGTCCAAAGGATTGGTCATCTATTTGATAATGATGCAGATTCCACATCCATCCCCCACATAGATTAGCTGTTTTGAGAAGAAGAGAGGGTCATTGTCATTGTAGTGGCTGAATTGAATCACTGCAGATTAGCTACCATTCAATTGAATCAGAGCTGATGTGCAGTAACATTGTGTGACCACTAAACAGAGAACAGTGCTCTCTGCTTCCTGTTCTTTTAATAAGCTGCTGAGAAGATCTGATCTTTGTGGGTGTAGGGTGTATCACCAATCTGATATAGAGTAATTTATTTAGGTACCTTAAATGCATACCAAAATTTAAAAAAAACACCTGAAATGTAGATACAAACAGAGAATAATAGCAAACTGTAACTTGAATGCCATTCGTATAAATAACATCAGCTAAACTGCAGACCACAATATGTTTAGACTCAATGGTTCAGTGGGTATAAGAAAAATACTAAGAAGATGGTTGCTTTGCACAAATTTACTGCATATAATAAAAAACACAGTTGGAAAACATTTTTCAGGAGTGAATGAGCTGCATCATAAAAGACTTAAGGGCTTTAATAATACTGATGGAAAACTTCCAACACTGAAAGACACAAAAAAAAGAATATAAATTTAGATGAAAGGGTAATACCATACATTGAGGCACAGACAGATTTATATTAAACGATTCAGTGGGAATAATATTTTATTTTTATCTTTATATTCTTTCTGAAACAAATGAAAGCACGTTAAACCGCTCAAAGGAATTCACTAGATTAAAATGTTCACATTCTAAAATATCCATTGCAAATAATTATCTTTCAAAACTTACTTGACTATCAGCTCTGTTCACAAGAAAGTGACTAATTATCAAGAGGGATCCGAATTATCAGTCATTTATAATGAGTTAATGCATGAGGAGATATCTCAGTGCGTTTCTATGATACTATTCAAAGCTTTGCATATAATTATAAGTGGGAGCTATTATGTCCTTGCTAATTACTTTATTTCTATTTATTATATTTTATTTTTCTTTACTTCTATGATGATGACTGTTTATTATCAATCGCTATGTAACAGTGTGTAACCATTTCGTGAGTAAAAGTTTGCACATAAAGTACATATCTGCATACAGAGTATTACAAAGCAGCTAATAAAATCAACAGGCTGCACTAATAATGACAAAATCATACTCAAAATCATGTGCAGCTGCCATTCATGTGCTAAACTGTAAGTGACAACTGGGCGACAGTCCCTATCATGGGTTCATGCAGAAAACAGCAAGACACACAAGGAAAGAGACACAAAGCATACAACTATGCAAAGTCAGACAAGCTGTGTCAAACCAAGGTGAAGGCGAGGTACAGAATTTTGAGGCAGAAGAATCGTTTTGCTATAGGCTCAAGATCCATATAGCAGGGGGGAAAACACAGCAGAGTAAAGCAGAATCTTAAAGAGCCTAAAACTTTTCTAAAAAGCACTGAATGCCTGAACATTACCCCAGTAGCTGATAAGTTTAATTAAAAGTTTTACAAGGTTTACACTTTTAGTTGGTTTAGTTTGTTACTGGATTTGCAAGGCAAAGGAACTAGGAACATGTTGACTTTAAGCAAAGCCTCACCCCTCTTCTGTTGGCCACTTTCTATTATTATCATAATAATACTGTACTATCAAAAGGGGTTCACATGCATTAAGACAAGAACAAATGCAAATATCAAATCTACACAGATGTTAAACAAAAGGAAGGAGGAATTGGCACATTAGGGCCTACAATCTACATTATGCAGCAAACATGTCCAAATGCAGGAAGGGGTAAAATGAATATGCAACAGATGTAACAAGGACCTGAATACCAAACAGTAGACTCAAAATACCTTGGCAGGAAAATGGGGAAAATGTAAGTATAACCTTGCATATAGCAATAACACTGCGGAAGGGGACATTGTTCTGGATATTCATAACAGAGCTAGACCTCCTTTTCACTTTTGAGTGAAATGCAAATAATTGCACATAAAACAATTTGATGTGTTGATATCTTGTTATGTGCTTTATCATGTGGCTGGCTTATAAAGAAAAGTCAGCAGCCATGTTCTTAGCGTTTTAGGATGAAGAGCAGTAAAAAAAAAACATCTGAATTTCATGCAATTGCAACCTACATCAATTTCTATGCAGCTGAGGAGCAATACTGGCACAAATTATAGGAAGACAGTACCCATGTGTTTATGGAAGATAGTACCCATGTGTTTATGGAAGATAGTACCCATGTGTTTATGGAAGATAGTACCCATGTGTTTATGGAAGATAGTACCCATGTGTTTATGGAAGATAGTACCCATGTGTTTATGGAAGATAGTACCCATATGTTTCAACCCATGGCTGAACCTTTTAGCTCACAAAGTCCAAACCAGCCATTTAAACTCATGTCATTATTGTTACTTACAGGTGCAACAAATCAATTACAGCAGGGTTGGGTATTATACTTGTATGTCCAGCATGCCACATCCTGCCCACATGAGCACCTGGCAGATCACGTTTGGCCGTCATGGGGGCCAGTCAAAGATACTTAGCTGGCACTCCAGCAGAGCGTGGCCAGGGCAGTCCAGGAGCCAGATACAGGAGTCACGCTGCTGGCTCACACGCTGCTACCACTCACTGCTTGTACAGTGGCAGAGCAGGGAGTAATACACTCCTTGTTCAGCCACTATGCACAGCACGGAACCCAGTGCCAGTAATGTAATGGAGTCCCTGTGTCACTGGCACTGAGCACCTTACTAACCAGGAAAAGGTGAGTATTGTCTTTTTTTTTACTTTCAGGGAAGGGGAGGATGGTATAGGGGGAGGCATAATGAGAAAGGGCATAATGAGAGGGTGAACTTTAAAAGGGGATACTATAAAGGGGGCATAATGAGAGGGGGCATTATAAAAAGGGACATAATGCAAGGGGGCACTATAAATGGGGACATAATGGAGGGAGCATTTTAAAAAAGTGGGTATTAGGAGGTGGGACATTATAAATAGGGGCATAATGCAGGGAGCATTTTAAAAGAGGGCATTATGAAGGGGACATTACGAATGTGGGTGTAATGACAGGGGGCATTAGGTATCGAGTAGAATGGAATTAGGTATATTAGTCTGGCCTTCTAAAACTATTCCAATTTCTCATTTGGCCCCATGGAGGAATTAAATGCCCACTCCTGAATTACAGGTACAACCTGGTGGTCTATGGAGACACTTAGGAATAAAACAGCTCCATAATGACATGTGATTAGGTGTACATCACAGTGCCATTAAAGGCATAAAATGAAAGCTCACAGGCTAAGCCCTGTACATGCATGGTGGGTGTTTGCTGCATTATGCAGCAAAAACCCACTGCAAACGCACATAAATAATGATTTTTTAAAACCTATTAAAACATAATCTAACATATTATATTATATGTTCATCAATTTCGCAACATTTGGAATATTTTTTGGGAATTTCAACTTCCCAATACATAGCATGGAATATTAAATACTGTCACTAGGAAGTACTGATACAGAAATCCAGCCCTCATATAGCTTTGTACACAGAAAAAAAAAACGTGTGGATCTTTGCAGATGGGGAGCTAAAAATGTTTTTTTTGTTGCTTATGGGTGACTTCCCCAGGGGTAGATTTTGAGGTGACTTTTCTTTATTGTTTGTTACTGCTTTATGATTCTTCTACACCATGTAGTATTTGTTACCATGTTGGTGAGGCCACTTTACCCCTACAAACAACAGTTTATTTGTTTTCAATTTTTTTTAACTTTTAAGTGTTTTTATTATGGTTTAGGTTGTTTGTGATTGATACATTTTGGATAATTAATTTGGATAAGTTGTTTATATTTAGCTGGCTTTTTAAGCGTCTTTCTTCTCCTTTTGTATGTCATTATAATTTACATGTGCTGGCTTTGAATATGTGACCGCAAGTGAATGAACCCTAAGATAAGGTTCAGAAGGAGCATAAGTAAAGGAATTCACCGGAGGGGTTGTACAAATTTAATATGTGTGAGAACCTTTGAGGGTGGTGTCTACTGGATAATCCTTGAACCCCGGTTGCCACAATAGTCAGAATTGATGTAATAGGAGTAGGCCACACACCATAGGACAGGATGGAAGGGTTGATCAAAACAGGTAAATCTTTATTTTAAAAAGGCAAGGTACACAACTTTTTTTAACCCTTCAAACCTTATCTATGCTGTGGGCCCAACTTCTAGCCTCAATCTATTAACCTAACACACAATGCCTAGGGACTCAATTCATCTTATTTTGTTGACAGCCTTTTATCTTTATTAAATATTTTATAGCTTTTGTTAACATTCACTTTTTTGACATATCTCAGAAAACACAGTTCTAAATGATGGCTCTTTGGAAGAAAATTAAAAAGTATCAATGCGGATAATAAGCTACATGAACAAGAAGTTAAAACTTAATTGATGGCCATGGTGATTCTACTGACTCCTTCGAAATGTTTTCCAGCAGCCTATACATGTTTAGGAGGAAGGTTACTGCAGATAAGCTGTCTGTTTTAGTTGATCTTGATGCTGGATTTTGCTGGGATTTTGACTTCTATAAACCTGAAATTAAGTACACCGGACATCCATATTTTCAAAAAGAAAAAACTCCTACAGCTCGTCAGACTGTCTTTGCCGGTGCTGGAACCGATTTTTTTCTTATCCTCATACAAATCAATATTTTCAACTATTTATTGTATGTGTATATTTTGTACATGTGAAACGAGTCAATGTGATTGTATAATTATGTATACACTTGTATAAAGCAGGTATGAAGATGTATGTTTTATATAGTTATAATTTTGTGTAGTCCATTGTGACTGTCTAACTGTGGAAATCAGAGATCAATTAAAGAAATGAAAAAAAAAATGTTTTTTTATGATAGAGGGTAATTGTTTACACATACTACCCATAAATGCCAGGTAAATATACAGAAGATAGAATCTATTATAAAGCAAACAATACTTATTATAGAGCAGGAGACACTAAAAAGACTGATAAATATAATATAATTCTGCGAGAAAAAAACTTGTAATGAACTTTTTGAACCTATGTGAATTCATCATCCAGATAACGATTCTGCATCTCGTTCAGTCCCTAGATACATACACTCTCCAACAGGAAATCCCTGACCATCATCCGTGCAATGCAGTTTGAGCCGAGTATCAGACACCAGTTAATTTCTTGTTTACAAGATCCTCTTTGCGATCGATAAGAAGCTGATGAACCTTTGCCAGTGAAATCCCAATGGATTCAAAAGGCTCAGATCCAAACACGGACATGAGGCAACTATATCTATAAAAATCTAGCATACTTGTAGGTACATATATGAGGAAAATGCCTTATCTGAAAATTGATCAAATAGTAGACTGAAGAGTGAATACTTATTGTACACTGAAGATCAAATTGTAGACTGAAAACTGTAGACTGTAGAGAGATATAGATTAGTCACTTTCTATTCATAAATTTTCATATGAGTTATTCGCTTTTTCAGGTGAATAGATCTATTAGTTGCCTTTTCAATAATAATTTATTGTCATTATTGTGGGACATTTCCTATATACTCAAAATGCAGGAGAAGGGAACAAAAATTAAGTCCACCATTTCTGCTTCCAGAATAATTGAGTAAGTAGCAGCAGTGGCGGCAGGAAGGTGCAGCTAAGCTAGTGAAGTTGTTACATTAATCAACAGCAAGTGGAACCACCTTAATAAAAGCAGACATATTGGGGCAGATTTACTTACCCGGTCCGTTCGCGATCCAGCTGCGCGTTCTCTGCGGTGGATTCGGGTCAGGCCGGGATTCATTAAGGTAGTTCCTCTGACGTCCACCAGGTGGCGCTGCTGCGTTGAAGAGCATCGGAACGCACTCAAATACACCGGCCTATCCAGGATGAAGGTAAGTGCAAGCTCTGCGACACTTTCGTTTTTTTAAATCCGTCGGGTTTTTGTTCGGCAACGCCCCCGATTTCCGTCACGTGCATGCCAGCGCTGATGTGCCAAAATACAATCGCGTGCGCCAAAAACCCGGGGCGATACAGGGAAAATCGGCGCAAATCGGAAATATTCGGGTAACACGTCGGGAAAACGCGAATTGGGCCCTTAGTAAATGACCCCCATTGACATTTTCATGTCAACTGAACCATCTAGCCAAGTTTTCCAAAATGGCAAGGAGAAAAATATACCAGTAATAATTTACAGAAAAAAATTAATGCTGCCTGTCAATGTGGGAAGATTTAAAAGGTATTTTCCAAGCTACTGAAGTTCACCATTCTAGAGCAAGAAAGATTATTCTTAAGATGAAAACATTTCAACTCAGGAGGTCCAGCTAAATGCTAAATGTTCAAGTTCATGACATTACAATAAGCCAAACAAGTACTGTATGGGTTATTTGGAAGAATTGGTAGTAGAAAGTATTGTCTTTCACATAAGAATATGGCAGTATAGCTTACGTTTGCAGAGTTGGGCACAAAAGAAGTCTGGTCATGATGTGACCAGTCCCATTTGGTGAAAGCCATCTCAGCATATCAGCACAAGCATCTCATAGCAACTGTTGAGCAGAGTGGTAGGTGTGTAATGCTCAGGGCTTGTTTTGCTATGAATCCAGGTGAAATAGGTGAAATGTCCAGCATCCAGACAAAAAAGATGTTTAAATCAGATAAAAATCCACTTTATTTATTTATTTAACTTATTGTTTTTAACTTATTTTTCTAAATAAAGTGGATTTTTATCTGATTTAAACATCTTTTTTGCCTGGATGCTGGACTTTTCACCTATTGGATTTCTGGAGTTAGGATTGGCCCCCACACAGCATGTCCGTGCACCAGCTATACAAATCAGGCGGTCCCCTACTTAAGAACACCCGAATTTACTGTACTTTAGCCTTAGGCTATAATAAACAGCTATAACAGTTATTAAAAGTGTCTGCTATTATGCTTTATAGTTAATCCTGGTTCTGATGACAATCTAATATTTTTAAAATCCAATTGTCACAGAGACCGAAAAAAATTTGGCTGGGGCTACAATTATAAAGTATACAGTTCCGACTTACATACAAATTCAACTTAAGAACAAACCTCCAGAACCTATCTTGTATGTAACCCTGGGACTGCCTGTACATGGTGAGCTGCAAACATTTTTTCCTTTTATCTTGTTTTGCTATGACGGGACCTAGGTATCCCACAGTCATTGGGGGACATTACATAATACAATAGCGCTCATAAAAATGATGAGGTTCCCGTCCCTCTGTCACCACCAGATACATGAGAACGCTGTGGCCTCCTGATCTATTTACCAGCAGCTGCAGCGGGGAAAAATTCTGCGCCAGGTCCTGCCTGGAGTAGAATTGTGCTTCAGCATTCGATTTTTCAGGCCTAAATGTTTGCAGGCTATGGCACATGCGCAGATGTGGGGCAGGAATCCACCAGGTCAGCCAAATGCACTGCTGTCCATGCCCCTACAAAATGTTTTACAGTCCCAAAAAGTGTATCAACGAAAACATAATCTTGTTCCCCCCCATAAAAACATGTTACAATTTGTCTTTCTTCTGTAATGTTATTCATCTTTACATAAAGAAACTATTCATTGTATTCATTCCTTGTGAATGGCAGAATCCCAAGGCATTTCTTTTTTCTGTCCATACACTGAACACAAACCTCCCTAGGGACTTCTTTAAGGATGAAGGTAGCTAAACAAGGCAATATGTCCTGGGAATCATATGCTAATGACTACTTACCAGAGACTCTCCCATGATAGTTTTATAGTAACACAATAATGATGGAGTTTTTCGGTAAAGAAAACAATTCAGAAGAAATGGGTACGTTTTTCGATGTTACAAGCAGAGAGGAAATCTACTCTTACAAATGTGTCCATGTTCTATACATGTCTACTGTATTACCACGGATACATAGATAACTTTTCATCCATGGCATCATTTCATTTTGACAAATGGATGAACCAAATAAGTAAGGCTACGTTGTGTTTGACTAAAATGATACCCAGGAGAAATGGTTGTTGAAATTTTATTTTCAAGCAGTATCTGTAATCTATTATCTGCTCTAACCAACTTCTCCAGCTAAAAATAGAGCCTATGGAGTTCCCACTGATGTCAGTGGAGAAGTGCAAAGTAAAGTTCTGTTTAATTCATAGAATTGGGAAGTCAAAGGACATCAATCTACCATCAGAAATTCTACTACTCACCCTCCATCCCATCTTAGAAGTGCAGTATTTGCTAGAAATAAAACTTTGAAAAATATGTAAATTAACCTGAGGTGCTCTGCCGAGTGCCTCTTTGCTCCCCCGATTAGTAATTATTAATGGCTCCTGGGCCAGCTGGCTCCACCTACACAGCGGTCAGAGAGCCGATGTGACGCCAACGTCTCTCCCTCTGCAATTCTTGTTGTCAAGGAGTTAGATAACTACTAATCGGAGGAGCCAAGAGGTACTTGGCTAATTTACATATTTTTAAATGCTTTATTTCTAGCAAACACTGCACTTATACCGTATATACTAAAATAAGCTTACTAAAAATCTGCATGGTACGGGGGATGGGGGAATAGTAGGCATCAGAATTCCTGATGGTAGATGTCCTTTAAACTAGAAAAACTGGACAATTTTTGTAATATTGTTTACTCCACTAGGAACATAATGCCAGATTTACAATTAAGTCTGGTAAATCTAATACTGGAAAGAAGAAATTGGCAAACTCAGTACTGTTAGTAGGCATAGTAATGAGTTAAATGGGTGAACCACTTTACCTCATGTTTTTGTAATGTGTGTATAAGTGTAGGGGGGACAGGATATTAGGTAATTTACCAATATACATAGATTTAGGATCCCTACCAATTAGCTCTCAACAGAGACCAAAGTCAGAATTTTAACCTCTTCTTCCACTTTTTGGCTGATGCCAGATGTGCCTGATGTTGGCCAGAATGTGGAGATAGGCCCTTGGCTTAGATCTCCAATGCCATGATTTATTGAACATGTTCAAGAGAGGTCTGGATGCCTTTCTGGAGAGCAATAATATCACATCTTATGGGAATAAAACTTTTTGTTAGTAGTTTCTGTTGATTCAGGGAGTTATTCGATTGGCATCAGCTTCTTGCCTTCTTGTGGACCAACGCAAAATCCTGTGTAGGTTGGACTATAGGATGGACTCTGATGTCTTAGCTGTTTAGCAGGAGTGTCCCTGTGCGGGCACATTTGCTGCCACTGGTGACTTTTCACATGTGAAAAGTCGGCGGCTGTGTTTATTTCTACACCAGGCCCTGCCTGGTGTAAAATAAACGCTGCGTGGCAGCGTACCCAATACATCAGCAGGCGAAAGCCTCTTGATGTATCCTGCTGCAAAAATGCAGCTGCAGGCATATCATACGCCAGCGCATGAGCAATATCCCCCTAATTGTTCTCCTCCAATCTGATATTCATGACCGATTCTATTGATGGGTCACTAATATTATATTATCTTGGAAAACCCCTATAAGTATTAGAAATTCTGGCATTATTTCCTCCCAGAATTAGATACATCTCAGACAAAGTCGCTTCACCCAGTTCCAACTGTTCTGTTTGAGACCTAACCGAGCTTGACTCTTTAGCTGCAGAAGACAGCGCTGCCACATATATGATCATTCCATAGGCTTTTCACACTTGATTTATTTAAGTGCCTTTCAGTAAACCTTTCACAGCACCAGGGAGGAATTTAAAGAAGGCCGGACCAAACAAAACAAGCGGCCCATTTAATGCGTCTCCTTCTGTTTGCAGCCTCTTATTTATGTGACATGAGACGATGCCTCACGGAGTGATTGAGGATCAAACACGGGGCAGTAAAGAGAAGAAAACACTTGCATATGCTCTATCAGAAACATCTTTCGAGAAGAAATTATCATATTTAGGCGCTTTCAATCTAATGCAGAAAAGGGCACGAAAGCTGTTGACAATTGTTTGTTCGCCTTTCCATTCTAGAAGTACATTTTCCCTAGAAGCGGCATTGTATTGTAAATTGGTTCAGTAATGTTCTATGATTGCATGTTCCAATTCACCTGCATTCATAACACCAGCCTATTTGGGCAATATGACCGCCTGCTTATGTGGGAGCGGGTAGCTGCTATTTAAAATTTGGCTACATTAAGGAAGCATTTTCGTATACAATAATGCACTGAGAGCGAAATATAATGTTATTCAAACTATCATTATGAATTATTCAGCTGCATTAATGTCTTCTGATATTCTAAATCGCTAAATGAATTTACTAGTACAGATACAAGCAACACAAGGCGAGTGTCGTTTTTATGGTGCCCTGAAAATAGACCTCTTTAGTTTAATGCTATTTCTTGTTTCGCCATATATCGTGATTACTAACCTAAGGTTTACAAGGTACAACCTGTTCCAAGGATGATTTTTTATCATTTCTCTATTCTCTGGGTCATATTAAAGGTTTTACTGCCTCGGTTCTGTGGTTCTAGCCAAGTCCACCAGATTTATTGATATCTGGAAAATGTCAGGATGACGGATTTAAAGGTTGGCTTGATATATTTATTAGTTAAAAATGCTATTGCCTACATGAAGAATAGTATGGTAGGATTTGACATTTTATGTCTGTTTTAGTAGAAATCGCTATATTAATGTTAAAGGTGAGAGTTCTGGATCTATAATAAACCAACCACAATTTGAATTTCTCACTTGATACTGTACAAGCTTCAAAAATGAGTATATGAATATGCTAACAGGGTTTAGGTTTGTATTCTGAATTTGTACACATGGCATATATTTGGGGTTAGCTGAGAAAAGAAGAATGCAGAGGTGAGAAAGTATTATAGTATATGTATTTCCAGATGTATGACTTACACAATTAGGTTTTCCCAGTTTGTATCTTGGTCTCCAGAGAGGACTTCTCACTATAAGGCCTCATGTGCACATCCTTGTGCTTCACCCTTGCCGACACCTGGATGAAGCACAAGGTCATGTGGAGAAGTGAAGAAGCTCCATAGGAAGCTGAGAGGCTGTGCCAATCCGCCCAAAAATAGGATATGCTCTATCTTTTACAGCGCACCTGAAGCAATGGTATGGTGAGACCCTGTGTGCTCACTCTCACTGGGTACTAAAGACCTCTATGGGGGTCATGACCTTTCGCACAATTTAAGCGACTAGATCACGGCCCCGATATGGTCATGTGCATGGGATCTAACATGTGCCAGATCACTGGTTGCATCAGTGAATTCAGGGATGTTGATAGCAATTACTATTTTTTTTTGTTGATTGGTCAACCCCTTTAAAATTCATAGGGTTATGTAGGTGCATACCACAAATGTTCTAATGCTTTGGATTAATCATTAATATTATGGGGCGGCAGGACTAGTGTCACTTTCCCTGTTGTCAAAGCTGCTTTTAAAGGGTTAAAGTCTTGAGCAGTCACCTATTTTTTTCCATGAGCCTCATATATAGCATTGCCCATGTGATCTGCAGACCAATGTCCGATTATCACTGTGGGACCTCTGCCTAATGGAATGAATTATTGTGCACCATTCTTTTAAATTTCTGTGCCCTTCGTTCTGTTCTTTGAGTACATTGGTATTCTCCCGAAAACTGGGATTGACCATCTTGGGTAGGTGTTTGAAATGATACAGTGTTAAACCAAGGTCTCTCAAGGCTTTCTATAATTTGTTCTCATTTTACGACTCATGTCGATAATTGGCACATCAGGAAGTACAGGAAGCATTGCACCATCATACCACAAGATAAGCTGATTTGCGATTTCATGTCATTTATAGAATTTTCTATTGATCGTGGTTCAACATTTGAAGATGAATATAGGAGGCTGATAGGGAGAATGGGTTACACTATCTAGGCGAGCAATACTCAAGACTTTAAAGAGGTTGGTCAATTATCAATAAATCTGTGCCATGACACATGTCTCTGCATATATAGGCACCTGTGTCTTTGCCTTCATTGAGAGCTTCAGCCTTTTCCTGTGCTCTCCATGCTGCCCTCTGCATATATACAGAAATGTCTCTCACTGCTCTAAGCCGACATTATACACTGTGTGTATTTCTCTCGCAGTCCGTCTCACTGACAGACATGTTCTGCTGTTGCAGCTCTTCCTATTCACCAGAGATCAGACAATGTAACAAATAATCATGGGGAGTCTGCATACAGCACAAAAGTAAGTAGCAGGACTGCTGAATAACTTGATGAACATTCAGGGATTATTATTAAGGCGGTAAAGGAACATGGATATAACAGCTGAGCATATGCATGGACTGTCATATATGGCCTTCATAACCATAAAATATGTTAGAAAATGGATGGATGGCCAGCTTACCACTTGCAGCTTATAGCAATCTGCTACGGGTTTGGTGGAGGCAAGTCCGAAGATCAGGGACCAGGTAGCATATGCAGACAAAGATCAACTGGCACTTCCAAGTCTTGGGAATTTAAACATGAAAACTTTATTTCTCAAGTCATATTAAAATGAAGGTATATTAGAGGGACACAGTCTCAGAGACCAACATGCTTCAGCTATTCACCTTATTCATGGTTCGACTAGACTTGGAAGTGCTGGGTCTTTCTTTCCTTCATAAAGTATCTTGCTTTATGCTGCTCAACATTTTCTGCTTAAATTATGCCTTGTACAAATATAACTTTAAAAAACTTGGTCCTGCAAAGCATTTATTTTATCCTATTAAAATTCATGGTGTGCACAGTCATTCGCCCTCAAATATTGCCCTTACTTACATTTCAAATGTTTCCTGATGGTGACACAGCTGAATATCTCCTTAAAATATAAAGTTCAGATGTTTCGTCCCTTGACTAAAGAAATACAGAGATTTGTGACATGCAATGTAAAGCTTTGGAAATAAATGCCCCCCCCCCCCCATATATATAACTACTGTGTAAGTTCAATTTTATATTCACATTACCAATGTTATACTTGTATGAGTTAATATTATAAACTGTTGTATGATACAATGCTACAGTACATGAATATCATTAATAATAATTATTATCTCAAGAAATTAATGGGAACCTGTCAGCACATTTTTCACAAACACAGCTAGTGACAGGTTCCCATAGAGCCCTATCAACTGATGGACACCCAATCTCCAAAGTTTAAAACGTGTTCTTAAAACACATCTCTTTCGGCAGGCCTATCACACCCTCTAACTGCATGAATTTTCAATTCTCTTCACTAACCCATCCTGCATCCTCCTTATGGCTGTTATCTGGCAAACAGCAGTGCCGGCTTCTCTGCAGTCCTATTGACCTAGGACTTTGTATATAAGATGGTTGATGGCTGGTTCAAGCAGCACCTTTATTTATTATATTATATTATTTTATTTTGTTCTTTTCCCTTATAAAGAATGGCTGGACCATTGTATAAGCTTTGTACCTCTTTTGTCACCCCCTCATTCTCATAGACTATAAGCTCTTGTGAGCAGGGCCCTCACTCCTATTGTTCTACATGAACGTTTGTGCTCTGTCATGTTTTATTTTATTTGTATATGTCCTCTATGATATTTAAAGCGCTATGGAATATGATGGCCTTATATAAATAAAGGTTGTTATTATCCTTTTAGCAAAAAATTGTTTCCCTCACAAACTTTGTCATCTTAGCTGGCATCATCCAGATTCTGAGACTTCATTTCATGTTACTAGGGTGATGTCATCTAACGTCCTACGCTTAGTAACATTTCCAAAATATACCCCATGTTTATATTTGATCACATGAAATCATAGCATGCCTCCAACGAGGATAGGAAGAAGCAGAAGTCCATGGTAGCAAGCTGCATTTTCATGTGATGAGATACACACATGGGGTAGGTTTTAGTGGGAGAAGGACCTAAGATAAAATCACTCTGGTCACATGACATAAAGTGATGCATGGTAAGGTACTGGGAGAAGTAGAAATGAATAAGTACTAGAGGAGGCACCCTCTATGACTCGCTGAGGATCTGAATGTATGCCAGCTAAGTTAGCAAAGTTGATTTTATGGGATTGTGGGGGGAAAATATAGCAAAAAAAAGGGGGGGCATTTAGTTAATAGGGCTTTATGGGAACTTGTCACTGCATTTGTTAAAAATGTGGTGACAGGTTCCCTTTAATATAATCAAATCTTTATTTATTCAGCAATTTAGAAAAGGAAATGTTTTGTTCCTGCATCTACAGAGTCTTTGGTACAGAGATAAATGTGGATGAGTTCACAATGTCTATGTTTCTGCTGAGAATTCCCAAAAATAGTATTCAAAGGGTCCTGCAGCGGATCCAATTATTTTAATGAGGCAAATGAGTCCAGGAGATTAAACCTTAGACTCATCTGACCTGCTTTCTATGTGTCTTTGCTGTTTTTGTAGAACATATTAGTGTGGAAGACTGTTAGACAAGGCAGTAGAATTTGAGCGTTTTTATAGTTCTTCACAGTATGTGCATCTATGTGATATCTTTTTGATTACAGGAAACTTTAATTACCATTTTTGGGTATTTAAACATATTCTTTGTCAATGATCTTGATGCTTATCAGTTTGGTAAACTTATTTGGGTGTAGGAGTATACTACTTGAAGAACACTATACTGTAGTTGAAAGCTCCATTGCTACCTCTTCAGTGTACGGTTAGATATCTCTTAGATATTTCTTTCAGAATTTGTTTTTCTAAAGAAGGCTTCATCTAATAAAGCAAATAGTGAAGGTCAAAAAGCAGTCAACTATTATGTCTTACGAATTTAAGGTTTCACATACTCAGTTCTAAAGAACTGTCACCTATTTTACAGTCAAACCAAGAAAAAGTGAAACATTTGCTACAATAACTGTATTATTTTATTTACACAGTTTTACAGCAGCAAAGCTGCAAATACTGCAAATACTTGCTACCGTACTGTGTGCAGACCCCCCATGCTTCTTTTCCTACACCTCTGAGATTTGCTGAATAGGAAGAGCTGCAGCAGCAGAGTTATCACTCATCCTGCTCCTCCTCTACCCTGTTTCTCCCAGTCTCTATGAGTGTGGGTGGACTGAGAAAGAGAGGTCGGTGCCACATAGACATCCTGGAGCAGTGAGAGAGACTGTAGCTGTGTGTGTATGCAGAGGCCAACATGCTAAGACAAGGTAGCTGCAGTTTTCAGAGACATGTCTAATAGAAGTGATTTATTGACAAGTGGCCAACCCCTTTAATCTAGTCATGTTCTCAAGTCAATAAAGCCATTGGTCACCATTGATATGGCATATTACGGATGGATTTGCATAGGATAAGGAATGTCCATATTATTGTGCAGTCATTGATATTCCCAATCAATAAAATGCCACAACCCACAAGCTGGAGCGGATTTATGGTTATTTTCAAGCTGTACGCGTTTCACCTTACATGCACCTTACAGCAAGTGCAACAATAAAAGGTATCATCCTACTGGAGTCTGCATAGGACATTTTGGTTCTCTACTTTACTTGTAGACTTTTAGGAGCTCAAGTTTGTAGTACCTAAGTTTTTACAAAACCCATATAGTAATGCAAGCAAATGGCCCATTTCTAGACTAGCCAATCACTGATAGGAAATATGACATGGCTAAACAAGCATCTTTATCTAAAAAAGAACATATATTGAAATCAACAAATGTTTATTGTAAAATGTAATCAGAATAAATTTCCCACTTTTAGCACAGTACAGCCAATAATTTATATGGTTTGTGTAACAAAAGTTCTAAAATTTTCCAGTGTACGTTCTATATCAATAACACACAGTTTTCTAGATCTCTTCTTGCCGCCATGAAACAGGAAGCTTTATTGTTAACTTCCTGTAGATAAACATGGGTTCATGGTCATGTGATGTCACACAGGTGCACGGATTGTTAGTATCACACAGCTCTGATTACACTGTGGGACACATTTACTTTCCCGTCCGCGGAGTTCACCGAAAGTGCATTTTTCCGCCAATAATGCGCTGTGCCACGATTCACGAAGATCATGCGCCCGATATCCTGCATGTGTCGCTTCCCCGCTCAGGTCCACCGGAGTTCATCTTCTTCTTCCTGGTGCATGTAAGTGCATTGTCTTGCGACACAATTTGAAAGTTAAATCCTGCACTCAGTCCGAATCAGTTTGATCGTCTGATGGCACCCCATTTAACTCCCCACTCCAGCCCCCCCCCACCGATTTCTGTTGTATGAAAGCCTGACAAAAGTCTTTGCACGGTCCCTTAGTAAATAAGCCCCTGTGTGTTATAGCAAGCCGTGCACCTATTTGGCATCACACAACTACAGAGAGTTAACAATGAAGCTTCCTGTTGCATGACAGCAAGCAGAGGTCTAGAAAAAATTGAAGAATTAATGCAGAAAGTATATTGGAAATTGTTAAAACTTTTTATTATACAAACAATGTAAGTGGACAACCTCTTTATTATTTTAATGTCTTTTTTTTCAATTTTTCATTTTTATTATGGCGCTTTTGACCATTATGACTGAATATTCATGATTTCAGTATACATGATTAAAATATAAATATAAATTATAAAAACTTAAAAGTATTAGGAAAGTGTCAACCAAATAATGGGTTGAATATTTTACATTTCAGTTGATCGGCAATAATAGTCCAGCATGGATCCATAAATATACAAGGTATTATAGACAGAAGAACTATTGAGATAAAGATTGTAAATAATACAAAAACAACTGGTATATCATAAACTTAAGGAGGTTTTTCATATATGAAGTTTATTTACACTTTAGCAATTGGTAAAATTATGGGCATTATCTCTTGTTAGAAGAATCTCCTGAAAATAATCACTGGATGTTCTTCATCATGTATCTGAAGTAGCAAGTGTTTTATACCTATACAGCGCCACCACTGGGGAGATAAGGCACTGCACTGGGCTGAAATCAAAATTGGTGGGAAATCCATAAATGCAGAGTCATCGAGATCCTTCAAAAATCAGAGGAGAATACTAAAAAGGGTTACCCACATCTTTTAACTCTTAATTAACAAGGAAAGCTAATGTAACTTTTCTGAACCAGATAACACCACTGTTAATTTGTAATTGAAATATAACTGATCCGCAAACAGCAACCTGTTTTTACATGCAAACTATATCACGTCTCTAGGAGGTACTTACTCTGTAGCCATTCTACGTTTTTCATGCAACACAGTGTATAATAGCCTAGGGAGTACTTGAAACTAATTTGTTTTAGTAGGAAGCACTTGGATTGGGATTAAAAAGGAAATATGGCTCTAAGCTATTAGATATTGTACATGACCTACATAAATCTGACACCCCCTTATCTTTATCTTCTACAGAATCAAATGTCGAAACCTCCTCTTTGTAATTACTACAGGCAAGCCGGTTCCACTCATCGCAACGTGCCGTACAGTCTGAGCCGATGATGAGTACCAGTGGGCAACCTGCTGCTCTCCAGCTGTTCCTAACTGGCAGAACATCTTCAGAGTCATAGTGCATTGCCCAAAAGAAATCCCTGAGTAGCTTTCATGCGCTTTGCTGAATTCATTCCAACAATATATTCATATCATATATTACTGCTCACTTTATCCTATACAATGGGTTTATATAGTGTAGAAAAATACGTTGTGTAGATGCCTTACCACTACCAAGTCCAATCTGACATACAGTGATATATGGAATAATTGGCCAAGATCTAATAAGTGAACTTGGCTAAACATGAAATCCTGTATCTTTGTGGTGGACGTAACCCCTGATCTCCAGAGTATTGTAGAATACATGATATCTACTTAATCTGGGTTATCACCTCGGAGAGGTGTGGTAGGTGAAGGATATCATTAGATGGCAGAGATTTAGCCAGCGCTGTTTTTTCTGAAGCTTTTTTTTATGACATATTTTAATAGTTCTAAAGATGATGTTGTCTTGCCATGTATCTGTTTTTATCATTGTTTATTATTATTATCATATTTGTTTTATATTCCATTTGAATACATTGTTTCCGCGTTTTCATAACAATTCTAAATATAAATGAATACCCCAATTATTCAGATGACCTCGTTTCAGTTAAAACCAAATCACCCAGAGATACTGATAGAAGATAGTGGAGCACATTGTAGCACTGAAACAGTTACACTGTGACTCATTACATCACTGCAATAGCTGCTAGGAAGCTACCACTCAACCCTGGCTAATGTTACCATCATGAAACTAATCTGATTGAGCCAATATACAGTAAATCCACATCAGAGGTTAGCAATGACAGCCTGCCACCCAAGGATATAGATTTATTTTATTCTCTGAAGATAAGAGGTGAACATTTCACTTTGCGGCGGGCTTCTATAGCATCTTATTTGTTTGCTGTGAGGATTCTCTGGCAGCACAAACACCTTCACACCAGTAACTCGGAATAATTCTTACATTCAGCCACAGATGTCATTGGTTTCAGAAGAAAGCCCCATCACCCTTCCACACTGTACTGTACCTATGTGCAGCTCCTGGCACATGACGTAATGATTAGACTGGACTGCAAGGTGTGAGAGTCACTGAGATGCTGTATTTTTAGACTGCAAGTAAATCCTTTTAACTCTTTAGAGGCTTTAGAGAATTGAATTTCTGGCTGCTTAAAGCAAAGATGCCTTATATAGAAAGGAGATTGCTTTGAAGTATTTTAAGACTGAAATCTCATAGATGTCAAAAGACTCATTGGAACCTTGAAAAAAAATTATTCAATTGATTCTTAAAGAGACAGCTTTGACCTTTGGCTGTGAATCTCAAACCCGGTGTTTCAATTCTATCCAAGATTATATCCGGCGCTCAGTAACACCAACATTATTAGTGGCGTTGTACCAAATGTACACATATAAGGGATTTTAGGGGACAGCCCTTACCTTGAGCCCTCTGATCTCCCCTAGATGTAGCTGCAGTCTCCTATTCACCTCCCGGATTAAATTGCTGTGGTCCAGCATAGCACTCATCTTATCAGCCTCTGCTCTTCGGAGCCGGACAATCAGCTCCTCCTTAGTCCACTTCATCAGCTCCTCATCAGAAACCTTCGCAAGGTCTTCCACCGAACTTTCCCCAACAACCTTGGACATTTTGGCGTTGCACTTTTTCTCCACTTTTTGGAACAATCCCTACGCTCTGACACAATCTCCCAATCCTGTGCTACTAAAAGAACCAAAGATTGTCCCTCAACAAATACAAGCTGATCCCTGGGCGACTTCTAGATCTTGCAAGAAATAAAGGATCCCCTTTAGAAAGTCAACCTTTTTCCAAGCCATTCTATTCATCCGATGTTTGTCGGCCATCAATAATTCTTCTCCTGGGAAAAAAGATAAATCCGTGAACCAGCGGAGGGAAATCCTATATTAAAAACACCATAGTGATCTGAAAAGCAGCTTGTAGGAATCAATTACTCTACTTCAAAGCATCTGCAGGCTCCTCTCATGTCCTCATGGCTATAGCTTTAATGCAGTAGAATGAATGAGGGCATGCAGAGGCAGCTACCGGCATGTCTGTGTGGATCCTCTCCGCCGGGATGCAGTGGGAATGCTCTGGACTTGGAAAAGAGTTCCATTTCCTGCAGCAGACACAAGACACTCTGGCTGCTGTTGCTGATGCTGATAATACAGCCCAAGTGAGCTGACCCTTTCCCTTTCTTCTTCTTTGCTGACAAATGTGCAGACTATTCCCGGATATAGGTTGATTTGCGCCACCTGCTGGCAGCTTTTGCGCATTTCTCTGAAAATTCAATGAATTTGACTCGAGGGAAATTATCATAGACTAAGACAATCAAATTAAAAACAGCATTAAAACATAGTCACTTTTATTAACGTTATATTTTCTCTGATGTGTTTCTGGTTTCAATAATAAAAAGTGTAATTTCATCTCTTGAAAAGGATTAAAAGTTTGGGGATTATTTTTTTGTCTGGAATTTGCAACATTTGTACATTTTTAGCAATGTCAGATTGGGAAATTGGTCATTGCATATTGATAGAAGGTTAAGAGAATATCATAACGTTAAGTCTAACTAATTATCCCATATCATATATATCCAATATATAAAGCTTAGTGTATGTATGAGTGTACGTGTGTATGTATGTATGTCCGATAAAGGAATCTGTAGCATTGTGTTTACAATCACTAAATTTTGCACAGCCGTTCTCTGTGACTCAGGGAATGTCATAGACTAGGTTTTGAATAGAATTTTTAACTCTGCTCTTTCCAAAAAAACATTTATTGACTCCTTAACGCAGAGCTGCTAGTACTGTAGTGTATGAGAATGGCTCATAGAGGGAGTCCTCGTCATACAGAGGTGGGGTTTGCTGCATAATGCAGCAAACACCCACGGCTACTACCAGTGGCACATTGTAATGGATGCTGTTTAAAAACCCCATATACTGTGGTAGGAACAATATACTGTGGTAGGAACAATCAGCCCATATAAAAAAAAGTTAAAAAACTAAACATTTTGATCACCCCCTTTTCCCTAGAACTGACATAAATCTAAATAAACAGTAAAAATCATATCATGTAAGATATCTCCACATCCCAAAATGCCCGATCTATAAAAATATGAAAACAGTTCTTCCCAACAGTGAACCACATAACAGAAAATAGCACCAAAATATCGCAAACGCCACTTTTACACCATTTTACATCACATAAAAAATGTGATCAAAAGTGATCAAAGGGTTGCACAGTCCTCAAAATGGCATCAGTGAAAACGTCAGTTCATCTTGCAAAAAATAACATCTTGCACAGCTCCATACACATATTTCATGAATATGAAACAGTTATTAGCGTTGGAAGATGGCGTACCTAATTTTTTTTTCATCGACATTGTTCTCATTTTTTAAAGTGTATTAAGGTATCTTCGTGACATAAATGTGTTTTTTTTTTTGCTAATTTCACCACATTTGGATTTTTTTCCAGCTTCCCAATACACAGCCTGGAATAATAGATAGCATCACTGAGAAGTAAAATTTGTTTCGCAGAAAATAATCTCTCACACAGCTCTATACAGAGAAATTTGAAAAAGTTATGGATTTTTGAATGTGGGTAGCAAAAAAAAAAATGCTGAAACACAAAGGGGTTAACCACCATCTACAGAAGCGATCGTCTGCCAGCTGCTGTGGCAGGCAGAGAGACATACTGACAGACAGACAGATAGAGAAAGACAGAAAGAGACAGACAGAGAGACAGACAGACAAATAGTCATATAGAGATAGACAGTGAGACAAAGCCAGACAGAGAGAGATAGACAGGGAGACAGACAGATACAAACAGAGAGAACCAGACAAGGAGAGACAGATGGAGAGGGGGGGGGGGCAGACAGAGAGAGACATGTAGATAGGGAGAGACAGACAAACAGAGACAGACAGACAAACAAACAGAGACAGACAGACAGAGAAAGGGAAAGACAGTGAGACAGAGACAGACAGAGACAGACAGAGGGAGAGACAGAAAGATAAAGAGAGACAGAAAGACAGAGAGAGGGAAAGACAGACTGAGAGACAGAAAGGAGGAGGGGCAGACACAGAGAGAGAAACAGACAGAGACAAAAACAGACAGGAAGACAGAGACTGGTAGACAGTGAGAGAGAGGCAGACAGAGAGAGACAGACAGACAGACAGGGATACAGACAGACAGAGAAACAAACAGAGAGACAGACAGTTAGAGAAAGACAGACAGACAGAGAGAGGCAGGCAGCGACAGACACAGAAAGGGAGACAGACACAGAGAAAGAGACAGACAGACAGAGACAGAGAGACAGAGACAAAGAGGCGAACAGAAAGAGAGACAGACGGTGATAGATAGAAGATAGAAAGATAGATAGAAACATACAGTCCAGGCAGCACGCTGTAATCAAGTAGAATGGGTGCACGCTGTGTAGGATTGGGTCAAAGATCCTCCATAGGGAAAAAACGAAAGATGAGCAGCACTCCAGACGTCAAACGTGAAAAATTGTGGTCTTTTTTATTTCATGTGTACAACTAGCACCTGCTACACATGAAATTAAAGAGACCACAATTTTCCACGTTTGACATCTGGAGTGCTGCTCATCTTTCGTTTTTTTAGGTAAATATAAAGATAGATATAAAATATTTTTTAGCACAACCACTCCCTATATATATATCCCTTGGAAGAGAAAAACCATGACAAATATATGACAAAATTGCCAATTATCACATATTAGTAAATATATCCCTTTCTGATATATAATCCCTTATAATCCCTTTCTGATTCTGAGTATAATTGAATCCTGGTAACAAAATCTAGTATCATAGAACTTCTTATAATATCACATCATTGTTATCCCTCTTGAACTTTTATGACAATAATGTCCACTGTATATGGCAGTGGGGAGCGCAAATTCTTCTTTAATTTATCTTTCTAATAAATAATAAATGTACCATAACAAGGTTACAAGTTACAATGCTGGAATATAAATGCATTTATATATTTACATATTACATATCCTCAGCAGCAGGAAATGAGTAGACTGATAAATGGTTTTGTGAAAGTAAATTCAATATAACTTGTTATTTTTCCATGTATGCCTCTGTTCTTTCCATGGTTAGAAGCAGAGTTAAGAGGCAGGTGTAACAGTTCTTCCAGTATGCAGTCATTTATGGAGGGCTGTCAATCAAAGCTGGTACTTCCCCCCTGACTCAATTGTTGTTCCCAGTCATAAAAAGAGTCATAAAAAAAGATATAAATGAATATATGACAAGTTATACTGAATATTTCCCACTAAACTATTTACAGTATCAATCTAGATAGCTCTTCCTGCTCTATAACATACTGCATGCAAATAAGACACTGTGCACATTTACAAAGGGTCCGACACATTCAGGAAATCGGGCGCATGATCTTAGTGAATCGCGGCACAGTGCTTTATCGTCGGACAATGCACTTTCGGGAACTCCCATGGACCGGGTAAGTAAATGTGCCCCAGTGTCCTATCTGCAGGCAGTATGTTATAAAGAAGAAAGAGATGAGCAGATTGTGCATAGTGGGGCACATATAATTACCCGTCCCGTCGCTATCGCCGAGGTACATTGTCCAACGAGGATTTGGAGCTGCCACAACTAAATAAGATCGTGCGTCCAATTTCCTGCGTGTCTTCCTTCCCCCGCTGAGGTCCTCTGGAATTTACCTTCTTCTTCCTGGTGTATGTGAGTGCTGATCTTGCGATCACAATTTCGTTTTTAAATTCCTCGGTTTGTCCGAATCAGTCGGGTTGTCAGACGTCCACGCCCCCCGATTTGTGTTGCATGCAAGCTGTCGCCGATGCGGCACAATCCGATCTCGTGCGCCAATAACCCGGGGCAATTCAGGGTAAAACGGTAAAAAATCGGGATACCCGATGAAAATGCGGTGTTTGGACCCTTAGTTAATGTGCCCCATCATGTCCAATCTGCTCAGCTCCTCCCACTCTATAACATGCTGCCTGCAGATAGGACACTGTCTACAATGTGCTAAGCTCCTACTGCTCTATTACATGCTGCCTTCAAATAGGACACTATATACAATTTGCTTAACTTCTCCTGCTCTATAACATGCTGTCTGCAAATTGGACACAACTTACAATATGCTCATCATCTCCCACTCTCTAAAATAGCGAGTGCCTAAAAGTGAGTGAGTAAAATATTCTCAGCTCCTCCTGCTCTGTAACATATTGCATGCAGGTAGGATTGCAATTTTGTGATGACAAGTTACTTTTAAGTAAAAATTTACTGAAAATCAGTACAATTGGAGCCACAAAAAATAATTAATATCAATCCTAACATAAGATACCATGATCCATTAATTGTTTTCATGTGAAAACAACATTGTATGATGCGCTCCTTGTTGTCATGGATGTGAGACTATGCTATAAATGTAATAAGAATATCATATCTTCACTTTAACTGTCAACTTCATTTATCCCTTATATGTTATATAACATTGCTGCAACCCAAAAATAAATTACTCTCCAGCCATTAAACAATGTTACAATTTATGGACAGGATTTACTGTGGAGGATAACATTAAAATACACATTTGTTCTTGCCAATATCTTCGGCCAAATAAACATTCATTTGTCAGCATTCATTTGGGACAAGATGGCAAAATATCAAACAAATTTGCTGATAGATGAAAATGTTGACACTAACTTGATTCTTTATGAGGTAGTTTATGCCAACCTTGGAAATCAACTTCTTAAGGTTAGTGAAGGACAGAAAGTAGATGCTACTGTAACAAATCTCTGCAAATTGGCTTCAATGAGTCCAAGCAGGAACTCAATCTTTACTTTAATTACAATGTTGCGGAGCAATGTCCCAGCAGCCGGAGCTATACACTTACTCCACGCCGTCCTGTCACATTACCACTGTGACTCGGCTTCCATTTTTTCTTATTATCTTTCTTTCAAATATCTCTTTGAAGTATTTTCCCCCAAAAAACGTCTCTTTCTGTACCCTGTACATAACTTGTCTTCTGTCTTTTCATCTCCATTAGAAGTCGCTGAATGCAGGCAAAGTGTACTTTTCTCCCTAAGCACTATATGAATGGCCTCACATCCATAGCCTTGTATCTAGGAAGGTGTCCAACATTAGGTTAAGATAAATCCTGCATTCACTGCGCACGCTACATCTGTAAGGACCCACAGGGGGGTCCTTACTCATTTCTTTAGTGCACCAAATTAAAGGGAACCTGTCACCAGCCGCACGGCTCTTAAATTCACAAACATACCTTATGGTGGCTGTTAAGTGTTCCCTAGGCATATGCTTAAACCAGTCCAAACCTGCCATTATCCTGAAAAATAAAGTTATATGCATAGAGAGGTACCAGTCGGGGGCTGGGGTTCAGGGTATAGGAGCCAAGCGCTCACCCACCCTCCAGGCCACATTATCATGTAAACTCTGCTTCCTTCCCTCCGTCCAGCCGATACCTGCCCTGCCTCCTGGATCTCCGTCGCCTCCCTGCCCCCCGATGCTGTTGTTTGAAACCTTTCACATGCAATATTAAAATGTGTAAAGTTGTTCCAGGTTAAATCAAATCAAAAGAAAAGAAAAGAGAGGACACAGTCTCCATCTTTACAAAACAAGGTTTAATTACCAGAGACAACAGGGCATTTTTACCATGAGAACTGTCAATCTGTGGAATAGCCTGCCTCAGGCGCTGGTCACAGCAGGGACAGCAGAGAGCTTCAAGAAGGGTCTAGATGCCTTTTTACATCGAAATAACATTGATGGTTATGTTATATAGATTTTTTCTCCCTTAAATCCCTTCCCCATCCATTTGCTTCCCTTCCTAGGTTTTTTCAACCATATAAACTATGTAACTGTGTAACTGACTGACTGACTGAAATTGTTACCAGGCTGTTATTTGCTGATGTTGGAGTTCTTCTAATAAAGAAACTATAAGTTTACAAGATCTCTTCTTTGTGTGTGTCCCTGACCATCTGCTGCCACTATGGGCCTCCAACTTACCATCTGATGGAGATCTGCCACCTATACCGTGAGGCCCCATGAAGAAACTTAACTGTCATGCAGCCTCCCCCTCTTCAGCCTCCCCCTCCCGACCTGCTGCCCCTGACTGGTGTGGGAGAGGACTCCGCTACGGCAAGGCTACCATGACACTTGCAGCCTACCTGCCATCAAAACAGCCACTCTTAACAACTTCCCTATACTGTCTGCCTCCTGGCGGGGATGTTGGAGGTCAAAACATCAACATTGTTTTGCTCCAGAGAATATAAGATGATCTGGACCATATGACAGGAGAATGAGACGATGGAAGTTGTTAGGGTTAAATCATATAACAAGGAAGTTGTAAGAAACTTATAAGGAAACAGACAAGGGGGTTAGTTATTACAATCACAGCTATTAAGCATCACAAGACTCTACATTTGTAATCTTGTATTCATGATAATAATGGAATTCTTCCAAATTCCAAATATATTTTTTTGAATATTTATCGCCAGGCTATTACATAGCTATGTCTCTCTAGATTCTAGCATTCTTGTACACCAAGATACAAATATCTCTGAATGGAACCATAACAAATGGGTCAGGTTTGGTATCAATGTGATCCAGGCATTCACCTGGATGCAATGATACCAGAACCCTAACCCAATGACTTCCCCTTGACAACCTTCTCCAAGGTTCTGGATTTATTACCAGGTAGGAGGGTCCACAAAGCCCTCCTGTGAGTGTGCAGGGGTGTGTCTGCACCTAATATAATGGGACTTATTTACAAAACGATTTCCGTTTTGCGCTGCTGGGACAGGGATTTAAAAGGGGTTTCTGGCGCACATGATTGGAATTTGGCGCAATCGCACTGGCTTTCATTCGACGCGAGTCGGTGGGTGGGTTGACGAACGATCCGACGGATTCGGACAAACCGCGGGATTTAGCTTAAAAACTGTGTGGCAAGCAAAGCACTTACATGTACTGGGAAGAATAAGGTGAACTCCGGCGGACCTGAGGGGGGAAGCGACACATTCAGGATATCGTTCTTCATGAATCGCGACAGGGTGCATCCTCGTCGGACAGTCCGAATTGGGGATCGCGCAAGGACCGGGTAAGTAAATGTGCCCCAATGTCTTTCTTAGGAAATCTGTTTCCATCACCATGGCAAGAAGGATCATTAAAGGGAACCTGTCAGCAGAAATTGAGCTACATAAACCACTACCAGTATGTTGTCAAGCAGCTCAACACCTTCTAGACAATGTTTCTTTTATGACGCAGGATGGTGGCAGCATCCAGAAAATCTACTTTGAAGTGAGATGCTAGTTGGTTGTATAAAGTCAAGGAGGTGGGGATTTTAAAGTGGAAATCAAGGTCTCTCTTCCTCAGAAAGCCCCGAACACTATAATTGGTGGTCCTGCATATAGAGACACCAATAACCAGATCTCCTGAAGTCCAATGCATGATGTAAATCACAAAGGAGGAGGGGTTCACAGCTCCCCACCTTGATTTCAGTGTTAAACTCTCCTCCTCCTTGACTTTATACAAGCAATTTACATCTCACTTCAAAGTTAATTTTCAGGATGATGCCATCACATTGGATCAACAAAATCTAGAAGGTGTCATGCTGCTTGGCAATATTCTGATAGTGTTTCTTTATGGGGAACTTCTGATGACAGGTTCCCTTTAAGTGTGGCATATGAGCCCCAATAGGCCCACACAAGGTAACCTAACATACTGCATTCTGATACTTGTAGTCATTCACGTGTATTTGTACTCTGTTTAACTGTATATATAGTATTGTGTGTAAATAAATATAAAATTTAACCTGTGTTCCTTACCCTATATAATTAAAGACCGGGCTTATATTAAAGACTGGGCTTATATTAAAGACCGGGCTTATATTAAAGGAGAGCTGGTGGCAGCTTATTGGTTTGATAATAAGGGTTGTAATTGTTGTGCCATATCCGGATGTTGTGTGGACATCTCTAAAGCACTTCCTGCGCCTCTCTGAACACGAGCGGTTTGGTAGTGTCTATGAATGGTAATTAGTTGACCTTGTGTTTCTTCACAATTAGCATAAGATAGCAGTACATAAATGATGACCAATATGTATGTTATGTATGTAAACCGTTGATATATAGAGCTATGTGTGAAATCATATGCATACTGAATGTTAAATGCAAGCCATGATGAATAGTAGAAAATTCAATATTAGACGCCCTCAGCATAAATATACCAGCTTACCCAGTACTCCCCACATCCACTAAGACTCCATTTGCAATGTAAGCATACAGATGTTCGGGTTTCCTCTTGCCGGATTTATACCCCACACATAGCTCCCCCTCCCAGTTCCCTTTCTTCTCTCTGGCCTTCCCCTGTCCCCTTATGACATCATGTTATACTCCAATATTTTTACCTCATTCTTTACCTCATTTATTCTCCTCTTGACATAATCACTCTTTCTTTAATTCCGTATCCCATATTTTTTTGTTTGTAAAATAGTTGTTGCTGTTGTTAGGCCTTTTTCTTATTTTATTTCCTAGAGTCAAATCCGCCTGACAAAGGTTGTGCTGAATGAAATGTCATCTCCATGATCTGTACAACATTGTTCAAATGTTATGAGTTTATTTTGGTGATGGCCTAATACTAGAGATGAGCGAACATGCTCGTCCGAGCTTGATGCTCGGTCGAGCATTAGGGTACTCGAAACTGCTCGTTGCTCGGACGAATACTTCGCCCGCTCGAGAAAATGGCAGCTCCCGCCGTTTTGCTTTTTGGCGGCCAGAAACAGAGCCAATCACAAGCCAGGAGACTCTGCACTCCACCCAGCATGACGTGGTACCCTTACACGTCGATAGCAGTGGTTGGCTGGCCAGATCAGGTGACCCTGGGATAGACTAGCCGCTGCCCGCGCTGCTCGGATCATTCTGTGTCTGGATGCCGCTAGGGAGAGAGCTGCTGCTGGTCAGGGAAAGCGTTAGGCTGTTCTATTAGCTTACTGTTAGGCAGGAGTGATTCTCAAAGAACCCAACAGCCCTTCTTAGGGCTACAATAACGTTCTACTTTTTTTATTTTAATTTGCATCTAGTACCATTTTGTGAGGAATTAGCAGGGGGACTTGCTACCGTTGTGGCACACATATCCATAGCAAAGACCGAAGTGGGAAAATTTAGTAGGGGTTGGATTTCAATTAGGCACTAACTCAGTGTCATCTCATCTGGCATAGTAGTGTGCTTTGATACTTGGCTAGAAAATAGCCATAGGAGAATACAAAGAGCTTACTTACGCATACAGTAGCGTTCTATATATTTGATTTCTGGTTGATCTGCTGGTGGCTGTACTTTCTGCAGTGCATGTACTAGCCAATTCTGAGCAATTTGTAGTGAGACTTGCGACCGCTGTGTTCTGCGCTTAGTGACGCACATATCCATAGCAAAGACCGAAGTGGGAAAATTTAGTAGGGGTTGGATTTCAATTAGGCACTAACTCAGTGTCATCTCATCTGGCATAGTAGTGTGCTTTGATACTTGGCTAGAAAATAGCCATAGGAGAATACAAAGAGCTTACTTACGCATACAGTAGCGTTCTATATATTTGATTTCTGGTTGATCTGCTGGTGGCTGTACTTTCTGCAGTGCATGTACTTGCCAATTCTGAGCAATTTGTAGTGAGACTTGCGACCGCTGTGTTCTGCGCTTAGTGACGCACATATCCATAGCAAAGACCGAAGTGGGAAAATTTAGTAGGGGTTGGATTTCAATTAGGCACTAACTCAGTGTCATCTCATCTGGCATAGTAGTGTGCTTTGATACTTGGCTAGAAAATAGCCATAGGAGAATACAAAGAGCTTACTTACGCATACAGTAGCGTTCTATATATTTGATTTCTGGTTGATCTGCTGGTGGCTGTACTTTCTGCAGTGCATGTACTAGCCAATTCTGAGCAATTTGTAGTGAGACTTGCGACCGCTGTGTTCTGCGCTTAGTGACGCACATATCCATAGCAAAGACCGAAGTGGGAAAATTTAGTAGGGGTTGGATTTCAATTAGGCACTAACTCAGTGTCATCTCATCTGGCATAGTAGTGTGCTTTGATACTTGGCTAGAAAATAGCCATAGGAGAATACAAAGAGCTTACTTACGCATACAGTAGCGTTCTATATATTTGATTTCTGGTTGATCTGCTGGTGGCTGTACTTTCTGCAGTGCATGTACTAGCCAATTCTGAGCAATTTGTAGTGAGACTTGCGACCGCTGTGTTCTGCGCTTAGTGACGCACATATCCATAGCAAAGACCGAAGTGGGAAAATTTAGTAGGGGTTGGATTTCAATTAGGCACTAACTCAGTGTCATCTCATCTGGCATAGTAGTGTGCTTTGATACTTGGCTAGAAAATAGCCATAGGAGAATACAAAGAGCTTACTTACGCATACAGTAGCGTTCTATATATTTGATTTCTGGTTGATCTGCTGGTGGCTGTACTTTCTGCAGTGCATGTACTAGCCAATTCTGAGCAATTTGTAGTGAGACTTGCGACCGCTGTGTTCTGCGCTTAGTGACGCACATATCCATAGCAAAGACCGAAGTGGGAAAATTTAGTAGGGGTTGGATTTCAATTAGGCACTAACTCAGTGTCATCTCATCTGGCATAGTAGTGTGCTTTGATACTTGGCTAGAAAATAGCCATAGGAGAATACAAAGAGCTTACTTACGCATACAGTAGCGTTCTATATATTTGATTTCTGGTTGATCTGCTGGTGGCTGTACTTTCTGCAGTGCATGTACTAGCCAATTCTGAGCAATTTGTAGTGAGACTTGCGACCGCTGTGTTCTGCGCTTAGTGACGCACATATCCATAGCAAAGACCGAAGTGGGAAAATTTAGTAGGGGTTGGATTTCAATTAGGCACTAACTCAGTGTCATCTCATCTGGCATAGTAGTGTGCTTTGATACTTGGCTAGAAAATAGCCATAGCAATAGAATAGCATTGTTTGGTTTTAAAAACTCAAAAAAAAACAAAAAACACAAAAAAAAAAAAAAACACAAAAAAAAACAAAAAAAAGTTAAAAAAAAAATAAAGTTATAACTCTCATTTTAAAAATGTTTAACCCGAGGGCTAGGGGTAGAGGACGAGGGCGGGGACGTGGGCGTCCAACTACTGCAGGGGTCAGAGGCCGTGGTCCTGGGCGGGGTGAGACACCACCTGCTGATGAGGGAGCAGGGGAACGCCGCAGAGCTACACTCCCTAGGTTCATGTCTGAAGTTACTGGGACTCGTGGTAGAGCACTGTTGAGGCCAGAACAGTGCGAACAGGTGATGTCGTGGATTGCTGACAATGCTTCGAGCAATTTGTCCACCACCAGTCAGTCTTCCACGCAGTCCACCCATGTCACCGAAATCGCCACTCCTCCAGCTCCTGCACCTCAGCCTCCTCCCCCCCAGTCTGCCCCCTCCCAGGAAAATTTGGCATTTGAACCGGCATACTCTGAGGAACTGTTTTCTGGACCCTTCCCACAGTCACAAACCACTTGTCCGGTTGCTGCTGAGCAATTTTCCGATGCCCAGGTTTTCCACCAGTCACAGTCTGTGGGTGATGATGACCTTCTTGACGTAGTGGAAGTGTGTAAAGAGGTGTCCGACGATGAGGAGACACGGTTGTCAGACAGTGGGGAAGTTGTTGTCAGGGCAGGAAGTCCGAGGGGGGAGCAGACTGAGGGATCGGAGGATGATGAGGTGACAGACCCAAGCTGGGTTGAGAGGCCGGGTGAACACAGTGCTTCTGAGACGGAGGAGAGTCCTCGACCAGAACAGGTTGGAAGAGGCAGTGGTGGGGCCAGACGGAGAGGCAGGGCCAGAGCTGGTGCATCAGCGCCAAATGTGTCAACTAGTGAAGCTCCCGTGGCGAGGGCTCCTGCGGCGAGGGCTAGATTTTCAGACGTCTGGAGGTTCTTTAAGGAAACACCGGATGACCGACGGACTGTGGTGTGCCACATTTGCCAAACCAGGATCAGCAGGGGTTCCACCACTAATAGCTTAACTACCACCAGTATGCGCAGGCATATGAATGCTAAACACCCGAATCAGTGGCACCAAGCCCGTTCACCTCCGGCCGTGCACACCACTGCTCCTTCCCCTGTGTCAGCTGATAGTCAGCCCCCTGCCCAGGACCCTGCCACAAAAACCCCATCGTCGCCTCCACGATCCTCCACAGCATCCACCAGCGTTCAGCTCTCCATACCCCAGACGCTGGAGCGGAAACGCAAATATAGTGCAACCCACCCGCACGCCCAAGCCCTTAATGTGCACATCTCCAGATTGCTTAGCCTGGAGATGCTGCCCTATAGGCTAGTAGAGACCGAGGCCTTTCGCAACCTCATGGCGGCGGCCGCCCCTCGGTATTCGGTCCCCAGCCGCCACTACTTTTCCCGATGTGCCGTCCCAGCCCTGCACCAGCACGTGTCAGACAACATCATCCGTGCCCTGACCAACGCCGTTTCTGACAAGGTCCACCTGACCACGGACACGTGGACGAGTGCTGCCGGGCAGGGCCACTATATATCGCTGACGGCACATTGGGTTAACTTGGTGGAGGCTGGGACCGAGTCTGACCCTGGGGCTGCTCATATACTGCCGACGCCGAGGATTGCGGGGCCTACCTCGGTCCAGGTGTTTCAGGCCTACTATGCCTCCTCCTCCTCCCACCCCTCCTCCACCTCCTCCTCCGAACTACCATCCGTGGGCACGGCGCCATCAGTCGGTAGCTCTAGGCACAGCAGCAGTGCCGTCGCTAAGCGACAGCAGGCGGTGCTCAAACTGCTGAGCCTAGGCGACAAAAGGCACACCGCCCAAGAGCTATTACAGGGCATCACGGCGCAGACTGATCTGTGGCTGGCACCGCTGAACCTCAAGCCGGGAATGGTTGTGTGTGACAACGGCCGTAACCTGGTGGCGGCTCTGCAACTCGGCAGACTGACACATGTGCCATGCCTGGCCCATGTGTTAAATCTGATAGTTCAGCGTTTCCTCAAGACATACCCCAATCTGTCTGATTTGCTCACGAAGGTGCGCCGCATCTGTGCGCATTTCAGGAAGTCCAGCCCAGATGCTGCCACTCTCAGGGCAGCGCAGCGCCGTCTCCAACTGCCCGCTCACCGACTGTTGTGCGACGTGCCCACGAGGTGGAATTCAACACTGACCATGTTATCCAGAGTTTACCAGCAGCGCAGAGCGATTGTAGACTGCCAGATGTCAACTTCCACCAGAACTGGTAGTCAGGTCAGTCAGCTTCCTCAAGTCTACAATGAGGAGTGGACGTGGATGTCTGATATCTGTCAGGTGCTGAGTAACTTTGAGGAGTCAACACAGATGGTCAGTGGCGATGCCGCCATCATCAGCCTCACCATCCCGCTGCTTGGCCTGTTGAAAAACTCTCTGGTCAGCATGAAGTCGGAAGCTTTGCGCTCGTCACATGAGACAGGGGAAGAATATTCCCTTGTTGATAGCCAAAGCACCCTCAGGTCTGTTTCTCAGCGCATATCGGAGGAGGTGGAGGAGGATGAGGAGGAAGAGGAGGAGAATGTTGGCGAGACACAAGAGGGGACCATTGTTGAGTCCTTTACTGTTCAGCGTGTATGGGCAGAAGAAGAGGAGTTGGAGGAGTTGGAGGAGGAGGAAATGGACAGTCAGGCCAGTGAGGGGAGTGAATTCTTACGCGTTGGTACTCTGGCGCATATGGCAGATTTCATGCTAGGCTGCCTATCCCGTGACCCTCGCGTTCAAAGAATTTATTCCAGCACCGATTACTGGGTGTTCACTCTCCTGGACCCACGGTACAAGCAAAATCTTTCCACTCTCATCCCTGCAGAGGAAAGGAGTGTGAGAATGCATGAATACCAGCAGGCCCTGGTGCACAAGCTGAAACAGTATTTCCCTTCTGACAGCGCTAGCGGCAGAGTGCGTAGTTCTGCGGGACAAGTAGCGAGGGAGAGTAGGCGAGCAGGCAGCTTGTCCAGCACTGGCAAGGGTACGCTTTACAAGGCTTTTGCCAGCTTTATGTCACCCCAGCAAGACACTGTCACCTGTCCCCAGTCTCGGCAGAGTAGGGCTGATCTTTACAGAAAGATGGTGAGGGAGTACGTAGCTGACCATACCATCGTCCTAAATGATCACACAGCTCCCTACAACTACTGGGTTTCAAAGCTGGACATGTGGCACGAACTGGCGCTGTACGCCTTGGAGGTTCTTGCCTGCCCTGCCGCTAGCGTCTTGTCCGAGCGGGTTTTCAGTGCAGCTGGTGGCATCATCACCGATAAGCGTACACGCCTGTCGACTGACAGCGCTGACAGGCTGACGCTTATTAAAATGAATAAAGGCTGGATTTCTCAGAATTTCCAATCTCCACCAGGTGAAGGAAGCTCAACCTGAATAATTGATCCACTCCTCCTCCTCCTCATTTTCCTCCTTCTCCTCCTCTTTGTACAGTAAAGCAGAGGAAAATGGCTATTTTTTGACAGGGCCCACTGGCTCTTGCTATAGTACTTCATGCATTTAATTTTTCTGGAGGGCCACCTACCCGGTCCTCTGTTTGAAACAATTTTTGTGAGTGCCACATACAGGCACTCAATCTATTCCATTTTACTGCAGGGCCACCTACCTGCTCCTCTGGTTTGAAACATTTTTGGGACTGCCACATACAGGCACTCAATCTATTCCATTTTACTGGAGGGCCACCTACCTGCTCCTCTGGTTTGAAAAATTTTTGGGACTGCCACATACAGGCACTCAATCTATTCCATTTTACTGCAGGGCCACCTACCTGCTCCTCTGGTTTGAAACATTTTTGGGACTGCCACATACAGGCACTCAATCTATTCCATTTTACTGGAGGGCCACCTACCTGCTCCTCTGGTTTGAAAAATGTTTGGGACTGCCACATACAGGCACTATCCAAATTAAATTGTCTCCATAGCAGCCTCCACACGTTGTCTCCATTGCTACCTCCAAAAGTCGTCCATATAGCTGCCTCCATACATCGTCCCTTTATCAAACGAGGTGTGTCAGGCAGAAATTTGGGTTGTTTTCATGGATTCCACATCAAAGTTGTTAACTTTGTCGCCACCCTGCTGTGTTATCCACAAAATATACTGGCAAACTTTTACCATTTAGGGATATTATTTCAGCGCTTCTTGCGCATCTGTTTACATTCCCCTCACCCGGCATATCCTAAACTTATAAGAACGCTACTACACTTGATCTTATACAAAAGGTTCTTAGAAGTGCTGTTTGGGGAGTAGCCTAGAGACAGGGGCTTGAATTGGCGAAAGCTCGCCTGGCAGCGGAGCGCCAGCTCCATGCGCATCATGCGCTTCTTGCGCATCTGTTTACATTCCCCTCACCCGGCATATCCTAAACTTATAAGAACGCTACTACACTTGATCTTATACAAAAGGTTCTTAGAAGTGCTGTTTGGGGAGTAGCCTAGAGACAGGGGCTTGAATTGGCGAAAGCTCGCCTGGCAGCGGAGCGCCAGCTCCATGCGCATCATGCGCTTCTTGCGCATCTGTTTACATTCCCCTCACCCGGCATATCCTAAACTTATAAGAACGCTACTACACTTGATCTTATACAAAAGGTTCTTAGAAGTGCTGTTTGGGGAGTAGCCTAGAGACAGGGGCTTGAATTGGCGAAAGCTCGCCTGGCAGCGGAGCGCCAGCTCCATGCGCATCATGCGCTTCTTGCGCATCTGTTTACATTCCCCTCACCCGGCATATCCTAAACTTATAAGAACGCTACTACACTTGATCTTATACCAAAGGTTCTTAGAAGTGCTGTTTGGGGAGTAGCCTAGAGACAGGGGCTTGAATTGGCGAAAGCTCGCCTGGCAGCGGAGCGCCAGCTCCATGCGCATCATGCGCTTCTTGCGCATCTGTTTACATTCCCCTCACCCGGCATATCCTAAACTTATAAGAACGCTACTACACTTGATCTTATACAAAAGGTTCTTAGAAGTGCTGTTTGGGGAGTAGCCTAGAGACAGGGGCTTGAATTGGCGAAAGCTCGCCTGGCAGCGGAGCGCCAGCTCCATGCGCATCATGCGCTTCTTGCGCATCTGTTTACATTCCCCTCACCCGCCATATCCCAAACTTATAAGAACGCTACTACACTTAACTTGGTGCAGGCTGGGACCGAGTCTGACCCTGGGGCTGGTCATATACTGCCGACGCAGAGAATTGCGGGGCCTACCTCGGTCCAGGTCTCAAAGGCCTACTATACCTCCTCCCACCCCTCCTCCACCTCCTCCTCCTCCGAATTACCATCCGTGGGCATGGCGCCATCAGTCGGTAGCTCTAGGCACAGCAGCAGTGCCGTCGCTAAGCGACAGCAGGCGGTGCTGAAACTGCTGAGCCTAGGCGATAAAAGGCACACCGCCCAAGAGCTATTACAGGGCATTCCACATCAAAGTTGTTAACTTTGTCGCCACCCTGCTGTGTAATCCACAAAATATACTTGCAAACTTTTACCATTTAGGGATATTATTTCAGCGCTTCTTGCGCATCTGTTTACATTCCCCTCACCCGCCATATCCCAAACTTATAAGAACGCTACTACACTTGATCTTATACAAAAGGTTCTTAGAAGTGCTGTTTGGGGAGTAGCCTAGAGACAGGGGCTTGGATTGGCAAAAGCTCGCCTGGCTGCAGAGCGCCAGCTCCATCCCAAGATCCAACTAACATAGTTGCAGCACCTTTAATCTACTACTAGTTCACTGCCTCCATAATAATAATAATAATAATCTTTATTTATATAGCGTCATCATATTCTGTAGCGCTTTACAAATCATAGGAAACAAATACAAATGTAATGTAACAGAGCACAACATTTGTATGGAACAACAGGAGTGAGGTCCCTGCTCGCCAGAGCTTACGGTTTATGAAGATGATGGGGTAACACGAGGTAAAAGAATATTTAATGGTCAAGCCATTCTTCTTAGGGAATAGAAAAAAATATAATAAATGGAATTGCTGTCGCTTGAACCACTCAGCCGTCATCTTATATACCAGGTCCAGGGTGAATGGGACTGCAGAGAAGTCTGGTGCCTGTTGGTTGCTGGATAACAGATGGGAGGACGACACAGGACGGGTTAGTAGAAGAGTTAAAACTTCATGCAGTTAATGAGTGTTATAGGCTTGCCTAAAGAAATGGGTTTTAAGAGCACGTTTGAAACTTTGGAGGTTAGGTATTAGTCTGATAGTCCAGGGCAGAGCATTCCATAGAATTGGTGCAGCTCTAGAGAAGTCTTGGAGACGCGAGTGGGAGGTCCGCACTAGGGTAGAGGTTAATCTAAGATCACTGGTGGATCTAAGAGCACGGGTTGGCCGATAGACTGAGATAAGAGAGGAGAGGTAGGGGGGTGCAGCATTATACAGAGCTTTATGGATGAGGGTTATTATTATTTTAAACTGTATTCGAAAGGAGACTGGCAGCCAGTGCAGCGACTGGCATGAACTGTAAGCATACATGGTCCCCTTATCAAACGAGCTGTGTCAGGCAGAATTTTGGGTTGTTTTCATGGCTTCCATGTTAACTTTGTCGCCACCCTGCTGTGTAATCCACAAAATATACTGGCAAACTTTTATCATGTACCGATATTATTTGAGCGCTTCTTGCTCACCTCCTTTGGTTCCTCTCTGACACCCATTGGTTTGAAGCCTGAGTCCAATTAGGGTATGTCGCCATGCCACTCTCTAGCCTGCTGCCGCTGCCTCTGCCTCTGCATGCCGTCCCCTATAGTGTCAGGGTCAATTATTGGATGTTTTACATGCTATCTAGCTTCATTCTGTCACTCTGTCATGGCCATGCTGTTGCCCATAATTTTGGCATAATGGTGCGATTAAGCAGCCTCAGAGGCATCCATGCATGCTGCCCCTGCTGTTTCCTGTCCATTTCCGTGGTGTTTCCATCCTTTTCTGAGGTTCCCAGGTGTTTGGCCAAGCTTCCCTGTGCAGAGCCTTGGTCCCCTTAAAAAATGCTCGAGTCTCCCATTGACTTCAATGGGGCTCGTTACTCGAAACGAGCACTCGAGCATCGGGAAAAGTTCGTCTCGAGTAACGAGTACCCGAGCATTTTAGTGCTCGCTCATCTCTACCTAATACCTAATGCTTAAAGTTGTATGTGCCATCTCCTATACCTTGTTAGACTGGACCAAGAATCCTACACGAGCACCACCAATAACAGAGTG
The DNA here is from genome assembly GCF_040894005.1 of Engystomops pustulosus. NCBI lineage: Eukaryota > Metazoa > Chordata > Amphibia > Anura > Leptodactylidae > Engystomops > Engystomops pustulosus. Next base: position 42,573,268 of record NC_092413.1, read on the forward strand.
CACGGCACCTCCAAATCTATCTAGACAGAGAGAGAAAGACAGAGAGAACCATACAGAGAGACAGACAGGCAGAGAGAGAGAGAGAGATACCCAGAGAGAGAGAGGTAGACAGAGATGGAGAGACAGACACAGAGTGACAGACAGAAATAGACAGATAGCCCGAGACAGACAGAGAGAAAGACAGAGAGAGACAGAGAGAGAGAGATAGATAGATAGATAGATATACAGATAGATAGATAGATAGATAGATAGATAGATACAACAGAGAGAGATAAAGAGACTGGCAGAGAGACAGAAAGACAAAGAGAGGTAGACAAAAAGAGGCAGACATACATACAGAAATAGACATATAGCGCGAGACAGACAGAAATCGAGAGAAAGAGAGAGTAAGATAGAGAGAGACAGAAAGATAGATATAGAGATAGATATATATGAGATACATACATATACATAGAGATATGCAATCACATCACCAAGCAAAACTGTTGTTGTTAATAACAGCAGGACTTTGAAAAATGCATTTATATTCCAGGATAGTAGCTGGACTTGCAGCAGTGGGGTGCACTCCTGTGTGATCTCTTCACTGAAGCCGAGACCCCTAATTTTACCACCAAAAACTGGGAAAACCTATTGACTCAAGTATAAGCTGAGGGTGGGAAATGCATTGGTCAGTAGTATACAGCCAGCCAGCCCCCATGTAGTATACAGCCAGCCAGCCCCCATTAGTATACAGCCAGCCCCATGTAGTATACAGCCAGCCCCCATGTAGTATACAGCCAGCCCCCAGTAGTATACAGCCAGCCCCCTGTAGTATACAGCCAGCCCCCATGTAGTATACAGTCAGCCCCCATGTAGTATACAGACAGTCCCCATGTAGTATACAGCCAGCCCCCATGTAGTTTACAGCCAGTCCCATATAGTTTATAGCCAGCCCCCATGTAGTTTACAGCCAGCCTGCCCCCATGTTGTTTACAGCCAGCCCCCATGTAGTATACAGCCTGCCCCACGTAGTATACAGCCTACCCCATGTAGTATACAGCCTGCCCCACATAGCATACAGCCTGCCCCCCGCAGTTTGCCAAACAGATAAAACAAATAAACTTAATGCTCACCCTCCATCGTCCCCGATGTTCATCGCGGCTCTCGATCCCTGTCGCGGCCCCCGGCTCCCGGTGGATCCACACTATGTTGCAGCAGTGTCGCCGCTGATAGCGTCATCAACTGCGACAACGCCGCATCATACTGTGCGCCGTCTGGCAGATCGCATGGACGACGGGGACGACAAAGGGTGAGTATTACGTTTATTTTTTTCATTGACTCGTGTATAAGCCGAAGTGCAGTTTTTCAGCACATATTTTGTACTGAAACACTCGGCTCATACATGAGTATATACGGTATATCATATTTTTTGTTAACTTATTCTACTTTGTTATTGCTATAAACGGTTATTTACCCTCCCGGGCAACCATGGGGGCTACAGTCAGTTTCTTATAAAACTAAAAGAATTTTTACCAAAACATAATTGAAGCTTTTAATAAAGGGATGGGATGGACACACAAGAAACTGAAGAATGTGATATCACATATTGCAGTTAACGTGTTTTCTGCTATTTTCCTAACACTGACGAATGAATAACCTGCACTTTACACCATTTATATGAACACACACTCATTCTCTGTCTTTTCCACAATATCTACTGCACTACGATCTGTCTTTGTAGACATAGAAATCTGAAGACAAATCTAAGACAATCTAAGAAAAATTGTAGACAAATCTTGGACTTATCTTTAGCTGTAGCTGGTTCATTATCTTTTGTTTCTTGTCCACTTCTTTGGAAGCTATTGCCTCTTTCTTCAGACTCTGTGCTGACATTTATTTGTCAAAAACTTGATTTTCTACAAAGAATATACTAAATAGAATTTTCTCTATATCCCACGAGTGAAAGTTCTCTTGAAAACCCCATAGAGTAAATGTTGGGATTTTGAGGGATGGGGACTGTGAAGAGACACTTTAAAGAAAAAATATATATACAGGAGAACAGTAGTAGTGCAATGCTGTGACCAAATATAACAGATAAGTACTGTGCTATGTCAACCTATGCTGTATATAAGAGTACTCATACTGTGCCGAGCTGAGAGAGGCAAAATTAGAATAGTTGTACTTTGCTGTGCCCATATATACAGAGCAGGCTAGGAGCAGTTGAACTGTGCTTTATTCATATATGCAACATTGGAGTGCCTTTGTACAATATGCAGGAGAGGAGTAGAACAGTGCAGTGCCCATATATATATATATATATATATATATATATTTATGATACAGGGCCAATTCTAGCCTTTTTGCTGTCTGAGGCAAAACATGAAAATGTTGCACTCCACCCCACGCGCACCCGGTGATGCTACCTTACTTTCACACTAGTGGTCAGTCAGTGACACTGACATTATTGACATCTATACAGCCTCCCCCAGTAGTACTTAACCTCCCCCTTTATACACAGCCTCCCCCTGTATACATGGCCTCCCCCAGTATACACATCTTCCCCAGTATACACAGCCTTCCCCAGTATACACAGCCTCTCCCTGTATGCACAGTCTCCCCAGTATACACAGCCTCCCCCAATATACACAACCCCCCCTGTATACACAGCCTTCCCAGCATACACAGCCTCCCCCCAGTATACACAGGCTCCCCCCTGTATAGTAGTGTAGATTTGACCTGGAGGCCACAAGCAGATAAGAGCCAGGGCTCTTATGTCTTGCCTCACAGGTTTTTAATGTTTTTATTGCCGTCGTAAATAAGATATCGCTGTATTTGTATTTGTAACTGTTGAGTTTTATTAATTTCCTTTGATGATCACTGTTTAGTGTGTATAAAATGCTGTGAATTTTCTGTTTCATGCATAACATCATGACTGAAGAAGGGAACCAGTATCTTTGAAAGCTCACCATCAAATATACTCAGCTAGCCTCTAAAAGGTATCGCCTGGTTTCTTCACTCTTCTTCTTCCCCCTGTATACACAGCCCTCCCCCAGTATGCATAGCTTCCCCCTGTATACACAGCCTCCCCCAGTATAAACAACCTCCCAAGTATACACAGCCTCCCCAGTATACACAGCCTCCCCAGTATATACAGCCTCCCCAGTATGCACAGCCTCCCCAGTATGCACAGCCTCCCCTGTATGCACATCCTCCCTTGTATACACAGCCATGACACTCCAAAAAAACAAATAATCTTGTATTCACCTTTGGGCTCCAGCCCCAGCGCTCCCCTCACACCATCATCACACATGCCGGCCTGTGTCCAGCAGAGCAGTGCACACAGGTGATGTTTCAGATATTAGGACTTGCCAGATATTGGCAATCTGCCACCCCTAAAAAGGGTCCGTCATTTGCCGCCTGAGGCAGAACTAAATCCCACTTCATGGCAGATGCGGCCCTGATATGTTAGGAGTAGTTCTGTGCAGTTCAATTATGTACAAAATATGATAAATGGTATTATGCTGTGCTGAAAGATACAAAATAAGAATAGTTGTACTTTGCTTTGCCATATATGTACAGTGCATGCTATGAGCAACAGAACTGTGCTTTATTTTCATATGCATTATAGGAGTATCTAGAGAGGATAAGATCAGTACTACTGTGTATATACAGAAGAGATATAGTAATGTGCTGTGTCCATATACATATTATAGGAGTAGTAGTGTGCATTTCAAATATGTGCAGAATAGGAGTACCAGTACCCATGCATACAGGATGAGGCTACATTCACACAACGTGTGCCCGCTGTGTCGTAGCATGACAGGCACATATCAGCGAGGAGAGAGGAATGACGGAGTGAGCGCTGCTCGCCCCCACCCCTCTCCATAGCGATGTATAAGCACAACTCCTATTGTCCTATCTTTCTCCCAGCCATGGGACGGTGCTGCACTTGTACGGCACTGTACCGCTCCTGTATTGCGCCGTGTGCTCATTGCCGTCTCTGGGGGACGTATATGCGGAATACATATAGCCTTGCAGTAGTAGTGCTCTGCAGAATAGGAGAAGACAGGCATCAATACACAGAACACATCCCCCGCCTGACTCTTATGTACAAATTCTTCTAGATTGATCCATTTAGACCATTGATTTACAATATTGATATATGATTGCTTTAGATATACCGTAATAATATGGCCATTACAAATTTTTAAGGGATGCAATTACAGCTAGACACAATTTCTAAGGCGTTATGTAATTATATGGGAGAAACAAACAACTACATATTTTTGTGAAAAGAAAAATACATTTGCCAGAAATTACTTTTTCCATTTTAAGCAAGTAAATTTGCCCCTGTCATTTTTATGTATAGTAGAAATGCGCATAGAACTTTCAGTAAGTACTTAAAATTGTATTTGTGTAAAATATGTGTTTTTTCTGAATTCTTTACCAATCCGACTGACACAAGCGTTAACTCGACAAACTTAACAACTTACTGTAAAAGCAACAGATAAAGCAATGTTGAATTGAGCTATAACAGGGCAATGAAGAGCGAAATAATCATGTGCATAAAGATTTTTTAGTTATAACCAATTACAAAAAGAATCATATAAAAAGACAACAAAGAGGGACAGGATACATTAAAAATGACTAAAACTTTATAGTTTTTGATAGCACAAGATGAGATCAGAAACAATTGGGTAATTTATCCGATATAATTTTATATATTTATATAATTTATCCGCCCCCAGATTTCTGTCTCATGGAAACCACCGCAGCTGCGTCAATATCCGATTGTGTGCAACACAATCCCAGTGCAAACTCCTGTTAAATGCCTGTCACATCTGTGCAAATCCTGAAAAGGCGAACTGTCCGAAGAAAGTGCGATCAGCGACCTATAGTAAATGAGCCCCTCTATGTCTGTCTTTGGAGCTCCACTGTTGATTGAAGTGGCTTTGGCTCTTGATAAATCTGCTGGCAGTATTCTAATGCTATGAGGGTTGTTCACGAAAGTCAGTAGTGGTTTATACTGTAATTTAGGCGGTTTGGGCGGTAGACCGGGGCCCAAGGCTTCTAGGGGGCCCATGGCCACCCAAACTCTGCACCAAATTTTATACTGAGAAGGACCTTCATGTACACATGTACACAAGAGCCATTTCAAGACCCTTGAAGGTCCTGAACAGGACCCTGTTCAACTGAACAGCAGTTGAAGCTTGTTTCTACTACTATATTTAGGAAGTGATTCCAGACTTGTAGAGACTATAATATTCATTACAGCCCAGGGCCCATGGTAGTCTTAACCCCTTACCGACATGTGACTTGCTAGTACATCACATGCCGGCTGCGAGTGTATGTAGAGGGCTCACAGGCTGAGCCCTATCCATACGAGGTGGGCGTTTGCTGCATATTCGGTGCTGGAAGTGCTGTGGTTTGCCAAACCCAGGTTCGGGCGAACATGTGAAGCTGGCATCCCAATTATAATTTTATATGCACATTTTAACTACATGTTTTGTGAATATATCTTACATTAAAATCTCAATTTAAAGAACATACAATGCTATTCTGTGTGCATGTTTCTTCCAGCGAACTTCTATGGTGAATGGTAGCAATGAGAGAAGATAAAAATGCAAGATCCTGGTCTGAATAGGGGCTTATTCTTATTGGAGGATCTACAGGATTGTGCCAGTTTGTGGAGAGAAGTATATTGAAAGGAAGTTTGTGGAACATTATACCAAAAAGAAAAAAGGAAATAGTTGGAAGATTTGGAGCTCCAGTCAGAACAATTTTTCTTTATGTCCTTCAGATTACTGTGGTGGAGCACCGTGCAGTTAGTATGATGCTCCACTACAAAGCCGAAGCATCAAGAGGCGATGACATCTCTAAATCGCATCTCCTGCTTTCAGACGCTATGCAGTGACATCATCACAGCTCACCCTGCAGACGGAGAAGAAGAGGAAAATTAGGAGGGAAGCAGGTAAGTATTAATAATAATAATTATAATAATAATTATGTTTATATACAATGTGTGTGGGTACGGAGAGATGGCTATTAGTGAGTGCAGTGGGTAATTAGTGAGTATTGGGGGGCTATTAGTGAGTGTTGGGGGTTATTAGTGTGTATTGGGGCCTATTATTGAGTATTTAGGCTATAATTGAGTGAAGGGGGTAAAGTAAGTGTTGGGGGACTCTTAAGAGTGTGTACTCTATCTAAGTGTGTTTGTGCAGGGGAAAGACTAATACTGATTTTTGGGGAAATTATTTAGTGTTCAGGGATTAACTCACGTGATCTGAGTGGGTGTGGATATATTATTACTGTGGGGATATTATCTAGTATGGTGGAATTTTTGGGTGGGGCTTGTTTTAGTAGACATAATTAGGAAGAGGCAACAATCAGGATATTGAGGGTACATTCATATGTGGCATTTGCATTGTGTAGAAAAGCAATGCAAACACTCAGTGATGGGCTTGGCCTAATCGTATATATATGCATTTCCGGTGAATTCGCATGCACACCAGGTGCTTGTTGCCGATTGCATGCATTTTACTGAATTCGCAGTTGCGATCGGGCCGAGCCCCACCCCAGGCATTTGTATGTGGCATGTGTACCAGCATCTGTCAAATTTTGCATAGCCAGGGGGTACATCTAAAAAAGTGAAGGGACTGACAGTAGCAGAGGATTTTTACACTATACATATAATGTTTTACCTACATCAGCTCTAAGGTGGGCATTTTTATTGTGTTGAGGAAGAAAAACGGTAAAAATAATATTACCAACCTTTTCATCCTTGTCCCTGCACAATAAAAATGCCATCTGTATTTCATTATCGCTGACGGAGGACAAAGCTGTAGTAGTAATGGCGGTGGTCACGGTTTGTTATGAGGGGGGCCCCATTAGGACTTTTGACATGGGGCCCAGTGGACTCTAGTTACACCACTGCCTGTAAGATAAAAACTGGAATATTTCTACTCTTCTGCAAAGTGTTAGTTTAATATCTGGCAGCATCTGATATAAGGCCCCAGTATTTCCATGATAATGCCATGCGGAGTAATGCTCCACACTACTCCCTCCATAGTCTTCATTGATCCTCCAGTGACTGAGTCACTTCAAAGACACCGACTACTGCAGTATTCAGAAATATGCTGCCTTTCAGTTTTCCAGCCAAATAGGGTCAGGACTATTTCAGATTAGCGCCAGGAGCGTTCTTAGGCAGCGCATTTATGCATTGCTTTCTATTATTTTATTTTTGGAATGTTACTTTACTTTAATATCATTTGTGAACTCTCAAGTAAGGTACATTTGTTCCTCCATATTAATTCATCAAATGCATTCATTATACTGTATTTTCTAGACAAACATCAAAGGCCTTCAGTGGCCGTTAAAATGTTACAGCCAGTCATTTAACCAATTAATGGGCATAGCCGTACTTTTGTCCACTTTCAGAACATAATTGATATTGTTTGTGTAATGAAAAGTTATACAATTTCCCAATATACTTTCTGTATCATTTAGTCATGGTTTTCTAGATCTCTGCTTGCTGTCATTCTACAGGAAGCTTCAATGTTTACTTCCTGTTGATAAAAAACGTTCTATGGTCATGTGATGTCACACATATTTACGGCTCTGATTACTCTCTGACACTATTGAGCCGTACACCTGTGCGACATCACATGACCTTGGACCAGTATTCATCTACAGGAAGCAAACAATGAAGCTTCCTGTTAAATGACAGCAATCAGAGATCTAGAAAGCCGTGAGGAATTGATACAGAAAACAAATTAGAAAATTGGGTAACATTTCATTACATAAATAATAGCCATTATTTACTGAAGGTGGACAACACCTTTAAATATTGCAGCAAACTAATATAAAAAATATAAAGTTACTAGTTAAATTTTCCCCAAATCACTTGAAGGTACATTTGGTGATAATACAGGGAGTATAGTAGTGCAGCAGTACAATACTATATACATACAAAAACTACAAAACTACAAAAAGAAAAGGTTGTGTAAGTATTCTATGTCAGGGCATTTGGATGTAGAGAATAAAGATGATACTACATTTCCTCAGCTGTGTGGCCTTGGCTGCTCCAAGTGCAACATGTGCTGTGCAGCAATTGTTCATGTACCTGCATTTTTAAACATAGTTAAAATTAGTTTGTAAAAACATAATGGGGGCACGTATCTTTATTTAAATTGTCTCATTTTTTGCGACTTTTCACTGCGACTTTTGCTGTCGTCTCTCGGTCTGCACCTTGTGCAGTATCTTATTTTCGTTGTGTGCGACTTTTCACTTATGTATTACCTTTTTTTTTTTTGCTTATCTTTGCGACTTTTTAAGCGCAAATCTGCACCTTGTCCAGGGCAGGTGCAGAGGAAGGATGGACCCTGTTTTAACATAAGAAAAGTCCATGCGGCAAGTGTGTTTTGAAGCAAATCCTTACACCTGTGAGCATTTGTTGATCCTCCCCGTCCTCTTGAAAGTGCAAAAGGATACACTCTCTGGTTGCAGGTTTTTGCAGACATTGAAAAAGGTTCAAACGATCCAGCACTTTTTTATGAAAAAATTCTTGCTTCTTTATTGAATCATCATATAAAATCGATCAGCACATAGTGGTATCCACAAACAGCTACGCGTTTCGAGTAAAAAAAACTCTTCATCATGGCTAACATGTACTATTGCTAATGTCGTATTTAAAACAAAATTGGAACCAAAGAGAGGCTGATGATGTCACAGATAGAAAAAACACACACTTGTATTCAGTATAGATTTTTTTCTGTCTCTAGTAAATGTAAAATAGATCATCTTTTTTATTTGAAGAAAGGATTTCCAGCGCACACTCTTGTCCGGTTAAAATCTTGCTTTATTGGTGCAACAAAACATCGGATATGTTCACAATGAAGAAATAAGTGATCGACGCGTTTCGGCTGTGCAGCCTTAGTCCTGATCTCATATAACACATAAACTTGTGACTCTTTATATAAAACTAGCGAAGACGGTCACATGACCAAATTCGCAAACAAGGAGGGAGGGGAAAATAAATTTAACCCTTCTCACAGAAAAAGAGACATACTGCAAATGCTAGGCTAGATGTAATCCATGGTCTAAATGAATATATACCATTAGGAGAAACATAGGTGACAAAATACATATTAAAAGGTACATATTTCTATTAATAAACTGTTATCAGATCATGTCTATGATTAATTCCTTTTGGTTGTCTGGTTTCTAAAACGAAAATCCAGTACGATTCTCTGTTCAAAAGTTTCTTTTGTAAATCTCCGCCTCTAGCGGGCTTGGAGACTTTTTCGATGCCTGTCCATTTGAAACTGGATAAGTCCCCTTCATGCACATCTCTAAAGTGCTTGGTAAGAGAAGAGACATTAAATGAGTTATTTGTTACATCTGACATATGTCGTCTGATGCGAACTTTTGCCGGACAGGTTGTGCAGCCTACATATTGTATTCTGCACAAAGTGCAGGAAGCCAAATAGATGATATTAGAGGTATTACAATTAATGTAGGTTTTTATAGGGTAGATATGCAGAGTTCTATAGGAGGTAAAAGAGTCCCCTTTCATGATAAATTCACATGCTTTGCAGCGTTTATGTCCACATTTGTGGCACCCTGGATAGTCTAGCCAAGTTCTTCTATCTTTCTCTATTTTGTCACTGATGAACAGGCTAGGAGATAGAGTGGAACCTATAGTTTTGCCCTTTTTGGCTACAAATCTAACTCCCCGACTAATAGTATCATGATGGTCCTTTTCAGAAAGGAGTACAGGTAAGTACTTTTTAACTATCTGTTTGATCTTATGAAATTGGTTACTATATTGTGTGGAGAAGGTAATTTGTTGCGGTTTCGAATCTGTTACAGAATTATCATGTTTTTTATGTAAAAGTTGGGATCTGGGTTTATTCTTTACTCTATTGAGAGATGTTGTAATCAAGTGATTACTATATCCTCTCTCCTTCAATCTCTCTACAACAAGGGCTGCTTCCCTTGTGAAGATGTCATCGTTAGAGCAATTTCTTTTGAGTCTGACAAATTCGCCATATGGGATGTTATTAGTAACATGTTTTGGATGACTAGACGAAGACAATAAGATTGAGTTGCCCGCTGTAGGTTTCCTATATGGTGATACAACAATATTACCTTCATCTATACATAGTTTTACATCAAGAAAGGCGATGCATGGATTCCCCATATCAAAAGTAAATTTGAGGTTCATGTTGTTTGAATTAATCCAGGTTAGCATATCTCGAAATGTTTCTGGGGTACCCTGCCATAGCCATATGAGATCGTCAATAAATCTGCCCATCCATCTGATATTGTCCTTATAGGGGTTTGACGAAGAAAACACAAAACGTTCTTCCCAAGTTATCATGTAAATATTTGCAAGTGAGGGGGAAAATCTGGCTCCCATAGGGGCCCCCCTCACTTGCAAATAGAACTCACCATCGAATAGGAAATAATTGTTATTCAGAAGAAATGCAGTAACCATAATGATAAATGTTATCAGTGGTGTACTATAGGTACTGTACGTTTCTAAATGTTTTTCTAATATCCTAATACTGAGGTGGTGGGGAAGGGAGGGATAGAGGGCCACAACATCACTTGTAGCCAAGCTACACTCCTCAAGACTTTTCATGTTGTTGAGGATTTGTAAAAGGTGGGGTGTGTCTCTAAGAAAACTGGGAGTAATTTTTGTCAGAGGCTGCAAGTATGAATCTAACCACTCTCCTAATTTTTCCCCTAAAGATCCAATTCCTGCTACTATAGGTCGTAGGGGTGGGGGGAAACAGCCCTTATGGATTTTTGGGAAGGAATGAAAAATGGGGACTATTGGATGTTCTACATATAGTGAATCCCTAAGCTTCATACTAATTGCTCCTGTCTGGAAACCTTCTTCCAGAAGTTGTTTTAATGCGACTTTATAGTCAGAGGTGGGATCATTGGGAAGTTTGCAATAAGTAGAGGTATCATCTAATAATTTCTGATTGAGTGTTCTATAGAGTGTGGCATTCATTGCTATAATGGAGCCCCCCTTATCTGCAGGCCTTATTAATAGGTCTTTATTTTCCTTCAGAGCTAAGAGTGCTCTTTGTTCCTTGTGTGATAAGTTGGAATATTTAGAGGTATTATGTATGGAATTTTTTAGAGATGTAAGTTCATGTTCCACCAGCTCCTGGAACCTATCCAGCTCGGATGTTCTAGACATTAATGGATAATATTCAGGATTGACCAGCTGGAAAGGCTTGGGGGCCTGGTTGGAAACTGGTTTAGATTCAGTTTCTAGCTGTCTAAGAGTTAGCAGTGAACGCTGTTCATTATAGTTATCACAAAAATTGTCTAATCGAATAGCAGAATCTAATTGCTCCTCTCTTTCATCTAAACAATTCTTATCAACATCACACACGATATCTTTATCAGCAAAGTGTTTTTTTATAGTTAAATTACGTGCAAATCTGTTAACATCAAGAATCGTATTTTTTATTTAAACCAAGGGGAAATCGAGTTTTTCATTCCAAAATCCAGAAAGCTTCTCTCTTTCTGAGAATGCTCTCCCAGTCCCCCCCCCCCCTCCTCGGGAAATACACCTTTTCAATGCCATAGCAGGAGAAGGAATTTACCTGTCTGTTGTGGACTTCAATAAAATGCTTTGCAGCACCTGATATACCAGTAGTTTTTTTTATCAATATCAGACAAATGCTCTGCTATTCTTGCTTTCATTTTTCGAATGCTGCTGCCAACATATATTTTATTGCAGCTTGTACACTCTATGATATAGACAATATAGCAGGTGTCACAATTAATGAAAGACTTAATGTTGTATGTTTTTTCCTCGCTAGGGAAGTTTTTCTTTTTCTCTGTGTATTGGCATATATTACACCGGCTACCTCCACAAGCATGAAAGCCCTTGGTTGATAGCCAGGTTTTGTTTTTCTGGTAGTTTTTATCGCTATAATAGCTAGGAGACAAAATAGACCCCAAAGATCTTCCTCTTCTTGCCACACACTGAAAACCTTCGCTTAAGATATTTCTTAGAACACTGTCCTTGTTTAATATTGGGATGTACTTATTAATTATTTCACAAATATTTTTGTATTCACTACTGTAAGGTGTTGTCCAAAAGTATTCCAGGTATTTTGTAGTTACCAGCCGTCATGAATTCAGGTTGTACAGTGTTAAGAAGTAAAAGTTCTACTTATGGAGACTTTGCCAATTAAGGCCGCCTTGTATGCATGTGGACACTACAGGGTTCTGGGTAATGTGCAAATATGTTTTCTAGGATGGGACAAGGAAAACAATGCCTTTTTTTGCTACCTAATGACATGACGTGGGATTAAAGCCAAACCAGTATATCTATTCCAGAAAGAACAGATTCCCAGCTGTAGACAGCAATGTTTCAATGTGGTTGTGTCTCTTCAGTACAGCGTAGGGAACTGGTTTGGGTGAGAGAGAGGCTATTGACTAGGATCAGGAAGTAAGAGCTCTCCTTAAAGAGACTTTGCCATTTTAGGCCACCTTGTAGGCATAGGTAGATTTATAGAAATTGATGCTCTATTAGGGGATTCCGAGAAATATGAAAATACGTTTTCCAGGATGTACAGTGGTCATTGTGCATTCACTGTCTCAAAGACATTACATAATACATCGTAACAGATCCTCAGAAAATATACAGCCTCTGGTGTTATAAAGACTCAAGGCTGTCATGGCAACAGATTGTAACTGGGAGCGTTGATCTCAGCCAAGATGGAAAACACCCACCTTGTATGGAGAGGACTCAGCCCTTGAGCTGTCTCCGTATAGCCGCAGCTAACGTGTTATGTACAGCTACGTCTCACGTCTGTGAGGAGTTAATGGTACCCAACAAATAAGTACTGCACAATTTACCTCTCTCAACCTTTCATCTATAGATACAGTAGTGGTTATCATGTAAGGCAACTCACACAAAGGACTATCCCCTGTATTATCTAACACAACAGACTGAGTTTTATGCCTGATTAATGTGTTAAGCCGGTCATGTTCACAACTTTACATCTGACGATAACCAGATGTCATTATTGGGAGGTGTGTGGTCAGAAAACGGCACATGGGTAGTTGATTTAGACACCGAAACTGCTTTGCATCCTAATTAGTACTTTTGCTATACTTGTTGCTACAAATAATTTCTTAGTTTTGTCATTTATTCTACAACTTTAATAAGGGAAATTTGTGTAAAAAAGAAAATATTTTTCAACGTGCAAAAAAGACATTAACAGAAGCAGAAATGATAACACTCCAGTTGCTGAAAGTTATGTCTTCTACACCATAATTATCTGTGAGCGAGAATGTATAGGTTTCCCACATCAACTTGTCTTTTCAGGTGCCTTTTACATTCTCTACTTTTTACTTTATATACACGCCAGCATGTAAATCAGGCCTGATTGACAGTATCCTGATAGAGTAGTACAACATAATTGTAGAAAATTGAGCCTTGTTGCATTCAGCAATCACCCGAGAGATCCTTCCATCGTAAGCAAATTCCCTTAAAACATCTCTTGCTTTCCAGAGTCTTTTATTTGCGGGTTTATTTACGTCGTATAACACCCCATTAAATTCCCCTATTGCTATCCAATTATTTAAATAAAAATAATACTGGAAAAGTCTACGAAGTAAACTACTTAAAGAAAATTAATTAAACTGAAACTCTATTCTCCAGACACAAAACTATCTTTTCCAATTTGTTTTTATCTGCAAAGCTCCAGGAATAGGCCTGAAAAAACACACATTGATCAGACTGTGGTGCTCTTATTTTTTAGGTTAATTTAGTTTACTGGTCACCCTTGGGGGATTATATGTTCTGTATTTGCAAGGAAAAGTTATGATTACAGGAGGTTTGAATGTTTCAGGATCAGAAATACAGAACCAAAAAGCAAGCAGGAAAAACTAAAAAAAAACAAGAACATGAACTTTACATAAAAGCTTCTTATCCACCAGATATTTGCAGAATAGGTGCAGTATGACAAATAATTTCACCACTAAATAAATATTGAATTAACTAATCCCCCAAAATGTATAATAAGTAGAGATGAGCGAACATGCTCGTCCGAGCTTGATGCTCGGTCGAGCATTAGGGTACTCGAAACTGCTCGTTACTCGGACGAATACTTCGCCCGCTCGAGAAAATGGCAGCTCCCGCCGTTTTGCTTTTTGGCGGCCAGAAACAGAGCCAATCACAAGCCAGGAGACTCTGCACTCCACCCAGCATGACGTGGTACCCTTACACGTCGATAGCAGTGGTTGGCTGGCCAGATCAGGTGACCCTGGGATAGACTAGCCGCTGGCCGCGCTGCTCGGATCATTCTGTCTCTGGATGCCGCTAGGGAGAGAGCTGCTGCTGCTCAGGGAAAGCGTTAGGGTGTTCTATTAGCTTACTGTTAGGCAGGAGTGATTCTCAAAGAACCCAACAGCCCTTCTTAGGGCTACAATAACGTTCTACTTTTTTTATTTTAATTTGCATCTTTTACCATTTTGTGAGGAATTAGCAGGGGGACTTGCTACCGTTGTGTTTAGCTCTTAGTGGCACACATATCCATAGCAAAGACCGAAGTGGGAAAATTCAGTAGGGGTTGGATTTCTATTAGGCAATAACTCAGTGTCATCTCATCTGGCATAGTACTGTGCTTCCTTTGATACTTGGCTAGAAAATAGCCATAGGAGAATAGTTACAAACAGCTTCTTGAAGCCTACAGTAGCGTTCTATATATTTGATTTCTGGTTGATCTGCTGGTGACTGTAGTTTCTGCAGTGCATGTACTTGCCAATTCTGAGCAATTTGTAGTGGGACTTGCGACCGCTGTGTTCTGCGCTTAGTGGCGCACATATCCATAGCAAAGGCTGAAGTGGCAAAATTCAGTAGGGGTTGGATTTCTATTAGGCAATAACTCAGTGTCATCTCATCTGGCATAGTACTGTGCTTCCTTTGATACTTGGCTAGAAAATAGCCATAGGAGAATACAAACAGCTTCTTGAAGCCTACAGTAGCGTTCTATATATTTGATTTCTGGTTGATCTGCTGGTGACTGTAGTTTCTGCAGTGCATGTACTTGCCAATTCTGAGCAATTTGTAGTGAGACTTGCGACCGCTGTGTTCTGCGCTTAGTGGCGCACATATCCATAGCAAAGGCTGAAGTGGCAAAATTCAGTAGGGGTTGGATTTCTATTAGGCAATAACTCAGTGTCATCTCATCTGGCATAGTACTGTGCTTCCTTTGATACTTGGCTAGAAAATAGCCATAGCAATAGGATAGCATTGTTTGGTTTTAAAAACTCAAAAAAAAACAAAAAACACAAAAAAAAAAAAAAAAACACAAAAAAAAACAAAAAAAAGTAAAAAAAAAAATAAAGTTATAACTCTCATTTTAAAAATGTTTAACCCGAGGGCTAGGGGTAGAGGACGAGGGCGGGGACGTGGGCGTCCAACTACTGCAGGGGTCAGAGGCCGTGGTCCTGGGCGGGGTGAGACACCACCTGCTGATGAGGGAGCAGGGGAACGCCGCAGAGCTACACTCCCTAGGTTCATGTCTGAAGTTACTGGGACTCGTGGTAGAGCACTGTTGAGGCCAGAACAGTGCGAACAGGTGATGTCGTGGATTGCTGACAATGCTTCGAGCAATTTGTCCACCACCAGTCAGTCTTCCACGCAGTCCACCCATGTCACCGAAATCGCCACTCCTCCAGCTCCTGCACCTCAGCCTCCTCCCCCCCAGTCTGCCCCCTCCCAGGAAAATTTGGCATTTGAACCGGCATACTCTGAGGAACTGTTTTCTGGACCCTTCCCACAGTCACAAACCACTTGTCCGGTTGCTGCTGAGCAATTTTCCGATGCCCAGGTTTTCCACCAGTCACAGTCTGTGGGTGATGATGACCTTCTTGACGTAGTGGAAGTGTGTAAAGAGGTGTCCGACGATGAGGAGACACGGTTGTCAGACAGTGGGGAAGTTGTTGTCAGGGCAGGAAGTCCGAGGGGGGAGCAGACTGAGGGATCGGAGGATGATGAGGTGACAGACCCAAGCTGGGTTGAGAGGCCGGGTGAACACAGTGCTTCTGAGACGGAGGAGAGTCCTCGACCTGAACAGGTTGGAAGAGGCAGTGGTGGGGCCAGACGGAGAGGCAGGGCCAGAGCTGGTGCATCAGCGCCACTGTCAACTAGTGAAGCTCCCGTGGTGAGGGCTCTTGCGGCGAGGGCTAGATCTTCAGAAGTGTGGAGGTTCTTTAAGGAAACACCGGATGACCGACGGACTGTGGTGTGCAACATTTGCCAAACCAGGCTCAGCAGGGGTTCCACCACTACTAGCTTAACTACCACCAGTATGCGCAGGCATATGAATGCTAAGCACACCACTCAGTGGCAACAAGCCCGTTCACCTCCGGCCGTGCACACCACTGCTCCTTCCCCTGTGTCAGCTGCTAGTCAGCCCCCTGCCCAGGACCCTGCCACAAAAACCCCATCGTCGCCTCCACGATCCTCCACAGCATCCACCAGCGTTCAGCTCTCCATACCCCAGACGCTGGAGCGGAAACGCAAATATAGTGCAACCCACCCGCACGCCCAAGCCCTTAATGTGCACATCTCCAGATTGCTTAGCCTGGAGATGCTGCCCTATAGGCTAGTAGAGACCGAGGCCTTTCGCAACCTCATGGCGGCGGCCGCCCCTCGGTATTCGGTCCCCAGCCGCCACTACTTTTCCCGATGTGCCGTCCCAGCCCTGCACCAGCACGTGTCAGACAACATCATCCGTGCCCTGACCAACGCCGTTTCTGACAAGGTCCACCTGACCACGGACACGTGGACGAGTGCTGCCGGGCAGGGCCACTATATATCGCTGACGGCACATTGGGTTAACTTGGTGGAGGCTGGGACCGAGTCTGACCCTGGGGCTGCTCATATACTGCCGACGCCGAGGATTGCGGGGCCTACCTCGGTCCAGGTGTTTCAGGCCTACTATGCCTCCTCCTCCTCCCACCCCTCCTCCACCTCCTCCTCCGAACTACCATCCGTGGGCACGGCGCCATCAGTCGGTAGCTCTAGGCACAGCAGCAGTGCCGTCGCTAAGCGACAGCAGGCGGTGCTCAAACTGCTGAGCCTAGGCGACAAAAGGCACACCGCCCAAGAGCTATTACAGGGCATCACGGCGCAGACTGATCTGTGGCTGGCACCGCTGAACCTCAAGCCGGGAATGGTTGTGTGTGACAACGGCCGTAACCTGGTGGCGGCTCTGCAACTCGGCAGACTGACACATGTGCCATGCCTGGCCCATGTGTTAAATCTGATAGTGCAGCGTTTCCTCAAGACATACCCCAATCTGTCTGATTTGCTCACGAAGGTGCGCCGCATCTGTGCGCATTTCAGGAAGTCCAGCCCAGATGCTGCCACTCTCAGGGCAGCGCAGCGCCGCCTCCAACTGCCCGCTCACCGACTGTTGTGCGACGTGCCCACGAGGTGGAATTCAACACTGACCATGTTATCCAGAGTTTACCAGCAGCGCAGAGCGATTGTAGACTGCCAGATGTCAACTTCCACCAGAACTGGTAGTCAGGTCAGTCAGCTTCCTCAAGTCTACAATGAGGAGTGGACGTGGATGTCTGATATCTGTCAGGTGCTGAGTAACTTTGAGGAGTCAACACAGATGGTCAGTGGCGATGCCGCCATCATCAGCCTCACCATCCCGCTGCTTGGCCTGTTGAAAAACTCTCTGGTCAGCATGAAGTCGGAAGCTTTGCGCTCGTCACAAGAGACGGGGGAAGAATATTCCCTTGTTGATAGCCAAAGCACCCTGAGGTCTGTTTCTCAGCGCATATCGGAGGAGGTGGAGGTGGAGGAGGATGAGGAGGAGAATGTTGGCGAGACACAAGAGGGGACCATTGTTGAGTCCTTCACTGTTCAGCGTGTATGGGCAGAAGAAGAGGAGTTGGAGGAGTTGGAGGAGGAGGAAATGGACAGTCAGGCCAGTGAGGGGAGTGAATTCTTACGCGTTGGTACTCTGGCGCATATGGCAGATTTCATGCTAGGCTGCCTATCCCGTGACCCTCGCGTTCAAAGAATTTATTCCAGCACCGATTACTGGGTGTTCACTCTCCTGGACCCACGGTACAAGCAAAATCTTCCCACTCTCATCCCTGGAGAGGAAAGGAGTGTGAGAATGCATGAATACCAGCAGGCCCTGGTGCACAAGCTGAAACAGTATTTCCCTTCTGACAGCGCTAGCGGCAGAGTGCGTAGTTCTGCGGGACAAGTAGCGAGGGAGAGTAGGCGAGCAGGCAGCTTGTCCAGCACTGGCAAGGGTACGCTTTACAAGGCTTTTGCCAGCTTTATGTCACCCCAGCAAGACACTGTCACCTGTCCCCAGTCTCGGCAGAGTAGGGCTGATCTTTACAGAAAGATGGTGAGGGAGTACGTAGCTGACCATACCATCGTCCTAAATGATCACACAGCTCCCTACAACTACTGGGTTTCAAAGCTGGACATGTGGCACGAACTGGCGCTGTACGCCTTGGAGGTTCTTGCCTGCCCTGCCGCTAGCGTCTTGTCCGAGCGGGTTTTCAGTGCAGCTGGTGGCATCATCACCGATAAGCGTACACGCCTGTCGACTGACAGCGCTGACAGGCTGACGCTTATTAAAATGAATAAAGGCTGGATTTCTCAGAATTTCCAATCTCCACCAGGTGAAGGAAGCTCAACCTGAATAATTGATCCACTCCTCCTCCTCCTCCTCATTTTCCTCCTTCTCCTCCTCTTTGTACAGTAAAGCAGAGGAAAATGGCTATTTTTTGACAGGGCCCACTGGCTCTTGCTATAGTACTTCATGCATTTAATTTTTCTGGAGGGCCACCTACCCGGTCCTCTGTTTGAAACAATTTTTGTGAGTGCCACATACAGGCACTCAATCTATTCCATTTTTCTGGAGGGCCACCTACCCGGTCCTCTGTTTTAAAAAATTTTTGGGACTGCCACATACAGGCACTCAATCTATTCCATTTTACTGCAGGGCCACCTACCTGCTCCTCTGGTTTGAACAATTTTTGGGACTGCCACATACAGGCACTCAATCTATTCCATTTTACTGGAGGGCCACCTACCTGCTCCTCTGGTTTGAAACATTTTTGGGACTGCCACATACAGGCACTCAATCTATTCCATTTTACTGCAGGGCCACCTACCTGCTCCTCTGGTTTGAAACATTTTTGGGACTGCCACATACAGGCACTCAATCTATTCCATTTTACTGGAGGGCCACCTACCTGCTCCTCTGGTTTGAAACATTTTTGGGACTGCCACATACAGGCACTCAATCTATTCCATTTTACTGCAGGGCCACCTACCTGCTCCTCTGGTTTGAACAATTTTTGGGACTGCCACATACAGGCACTCAATCTATTCCATTTTACTGGAGGGCCACCTACCTGCTCCTCTGGTTTGAAACATTTTTGGGACTGCCACATACAGGCACTCAATCTATTCCATTTTACTGCAGGGCCACCTACCTGCTCCTCTGGTTTGAAACATTTTTGGGACTGCCACATACAGGCACTCAATCTATTCCATTTTACTGGAGGGCCACCTACCTGCTCCTCTGGTTTGAAACATTTTTGGGACTGCCACATACAGGCACTCAATCTATTCCATTTTACTGCAGGGCCACCTACCTGCTCCTCTGGTTTGAACAATTTTTGGGACTGCCACATACAGGCACTCAATCTATTCCATTTTACTGCAGGGCCACCTACCTGCTCCTCTGGTTTGAACAATTTTTGGGACTGCCACATACAGGCACTCAATCTATTCCATTTTACTGGAGGGCCACCTACCTGCTCCTCTGGTTTGAACAATTTTTGGGACTGCCACATACAGGCACTCAATCTATTCCATTTTACTGGAGGGCCACCTACCTGCTCCTCTGGTTTGAAACATTTTTGGGACTGCCACATACAGGCACTCAATCTATCCCATTTTACTGGAGGGCCACCTACCTGCTCCTCTGGTTTGAAAAATGTTTGGGACTGCCACATACAGGCACTATCCAAATTAAATTGTCTCCATAGCAGCCTCCACACGTTGTCTCCATTGCTACCTCCAAAAGTCGTCCATATAGCTGCCTCCATACATCGTCCCTTTATCAAACGAGGTGTGTCAGGCAGAAATTTGGGTTGTTTTCATGGATTCCACATCAAAGTTGTTAACTTTGTCGCCACCCTGCTGTGTAATCCCCAAAATATACTGGCAAACTTTTACCATTTAGGGATATTATTTCAGCGCTTCTTGCGCATCTGTTTACATTCCCCTCACCCGGCATATCCTAAACTTATAAGAACGCTACTACACTTGATCTTATACAAAAGGTTCTTAGAAGTGCTGTTTGGGGAGTAGCCTAGAGACAGGGGCTTGGATTGGCGAAAGCTCGCCTGGCAGCGGAACGCCAGCTCCATGCGCATCATGCGCTTCTTGCGCATCTGTTTACATTCCCCTCACCCGCCATATCCCAAACTTATAAGAACGCTACTACACTTAACTTGGTGCAGGCTGGGACCGAGTCTGACCCTGGGGCTGGTCATATACTGCCGACGCAGAGAATTGCGGGGCCTACCTCGGTCCAGGTCTCAAAGGCCTACTATACCTCCTCCCACCCCTCCTCCTCCTCCGAATTACCATCCGTGGGCATGGCGCCATCAGTCGGTAGCTCTAGGCACAGCAGCAGTGCCATCGCTAAGCGACAGCAGGCGGTGCTGAAACTGCTGAGCCTAGGCGATAAAAGGCACACCGCCCAAGAGCTATTACAGGGCATTCCACATCAAAGTTGTTAACTTTGTCGCCACCCTGCTGTGTAATCCCCAAAATATACTTGCAAACTTTTACCATTTAGGGATATTATTTCAGCGCTTCTTGCGCATCTGTTTACATTCCCCTCACCCGGCATATCCTAAACTTATAAGAACGCTACTACACTTGATCTTATACAAAAGGTTCTTAGAAGTGCTGTTTGGGGAGTAGCCTAGAGACAGGGGCTTGGATTGGCGAAAGCTCGCCTGGCAGCGGAACGCCAGCTCCATGCGCATCATGCGCTTCTTGCGCATCTGTTTACATTCCCCTCACCCGCCATATCCCAAACTTATAAGAACGCTACTACACTTAACTTGGTGCAGGCTGGGACCGAGTCTGACCCTGGGGCTGGTCATATACTGCCGACGCAGAGAATTGCGGGGCCTACCTCGGTCCAGGTCTCAAAGGCCTACTATACCTCCTCCCACCCCTCCTCCTCCTCCGAATTACCATCCGTGGGCATGGCGCCATCAGTCGGTAGCTCTAGGCACAGCAGCAGTGCCATCGCTAAGCGACAGCAGGCGGTGCTGAAACTGCTGAGCCTAGGCGATAAAAGGCACACCGCCCAAGAGCTATTACAGGGCATTCCACATCAAAGTTGTTAACTTTGTCGCCACCCTGCTGTGTAATCCCCAAAATATACTTGCAAACTTTTACCATTTAGGGATATTATTTCAGCGCTTCTTGCGCATCTGTTTACATTCCCCTCACCCGGCATATCCTAAACTTATAAGAACGCTACTACACTTGATCTTATACAAAAGGTTCTTAGAAGTGCTGTTTGGGGAGTAGCCTAGAGACAGGGGCTTGGATTGGCGAAAGCTCGCCTGGCAGCGGAACGCCAGCTCCATGCGCATCATGCGCTTCTTGCGCATCTGTTTACATTCCCCTCACCCGCCATATCCCAAACTTATAAGAACGCTACTACACTTAACTTGGTGCAGGCTGGGACCGAGTCTGACCCTGGGGCTGGTCATATACTGCCGACGCAGAGAATTGCGGGGCCTACCTCGGTCCAGGTCTCAAAGGCCTACTATACCTCCTCCCACCCCTCCTCCTCCTCCGAATTACCATCCGTGGGCATGGCGCCATCAGTCGGTAGCTCTAGGCACAGCAGCAGTGCCATCGCTAAGCGACAGCAGGCGGTGCTGAAACTGCTGAGCCTAGGCGATAAAAGGCACACCGCCCAAGAGCTATTACAGGGCATTCCACATCAAAGTTGTTAACTTTGTCGCCACCCTGCTGTGTAATCCCCAAAATATACTTGCAAACTTTTACCATTTAGGGATATTATTTCAGCGCTTCTTGCGCATCTGTTTACATTCCCCTCACCCGGCATATCCTAAACTTATAAGAACGCTACTACACTTGATCTTATACAAAAGGTTCTTAGAAGTGCTGTTTGGGGAGTAGCCTAGAGACAGGGGCTTGGATTGGCGAAAGCTCGCCTGGCAGCGGAGCGCCAGCTCCATGCCAAGATCCAACTAACATAGTTTTAACTGCAGCACCTTTAATCTACTACTAGTTCACTGCCTCCATACATGGTCCCCTTATCAAACGAGCTGTGTCAGGCAGAATTTTGGGTTGTTTTCATGGCTTCCATGTTAACTTTGTCGCCACCCTGCTGTGTAATCCACAAAATATACTGGCAAACTTTTATCATGTACCGATATTATTTGAGCGCTTCTTGCTCACCTCCTTTGGTTCCTCTCTGCTACCCATTGGTTTGAAGCCTGAGTCCATTTAGGGTATGTTGCCATGCCTGCCGCTGCTGCCGCTGCCTCTGCATGCCGTCCCCTATAGTGTCAGGGTCAATTATTGGATGTTTTAGATGCTATCTAGCTTCATTCTGTCACTCTGTCATGGCCATGCTGTTGCCCATAATTTTGGCATAATGGTGCGATTATGCAGCCTCAGAGGCATCCATGCATGCTGCCCCTGCTGTTTCCTGTCCATTTCCGTGGTGTTTCCATCCTTTTCTGAGGTTCCCAGGTGTTTGGCCAAGCTTCCCTGTGCAGAGCCTTGGTCCCCTTGAAAAATGCTCGAGTCTCCCATTGACTTCAATGGGGTTCGTTATTCGAGACGAGCACTCGAGCATCGGGAAAAGTTCGTCTCGAATAACGAGTACCCGAGCATTTTAGTGTTCGCTCATCTCTAATAATAAGTATAGTCATAACTATTAGTCATTGTTTTCTTCCTTTTTTATGAGCATCCATTTTTCAGATATATGACATTGTGAATCATGAAACAAATGCTAGAATTATTTTGTCTTCCTCTGGACCATGAAATGCTTTGCTTCTGATTATATGTACATAAATACTTTATTAATTCATATTCACTATGTGTATAGGGTGTAATGCGGAGACTAGGTACAGAAAATGGACAATGAGCCTTAATTCTGAATCCACAAATGTCACCCTACCTGTAGATGAAACCACCCTTTGGGTTGACCATTAACTGATCAATGATCTTTCCCTGTATCAAAGTGCAAAACAGGGAGACATACTCAAAATAGTACAAACTGATAAAACAAGTACAAATTTACTAAATGGTAGAGTAGTCTGGACAACAGTCAAAGATACCAGAAAACAATGAACAGATCAACAAGCAAAGTATGAAGCCAAATAGAAAGAACTCTATAGCCAATGTCACGGGTGCTCCCGCGACCCATACTGCTGGTCGCAGGCTCACCCGTGCCCCTTGTGCCCCCCAGTGCGTGCGCCACTCACCTGTCCGCATTCCGGCTCCCTTGGCTTTGTTCGAGCGTCCCCAATTCCTAGGGCATGCACGCTCCACCTATCAAAGATTTAAAGGGACAGCACAGCGCTGATTGGTGCTGCCCATTGCCAGAAAATTGTTAGCATTCCCTGCCAGATCTTTGTTCTATATACCTTGTAGAAAGCTGGTATTGTTGCCCTGTACTCATGTATTGATTTCCCATTGTGACCCTCAGACCTGTTACTGTTTACGCTCCTCCACTGCCTGCCCTGACCTTCTGCTTAGCCTCTGACATTGATCCTGTGCCGCCTTTCCTGACCTGCTGCCTGTCCCCGACCATGAACCTGCCTTCCATTTCTGTATCTCACCTTGGCTGCCACTGTGGACAAAGTCGCACCCGCTTTGCCATGATTATAGTTACATGTGTCCTATAATTACGTGCAGGTCCAATAAAGTAAGAACAGTGAACATCTCAGATGAGATATCTGCTCTTAATGGTGATCCTTCCCTTCTATGCCCGGCATAAAAAAGGGTTTTTGCAATTTTCATAAAAATGAGAAAAATTGCACCTAAAATTCTGAACCTCCTAACAACCTAAAATAGAGAAAGGGTGCATAAAAAGTTAGTTATAAAGTTACTTGGGGGCTATGACTATCTGCCTGAAAAACAGAACATTTTGAACTTTGAAATTGAATATTTTTTAGAAATGTTTATAAACTAAACACAAAAGATATCATTAAAATTTTTCTATTACTTTGAAGTACAATTTGTGATGAGAAAACAATCTCAAAATCCCCTGGATATGTTAAAGCATTAGAAAGTTATAGCCTCCTATAATGACACGGGGGAAAATTTTAAAAATCAGGCCTGGTCCTAAGGCCCTAAATGGCTTAGACCTGAAGGGGTGACTTTGCACTGTCCTATGTTCATTTGGCACAATGTCGCAAGCCAAAACAGCGCCAAACATAGACAAAAAAGACAATGATGAATTCCCCCCAATGAGTTTTGTGAAAAAATGACAGGCGTGGACAAACAGGATTTACCATGTTGGATTTTAATGGTCATAAGATACAATTATTATAAATGTAAAATTTAAAAAGTTGTTTACCCATAGAGGTCCTACCTGCTTTACTGCTTTGCCCCCACTGCTTTGCCTAACCACATCCTAATATGTTGGCACAATAGGCAGTGCAGGATTCATGCCAAGATCACAATCCTGGACTGAATCATCTCCAAATCAGTTCCATGCCCACTGCTAGTACTGACCTCAGCGAGCTGGGTTGGAAAACCGCCCACGACAGTGGTTTACTCTAAAGATGTCTTAAAATGAGATGCTAAATTAGTTAAACTTGAGACAGATCTACCTTAGCTTAAGTCTAGAGCTTGAGTAGAGCTGTGAGCCTAAGAAAGGATTCCAGCTCTGTCCTCATAATTATCCTATTACACCAAGACAAAGGCAGGGTCTGATAGGCTGCCTATCAGAAATACTGACTGAGCATAATTCAATGGACTACATGCTGTGAATTTGCAAGCATATTCAAGTTTTTATGTAGATTAATTTTTATGTAACTATAAAATATTTTGCAAAGTAGACACTTGCTTTAAGTCCTAATTTCATGGCGTTGAAACATATGTACCTCAAGCTGTGCTATTTTATCATTATCTGAGAGGTACAGGAAAATTTTAATAAAACATTAAAATGTAGAGGGCAAATCTGTAATGGAAGAATTAGCTCGATGCAATATCACATCTTTAAAGAAATGAAACTATTAAGCAATTGAGGGCTAAAGGTACAATGGGTTTTTCATTAGATTAAAATGTTATTACTGGCATCGGAGTCAGTCATTGTGCTGATAGTTCTTAAAGAATAAGAATCTCTTGTAAATATCCAGTGAATGAAATCAGTACTAATTAAAGTGTAATAGATCTGTTCATTTTTTTGAAGTGTTAAATTAGAAACTGCTTACTTTAATAGGCTTGATCGTAATTATAGGACACATGTAACTAAAATCTAAAATAACATACATGACACAATGAGCACGTTCCCGCCCCATGCCTGCCTTCTTTTGTGATGGATTATCCAAAAATTATATTGTTTATGTTTATTGCAGGACTAGTGTTGACTGGAGCCAATATTCGGGTACTTGCTTTTGGTAAATGGTAACATGTGTTTTGAGGTATGAAAAAAATCATTTGTTGCACTCGAAATGCATTTTAATAAACATTTCAATCACATGGTGTGAACATAGGTAGGACCTGTTAATAAAATCCATCTGTGCCAGTGCCCCTAATATTGTGGCTTCTTATCTCCCCCTCATATTGTGGCCCCTCATCTCCCTATTATATTGTGACCTCTCATCTCTTCCTTATATTGTAACCTCTCATTTCCCTTTTATATTGTTACCTCTCATCTCCTTCTCATCCTGTGGTCCACATCATCTATCCCTCATATTGTGTCCCCTCATTTCCCCCTCATATTGTGGCTCCCGCTCATATTCTGAAACCCTTCATCTCCTCCTCATATTTTGGCCCTGTTGTCCCTGCCTGTTGTAATGTGCCCTCTCATCTCCACCCATATTGTAGGCCTCTCACCCCCTTATATTGTGGCCTCTTATCTCCCCTCACCCTTTTTTCCACCTCATAGTGTGGCCCATCATCTTCCCCTCATATTAGGCCACCCTTATCACCCAATATTGTGTTACCTTTACCCTCCCTATTGTGGTCCCTCATCTTTCCATATTCTATGTGCACCGTCTCTTCATCCTTTCCTAGTTTCAACTTCAACTTTCGATGATAATAATAATAATAATAATATAATAATAACTTAATAATAAAAACCAAATGATCTTTCCCTGTTCCCCAAAAGCTTTCCTCTTCTCTTCTTCCTCTGCTGCTGTGTGCAGGCCTCTCTACACAGCTGAAGCAGCTCTCTGCACCATCATCTTATTCGACTTTATCTGTGTCCGGAGAATGCAGATAGAATTGAAGCCCTAGTACAATTGGGGCAGGGGTGAGGTCAGTGAAAGCGGAGGTGGGATCAAAAGGTGTCAGGACCTAGTCCGAGCCTGGTTGCATGTCCCCATGCAACGGAAGTTGTGATTCTTTGCAGGGTTTCTAGCAACTATGATACTTGAAAGTTTGTGAAAGTGCACCACTCCACTTACCAATGGTTAGGAAGGTATTCAAAGGAGGAATTTTATGAAGACTAGGCACATCGTGCACCAGTCTTGACCTTCCCACTGCTGTGACACATTGGATAAACAAAAACGATCCAGTTGAATTGTACACAAGGTCCTACCCATTCCAGGAGTCTGGCTACAGTAAATTGGGTGGGTCAGGGCATCATCAGCCCACCCTATGCCTCACCCTGTCATGCCCACTTGGCTAAACAGTCTCCTAGGGGTTGACAGTATGATTGTCAACTTTGGAGGATGTGCAGTGGAATATGTATATAATGCTGCACATCCTCCATTCTTTAGCTTGTGTGAAAGGTCGGTGATTTGGATCCGTAACACTGCAGGTCCCATAGAAGCTGCAGTGGTAGTTACACCCCTGGTGAGTCTTGCATTCAGGTAAGGTATCTGTTCCTAAAACTTCAAAAAAATACTGTATTAGCAGATGATACTTCTCACAGCATTACCTGGCTGTTCATGCTGGCTTTGGTGTATCAGAAGTGATCATTTTAATTAGTGTGAAAACAAAATAATTAAAAATGACTCTATGTGCAGGTTTAAGAATTAAAAGGGATATCAATATTTCATAATGAAAAAATTATAAATAAATAATTGTCATAAATAATAATTGGATTGTCATAACTATTTTTTTTTTAAAATATTCACACATTTTAAAATTGAAGAGCCATAAAAGCACCTGAGAATGTAGTGTAAAAAGAAATGCTCCTCTGTGTTATCAAAGTGCAAAAAACAACTTGAACTGAGACAGCAGGCTGAAACCCATGAGAAGGTTAAAGGATGATGTTGTGGCCCAAAGAGAACGAGGGGGCTTTCAACTGGGGACATTTCTGAGCTGCTGAAAATACTAGCTATAGTTTCACTATGGTCAGCAGGTAGGTCCAGTTCTTTGTTGCTATGAACTGCTTGTGTTGGCTTTAGGATTGATGGATACCCTTTGGCCAGATTTTATGCTGTAGTCTCTGTAGTAGCCTATTATGTTAAGAATTATGAGCAGGAGATTTAGTAGAGGTAATCCAAAAAGAAAGCCCACAGCTTCGATGATTCGAAGATGGAGGCAGCCCAATTGACAACCTCATTCTACTTCATGTGTGAAACCCCTCAAAGAAGAACTGTCAGCAGAATTTTACCCCTCACAACAGTAATATCAGCTGGTAAAAGGTTAAAAGTCCTCCTCATATCACCTTAAATTGTCTGCCACTGAAGCACTGTCCCTTAATTACAGCCATTTTTATGATATGAGTAACCTTCTGAAGAGAAGAGTCGGGTTTCTCAAGGCTGCTAGTGAACCATGCCTCCTTCTTTTGATTGACAGCTCTTTCTGTCTTCAAATCTCAGCCTGAGCAGACAGGAAGTCCCCTTCCTTTACTTACCAGAATGCTGTCCGTCTCACTGCATGTTTTGTTAAGCAATGAGCACTGTATGGGAAACTACCTGTAGATGGAGCCAACATAGACAAATTCAGAAAACATTTGGGAAATTATTTGGTGGGGGGAGGCAGATGTATGCTGGGATTGTCGGCGCTGCACTTTTCAACAAGGGCACAGTAGGGGTGAGTAAGGGTCATTGTGCCTGTTCTTAATGACGGGCTCCCTTTAACACACAATGATGTAACTGTACATTATGGAGCCATAAAAGGTCTATCACGAGGGCTCATGGGCTAATCCCTTTCCAAACAGCTACAGACCTCTCAGATGATTACGCTTGATAAAAAAATCTCAGCTTTTATTCAGTCATATTTAAAACAGAAACATCATTACAGTTTATTTCCAATGCATTTCAGACACAATACTGTCCTTACTCGTTTATATAACATTAACATAACACACAGGTAACATGATTACATAAAAATGAGCATGCCAAGTGTTAATTACGTCATACAGCAGGTGGAATCATATTGAAGGTAAGTGGTACGTCAAATATAGATTTGGAAAATATTTGTGTCTGTTTCAAACACGCTATGTACCTTGAGGGCTAATCGAGGGTTAATTATGCTTACCTTCAATCTGACTCCACAATGATTACGTGACATACATGTTTTTATTTAATGATGTTACCTGTGCGTTATATCCATGAGTAAGGACGGTATTGTGTCTGAAACGCGTTGGAAATATACTATAAGGATGTTGCTGTTTTCAATATGGCTGAATAAAAGCTGAGTTTTTTATTAAGAATTGTCATCCGAGAGGTCTGTAGCTGGATCTTTTGGAAGTATATGCTGATATCCCATTGGCTGGAGCAAGGATCCATGCTTGTAGGCCCGGGCGTTACATGTGGGGGAGATGGAGTTCTTCCCATTTTGATCAGTGACTATGAGATGCTTGACCCCAACCATGGGGATGTGTTGTGATTTCATAGGGGGAAGCATTAATTGTCAACCATTATGTGTAGTTCTGCCTTGCAAACCAAGTACATAACATGTCAACAGTCTTTAATACTTCCAGTAAAACTCAGTCATGTTACAGTATAAAAGGTGAATAAATAATGACAACTCATTTACACAGTGAATAAAACACCAAACAATCTGTGCCATAAGGTCCTTTAAACATAAATCAGGGACTTGCTATGGGTGATCACTTGAAGAAAATCAAGTATGTTACTTATATCAAATATGTCAACTTAATATTTACATTTATGTCTATTTGTTCTACTTACTTAAGTTTGTATTAACTTATTTAACAATAAGTACAAGCAGAAGCCCATTACTTAATTTATATCTATCTTTTATGAGCAGATGGTGTTTTTGCTATAGACATGTAACATTACATTGAATTTATTTAGCATTTATTACCACTCAAAAAATATCTAGTAATGTTCACGGAGTCTAGTGCATGATTGATTCTGACATGTCTAGTGTGCTGCCCCCTATTCTTTATCTGCTTTCTAGATCATTAAATATCAGCAAAGACAAAAACAAATCTGAATAAATTGTATTATCTGCTATTTCCACATCTAACTCGTTACCATGGGAAACCACAGTGTGTGAATATAAACATTTATCATATTTATGTTTGTTGCTTGATCTCCACAGTACAATTGTTTTACTTTTCAAGATGAGAGATAGATGCCTCAAACCGAACGCAGTCATTCCTCTACTACCACAAGATGGTGCCCTACTATAGGGTAACATGATGTATGTACAAAATGGTGCCCATAAAGGTTCCTAAAGGTTTGAGTGTGAAATCATTTTTATATTTGTTCCTAAACTTCACCTGGGAATATATAGATTAGATCTATTTAGATTACTATGTGAACTACTATTGAATGTGTAAGGTTTTTAGGTTAGGTTTACATCCCTTGAAATTTTACATGCGTGTTTGCTTTGATAATGGAATTTAGATTGTGAGCTAAATTAAAAACAGTGACAACTATAATATGTTCATTCTTTATAAACCAACATATGGTAATTGACTAAAAGTTAACCTGTACATAGCAACCAATACCAAAACTGCTTTCATTTCTCCAAAGCCTCAAAAGAAATTAAAGCTGTGCTGTGGTTGGTTTCTCACACAGTAGACACAGTAGAGGACCAGAAGGAAGGGGATAAACCCCCTCCAAAAAAAACAAGCATCAATAACATTACCTGCACTACAATTTACAGGTAATGTTATTGTGTTACTTTCTAACAAGAATTCATTTGAGTGAACCACAACATGGAGAACTTGGTGGCCACAGGGCAAAGCATCTTGCTGGTTACATTTTGAGAAGGCTTCAAAAGCAATTCACTACAGCTAACTGTAAGGAGTGGCATGAACACTACTAAAAGAGGCATAGACGATGGCTCATGGTCCTTAAGTCTAAATTGAACATACCCAGTGTCCCTTCCACTGATGTTGACTTCACTGTCTCTGTGTGCAGGTGAGAAGGTATAGCCTGCATTGCACACTGCGTCTGCCCGGCAATTTGTACTGTGTTTGCTGAGAGCATCATTGGAAGGGAGGGGGAGAAGAGGGAGCGGCTACTAGGAGAGAAGAGCATGACTCACATTGCCAGTGCACCACCCCAAGACTTGGCCTCATCTTTGGTAGAAAGTCAAGAATAATTTTAAATAGGTTCACTTTAACAAGTCCTGTTTACATGTCACAAACGGGCTGCCACCATTTCAGAATATGCTCGGTGTGAAAGTTCTAGACACTCTGGATGCTAGATTTTTTTTTTACTAAAAACCTTTAACGATGTCCTAATATTTGATGAGCCTCCAACACATGAGATTGACAAAATACTCATGATATCATCAAAAGATATTGCATCTATCAAGAGGGAGTGTCTTTGACCTTCAAATCTAATAAATCTCAGAATGAAGGGCAACTTTAAAAAAAAAATATCAGAACAGCAAATATTTTTTATGTGTATGTCAGAACTCTCTGAACCGATTCTCTCTGTGGTGTTCTATTAGTGACCACACCCTGGGCCATGCAGTGCTCGAGGCTATGATTGTCAGCTATATTCCTATCTGAGCCATTAATGTTTCACAGGTGCCTTTTGGAGTAACATTCAGTCAAATGAATCAGTTGCAGGGGTGGCCTCCAGGCACTCCATAAATACTCAGTGGGGCAGATTTACTTACCCGGTCCATTCGCGATCCAGCGGCGCGTTCTCTGCGGTGGATTCGGGTCCGGCCGGGATTCATCAAGGCAGTTCCTCCAACGTCCACCAGGTGGCGCTGTTGCGTTGAAGAGCATCGGAACGCACTCAAGTTCACCGGCCTATTCCTAGTGAAGGTAAGTGCAGGCTTCGCAACACATTTTTTTTTAAATGCACGGTTTTTCCGAATTCGTCGTGTTTCAGTTCGGCCACGCCCCCCGATTTCCATCACCACGTGCACCAAAATCCCGGGGCAATTCAGGGGAAATCGGCGCAAATCGGAAATATTCGGGTAACACGTCGGTAAAATGCGAATCGGGCCCTTTGTAAATGACCCCCATTGTGTTCACTCAAGGCCGGCAATTGCATTTGTTTCTTTGTTATTCTGCTGCTATTTGCTATAATCCTGACCTTTTCCACTAGCATTGACTATTCACCTGTCTTACAATTTTGTACCTCCTCACCATGTTGGTTTAAACCTGTTTGTCTGACTCTGTCTAGTTGTCTTTCTCTTATCTGTTTGTCCTTCTGTACTATACAATTATCTATAGTAGGGACTGCTGGCAAGTGGTCCCCTGCAGTTTAGCACAGGGACTTTGGGAAGCTTGGTGCTCAAACCTCTTCCCTGTCTTTACAGTATAGCCAAGTTTTACTTTGGACTGGAAATGTTTTAACTAGTATATCAAGGATTTTTGGTTAGTTTTATCCTTGCATAATTGGGCAAAATTTAAATATAACTACAGTCAGATGTAATTATTAAAAAAGTACTCTTTTTTACAAAGAAACTTAAGGAGATTGTATAATGATTCTTTTGCACTAGTTTTTATACAAGAAATATAGTTTTAATTACATTTTTCCATTCTGCATGACTTTGTTATTGCATTTCTACCTCTAATTTATGAGTGACTAAATAAATTAGAAACTGTTCTAAATTGGAATAAAATTACTAGCATAAATTATATGTGTATATACTTTTTGTTTTACTCTAGCACAGTGCATTCATAATCATATTTTATGTAAGAAAAGTATATACTGTGCAAAATATCTTAATCAAAGTCCACCCAGATGGATTCTGTCTGTTTAGCAAGTTCTCTAATTACACTAGGACTAATCAATCTTACAAAAAAGCAGGAAGAAATGATGGGTTACGAGGGATTAGTCTGCAGGGGTCCAATCTAATTTTCACTGACTTAGCTTACAGTTTTCATGCGGCACATTTGAAACCCTCTCCAATAAAATCCACCTCTTACAGCAGATGGTAAGGATTTATTTTCCCGCTAATTTAAACTAAAATTAAACAGAATATTACGATCAACTAATGATTTTATTGTTATTAACTCTGGAGGAGCGGCGGGAGGGTTTTCATTTTGTTTATGTTTTTTAATAGCAGTATTTTTTATATGTGCATTTAGTTTATTTGCTTTTGAGCGAGTTTATTATGTGCAATGTAAAGCTGATTCAGTTTTGCAAATCTAAATCCACATTTTTCCGCACCCACATAGATCCAACAAGATCTTTAGATTCCACCAGATTAATATAGAGTGAATCTAATGCTATTTAGTAGGTACTAGAGATCTGATTCATTCAAAATTTAGTCCTCAAAGGAAGTGGTATTTTTCGGAGGAGCCTGCTCTCAAAACTGCTCTAAAACCAATAAAGGCATGAAAAACAAACAATGTTCAACTCCTTCAAGCTTAAAAGCAGCTGTCGGTTCCGTTAGAGGTCTTTTCTCACCACTCCTGGAGACGTAAGGGATAGATGATCTCCAAAAATGTTCTCCATACTACAGTATGGCAGTATATGGGGATTTTCCTCCTAATTCATTACAATGTGCAACTCGCAAATTGTAATGAAATAGTTAAAACGAGATTGCGACCGATCGCCGCTCCCCGATGACCAGTAACTTGAAGCTGATGGGCCCCAGTGCAAAGTCTGTGCCAGGCCCCCTGACTATATTGTATGTTTTATAGTACTAGTCTTCAGTGACACCTTATGGGCCCCTAAGCATCCTGGGCCCGGTTGCAATCGCAACCTCTGCACCCCCTCAAGTTACGCGCCTGCCGATGACATCACTGGGAGCGACGATCGTAATATGTAGCAAAGACATACCGGCTATCGAGAGGGCTCAGCCAGTACTTTTACGGCACACATCATTAAGGGATTAAAAGAGGGAAGCAGGGAGTCATTTAAAACTTTTTATAAATGATGACCATTAATTAGTTGGGACTGGAGAGAAAAAGACTTCTAAGCCTGAATTAGTGGTGTGGAGCCTATTAGGAGTTGCAACGAGTTGGAAATTATGAAGGTCCTGTGTTTTACACAGGTCATCGGCAGGGGCGTAACTTGAGGGGGTGCAGAGGTTGTGATTGCAACCGGGCCCAGGATTCTTAGGGGCCCATAAGGTGTCACGGAAGACTAGTACTATAAAACATACAATAGTCAGGGGGCCTGGCACAGACTTTGCACAGGGGCCTTTCAGCTTTAAGTTAATGGTCATCGGGGATCGGCGATCGGTCGCGATCTCATTTTAACCATTTCATTACAATTTGCGAGCAGCCATTACTGGGTTAGAGGAATCAGTGTAATATGGAGCCCTGCACTTCTGGGTATCTCATGTACATGTGCATCCTTAATTTTCATACAATAGATTCTTGCACCAGAGAGAAGCAGTGAAGGGAAATGACACCCTATAATGAATACAAGAATAATGTGGGATTGAAAACAACACATTTCCTAAAGAAATATAATAAATGTCATAATAAACAACATATAGTTATTTTTCCTGGAGCTATGTACAAGCTTGTATTATTTATCAGAGGTTTGTAAGCTATTCCACTGCTGGCATTTATCCTGTGGATGTCACCGGGGATCAATGGTTAGTCTTACATGTGACACTTACATCTGTAATATCCTTCAGCTGCTGAATAAAATATAGACATTTGTCGCCAGTCTTTATCTGTCATGTAACATGTGCATCTTTCATCAACCTCCTGGAAATGGGTGCATGGATTTGTGGACTATCTCAGTGGTAATTTTTATAGACAGTTACTAGGTAACTAGCAGAAAATAATTATAGAGAGGCAGAATATTGGTTGCTAAGCAATGTTCAGATAAGTTGCACTGTGAAAGCAATAGAAAAGTCGAGTTTGTGCTATTCATTACACAAGATGACATTGTTCGTTAAATCGGTTGACATGAAGCTTTTGGGTGTTGATGCAGAATTATATTTAGAATTCCTCTCGATGAAGATATTTTTCTGGAAGAAACTGGAATAAACAAACAGACAGCAACGACTATGACATATATTCAATTGTGTAATATGGTTTAGGAGGGCATCTAATGAGTGTAATTGCTCCACATGCGCATAACTATAGCAGCTGCTATGGGACCCACAGTGTCAGGGGGCCCACGGCATCAAGGGTATTGGGTGGGAATATGATGTATGTGAGGTGTGTATATACGGTATTTGTATATGTGTGTTTACGCAGTGGTATTGTATGTACGTGTGTATTTGATGTGTGTATATGTGAGGTGTATATTCTGTATGTATGTATATATGTTGTGTATATACTGTGTGATTGTAACTCACATTTGTGAATATAAAAATATGTATATTTTTTAAGAGGAAAGGGGTCCCCATTTAGAAGTCTGCTATAGGGCCCTGCCTCTACTAGTTACACTCCTGTTGCTCCATTTAGTTCATCATTATGAGGACATTTGTAAAGCCCAATTCTCATTGTAATTTTGAGCTAAACTTAGCATTCAGAGGCTAAAGACCAACAGTGTATTTGCATAAGATTGGAAAACATGACACCATTTTTACAGTCTAGTATCATATATTCTGATCAAGCTCACACTACCACTACCGTGTTACCCCTACTAATGAAGACATTGATCTATCATTACACGCTGTGATCAATAAAGTCCTGTATTGTGAAATCCTGCCACTGCGACCCCACTGTTATCTCCATATCACTGTATCTTCATTATCCCGCATAGTTACTTACCATTAGATACAATCCTCCCAATGGGGGTGTTTCCTGGGGATGGATATAATAGGCAATGCACAACATTGATGTTTCTGTGCTTTTAAAGTTTGTGTATTTCACAGCTAATGTAGTCCATTTTAAAATGATGAATTAAAAGTTATTTTTCAGTACTTGGATATGGTGTGTTAAGAATTGTAGACAACATGGCTACATTTATGGGAAATTGCCTTCCCACAGGAACATTTTTTAATAATGTCCAATTGAAGAATGTCCAGATGGAAATTGTGTTGGAAAGTGGAAAAGTGTTTTGAAAAGGATACCAGAGTAAAGATTCTTTCATTTCTGACATGTACCCTTGTAAAGTGTCCTTTAAACAGGCAAATTTCCTCACGCCACACACCCGGACGCCTGCATTCTGCACATGCGCAGAATGCTGGCTTTGCAGACGAGGGAGCGCAGCTACGAGGAAGATGTCTAGGTAGGAGGATCAAGGAGGCTACTGGGGCATGGAGTAGTCGCGCCATGTAGCCTCAGATCCGGCTACTCCACGCCCCATTAGCTTCTTTGGTAAATTAGCATATTACATCAATTATAGATTAAAAAAGATGAAGGGGACTGAAGGATTTGCCCTTAAAAGAGCTATCTTTACATACATTAGAGGCACTTTTAATAGTAGATCCTTGGTGGTAGGTTTCTTTTAAGTAGAAAGTAGATTTTAGACCAAACACGGTTGGCGGGAAAAATGAAAAACATGATGTATAGTAAAAAAAAATATTTACTGATAAACATAAAGGTGCAGACCACAAAATATCATCTAAAATATGTAGTGAATTGAAAAAATAGGTTGTAGGGCGACATGTGTCACTTTCTAACAAAGATTTCTTCTTCTTTGGGCATGATTCTCTCTCCGAATCTCTTCACATTCACTAGTCCGCAGCAAACATGGCTTAACTTCAAAGGTAGTGTAAGGGATTAGGTAGCTGGGTAGTCATCTTCTGGGGTAGACAGGCACTCTTGCGAGACACAGCAATGACACAGTTTGTTTGATTCAACTGGCCGCAACCAGTTTTATTTAAAAAAAAACTTAAAGGCAGCAAAACAAAGTATAAACAAAATATTCCAAACAACACACAGCAGCAAACTCACAGTTGTATTCCCCAGGTGCAGAGTGAGCCCTGTGGGTCAGCACTGCTCAGCTTATATCAGCCCAGCACAACTGTAGACTGATAGTACGGACAACCCAAAACCCATACTGTCCAGATGGAGTGGGGCCCACCCTCACTTCCCCACAGGTCCCTAGTAGGTCTCAGAAAACCAATGCAGAGGTGTCTGCAAAAGAACAAAGACTTTCTGGTTGCTTTTAGTAACATGTAGAATTGATATACCTTGGGTAAACACCCTATCTACCACTTCTCCAGACACTCTGTCACATCCCCCCCCCCCTGTTTCAGACTGGGGGCTGGATCACATCTGGACAGAAGACAATGCACTCGGGATAATGCATCTGTATTTCCCATTTGGGTCTGTGCTTTACTGTAAACCTTTATTCCTATATGGCTAGGAACCATCTTGTCATCCTACTATTCGTCTGTCTCTATTCACACATCTACTTCAGGGGAGCATGGTCGGTCAATAATTCAAAGTGACGGCCAATCAAATAATACCAGTCCATCAGTCTGTGGATGGTAGACAGATGTACGCAGCTGTTTTACCTGAAACAATTTACACATTTCCTTCATGACTCTTACCATAAAGGGAGTACCCTGATCTGTAAGGATCTCTTTTGGTAGTCCCACACGACTGAACGTATGGACTTACTCTTTAGCTATTGTCTTGGATGAGGTATTTCGCAAGGGTATGGCTTCAGGGTAAGGTGTAGCAAAATCTAAGATTACAAGTATATGCGGGTGGCCTCGAGCAGACTTTACAACAGGCCCCACCAGATCCATAGCTATTCTTTCAAACAGTACCTCAATTATAGGATGGGGTACCAGGGGACTTCGATAGGAACATCTGGGTGCCGACAACTGGCACTCTGTACAGGAATAACAATAATAACTCTGTCTATAGTCTTTTCAACTCCCAAATGTCTAACCATAAGATGACCATGAGCAAGGTCCAGTACTGTTCTCCTATACACCTTAGGTGCCACTAATTGTCCCACAAGATCCTCACCCCTTTTTACCACTTGATACAAGTCCTGTTTTATTGCCAGGTGAGAAAAGCAGAGTCTGGTGTCAGGCTCAACCAGTGTACCATCAATAATCTTCACATTTTCACTGGCTTTAGTAAGGGTGGGATCTTTTCATTGTTCAGCAACAAACTCATCTTTCCTTATTTCAAGATCAGGCCAATTGTCACTGCGAAAGTCTCCTCCCTCCGGACTACTGTGACCCTCGTCTAAGACCCCACTATGGTCAGTGTCCTCAGAGTCCCCAGCCATGAAAATCATCAGCAGCTTCCATTAAAGGCATTCACCCTTCAATATCAGGCTTTAGGTTATCACCTGCAGGCTTGGCATTAGAAAGTTTGTGTTCCCATAACTGCCAGCAACTGAGCAAGAAAATGGGCAAGGACTTCAAGTATTGGTCCATTACAACCCACTCCACAATCTGAGGGCCTGTCAGAATCTCCAGCTGTAACTACTTCTTGGTACACATTGTGCACGGACAGAGGCGGTAACTCTGAGATGAGTTAGGATCTCTATTTTGAGCTTAATATAGTCCATTGAATCCTGATTCTCCAGGTCAAAGTATGCCTTTTGAGGTTTACCTGCAAGAAAAAGTGCCAAAAGTCCTGCCCACTTTTTTTGGCCATTCCTCTCGCTCAGCCGTTCTTTTAAATGGCTTCCACATCATCTGCCACTGTCATCTTTCGGAGAAAATGGCTAGCCCTTGTGGAGGTGTGAGTAGCATAAGCACAGGGACCCATCCAGCAACCCTGGTCAGTGGTTGCATAACATCCTTTAAGACCACCCGGTCTTTTCTTTGCTTCATCTGTGTAGCCTGAAGTTGGGCCAACAGCCTGCTGCTTGTTTCCTCCAGCGCCATTTGCTGCACTCTGGTAGCCTCCTGATGCACTCTGGTAGCCTCCTGTTGAGATGCAATGGCTTGCAACACCGCCTTGACAACATCCTCCATTATCATGCATGCAAGAAACCTCTTGAGAAAGGTTTGTTTGCTGAAACATGTGTTGGGGTGGATGTGGGGCTGCTGTGACTTTGCTGGTGGGTACTTACCCAATGTACTTACACTACATAGTCATTTGATATACAACAGCACTTTAGTACAGGACAAAATAGCTTACCGGGTATATGTATTATTGTCCAGCTGCTATAGTTGTCCTTCATGTGGTTATTCACCTTGAATGTTTTTATTATTAATATATTGTGATTTCACTTGTAAATTGTAAATAAAAAATTTTATTTTGTATTTAATAAAGATTGTCAGATTTTTTACGGGAATTACCTCATTTTTGTTTCTTTTGTTGGTTTAGTGTGTGTGTGTGTGGGGGGGGGGTAATAAGGGAAAGCTAAGACAGCTAGTGGTTGTAGGGACTCTATTTGTCGTCAAGACTGCCTCAACCATAAATTACTGGGAGGGGCTGTGGATGACCCAGCTGTCGTGATCCATGTTGGAACCAATGACATAATAGATGGTAGGTGGAGAAGCCTGAAGAAATGCATGGCTCAGATCCTGGTGCAGAACAGAGGGATTTCTTGAGAAGGGTGCTGACGAAGGCTCCGGACCGGAGCCGAAACGCGTAGTGTTTCCTATTAAAAAATATTTTATGACTAGAGATGAGCGAACATACTCGTCCGAGCTTGATGCTCGTTCGAGCATTAGCGTACTCGAAACTGCTCGTTGCTCGGACGAGTATTTCGCCTGCTCGAGAAAATGGCAGCTCCCGCCGTTTTGCTTTTTGGCGGCCAGAAACAGAGCCAATCACAAGCCAGGAGACTCTGCACTCCACCCAGCATGACGTGGTACCCTCACACGTCGATAGCAGTGGTTGGCTGGCCAGATCAGGTGACCCTGGGATAGACTAGCCGCTGCCCGCGCTGCTCGGATCATTCTCTGTCTGGATGCCGCTAGGGAGAGAGCTGCTGCTGGTCAGGGAAAGCGTTAGGGTGTTCTATTAGCTTACTGTTAGGCAGGAGTGATTCTACAACAACCCAACAGCCCTTCTTAGGGCTACAATAACGTTATCCTTTTTTTTTTATTTGCTTGTGGCTGGGCTTGCTGGCACTAGTAGTGCAGCTAGTACCATATTGTGAGGAATTAGCAGGGGGACTTGCTACCGTTGTGTTTAGCTCTTAGTGACACACATATCCACCTCAAACACCAAAGTGGGAAAATTTATTAGGGGTTTGATTTCAATTAGGCACAGTCTGGCAGTTTCTTTTTATTTTACATTTATTTTTTCATAACTCAGCGTCATCTCATCTGGCATAGTAGTGTGCTTTCATACTTGGCTAGAAAATAGCCATAGGAGAATCCAAAAGGCTTACTTACGTCTACAATAGCGTTATATATATTTGATTTCTGGTTGATCTGCTGGTGGCTGTAGTTGTTGCAGTGCATCTACTAGCAAATTGTGAGCAATTTGGAGTGAGACTTGCGACCACTGTGTTTTGCGCTTAGTGACGCACATATCCATCGCAAAGACCGAAGTGGGAAAATTTATTAGGGCCCGGGGTTGTATTTCAATTAGGCACAGTCTGCCATTTCCTTTTTTATTTTACGTTTATTTTTTTCATAACTCAGCGTCATCTCATCTGGCATAGTAGTGTGCTTTCATACTTGGCTAGAAAATAGCCATAGGAGAATCCAAAAGGCTTACTTACGTCTACAATAGCGTTACATATATTTGATTTCTGGTTGATCTGCTGGTGGCTGTAGTTGTTGCAGTGCATCTACTAGCAAATTGTGAGCAATTTGGAGTGAGACTTGCGACCACTGTGTTTTGCGCTTAGTGACGCACATATCCATCGCAAAGACCGAAGTGGGAAAATTTATTAGGGCCCGGGGTTGTATTTCAATTAGGCACAGTCTGCCATTTCCTTTTTTATTTTACGTTTATTTTTTTCATAACTCAGCGTCATCTCATCTGGCATAGTAGTGTGCTTTCATACTTGGCTAGAAAATAGCCATAGGAGAATCCAAAAGGCTTACTTACGTCTACAATAGCGTTACATATATTTGATTTCTGGTTGATCTGCTGGTGGCTGTAGTTGTTGCAGTGCATCTACTAGCAAATTGTGAGCAATTTGGAGTGAGACTTGCGACCACTGTGTTTTGCGCTTAGTGACGCACATATCCATCGCAAAGACCGAAGTGGGAAAATTTATTAGGGCCCGGGGTTGTATTTCAATTAGGCACAGTCTGCCATTTCCTTTTTTATTTTACGTTTATTTTTTTCATAACTCAGCGTCATCTCATCTGGCATAGTAGTGTGCTGTAATACTTGGCTAGAAAATAGCCATAGGAGAATCCAATAGGCTTACTTACGTCTACAATAGCGTTACATATATTTGATTTCTGGTTGATCTGCTGGTGGCTGTAGTTGTTGCAGTGCATCTACTAGCAAATTGTGAGCAATTTGGAGTGAGACTTGCGACCACTGTGTTTTGCGCTTAGTGACGCACATATCCATCGCAAAGACCGAAGTGGGAAAATTTATTAGGGCCCGGGGTTGTATTTCAATTAGGCACAGTCTGCCATTTCCTTTTTTATTTTACGTTTATTTTTTTCATAACTCAGCGTCATCTCATCTGGCATAGTAGTGTGCTTTCATACTTGGCTAGAAAATAGCCATAGGAGAATCCAAAAGGCTTACTTACGTCTACAATAGCGTTACATATATTTGATTTCTGGTTGATCTGCTGGTGGCTGTAGTTGTTGCAGTGCATCTACTAGCAAATTGTGAGCAATTTGGAGTGAGACTTGCGACCACTGTGTTTTGCGCTTAGTGACGCACATATCCATCGCAAAGACCGAAGTGGGAAAATTTATTAGGGCCCGGGGTTGGATTTCAATTAGGCACAGTCTGCCATTTCCTTTTTTATTTTACGTTTATTTTTTTCATAACTCAGCGTCATCTCATCTGGCATAGTAGTGTGCTTTCATACTTGGCTAGAAAATAGCCATAGGAGAATCCAAAAGGCTTACTTACGTCTACAATAGCGTTACATATATTTGATTTCTGGTTGATCTGCTGGTGGCTGTAGTTGTTGCAGTGCATCTACTAGCAAATTGTGAGCAATTTGGAGTGAGACTTGCGACCACTGTGTTTTGCGCTTAGTGACGCACATATCCATCGCAAAGACCGAAGTGGGAAAATTTATTAGGGCCCGGGGTTGGATTTCAATTAGGCACAGTCTGCCATTTCCTTTTTTATTTTACGTTTATTTTTTTCATAACTCAGCGTCATCTCATCTGGCATAGCAGTGTGCTTTTATACTTGGCTAGAAAATAGCCATAGCAATAGGATAGCATCGTTTGGTTTTAAAAACTAAAAAACACACAAATAAAAAAAAACAAAAACAAAAAAACGTTAAAAAAAAAATTAAAGTTATAACTCTCATTTTCAAAATGTTTAACCCGAGGGCTAGGGGTAGAGGACGAGGGCGGGGACGTGGGCGTCCAACTACTGCAGGGGTCAGAGGCCGTGGTCCTGGGCGGGGTGAGACACCACCTGCTGATGATGAAGGAGCAGGGGAACGCCGCAGAGCTACACTCCCTAGGTTCATGTCTGAAGTTACTGGGACTCGTGGTAGAGCACTGTTGAGGCCAGAACAGTGCGAACAGGTGATGTCGTGGATTGCCGACAATGCTTCGAGCAATTTGTCCACCAGTCAGTCTTCCACGCAGTCCACCCATGTCACCGAAATCGGCACTCCTCCAGCTCCTGCACCTCAGCCTCCTCCCCCCCAGTCTGCCCCCTCCCAGCAAAATTTGCCATTTGAACCGGCATACTCTGAGGAACTGTTTTCTGGACCCTTCCCACAGTCACAAACCACTTGTCCTGCTGCTGCTGAGCAATTTTCCGATGCCCAGGTTTTCCACCAGTCGCAGTCTGTGGGTGATGATGACCTTCTTGACGTAGTGGAAGAAGTGTGTAAAGAGGTGTCCGACGATGATGAGACACGGTTGTCAGACAGTGGGGAAGTTGTTGTCAGGGCAGGAAGTCCGAGGGGGGAGCAGACTGAGGGATCGGAGGATGATGAGGTGACAGACCCAAGCTGGGTTGAGAGGCCGGGTGAACACAGTGCTTCTGAGACGGAGGAGAGTCCTCGACCAGAACAGGTTGGAAGAGGCAGTGGTGGGGCCAGACGGAGAGGCAGGGCCAGAGCTGGTGCATCAGCGCCAAATGTGTCAACTAGTGAAGCTCCCGTGGCGAGGGCTCCTGCGGCGAGGGCTAGATTTTCAGAAGTCTGGAGGTTCTTTAAGGAAACACCGGATGACCGACGGACTGTGGTGTGCCAAATTTGCCAAACCAGGATCAGCAGGGGTTCCACCACTAATAGCTTAACTACCACCAGTATGCGCAGGCATATGAATGCTAAACACCCCACTCAGTGGCAACAAGCGCGTTCACCTCCGGCCGTGCACACCACTGCTCCTTCCCCTGTGTCAGCTGATAGTCAGCCCCCTGCCCAGGACCCTGCCACAAAAACCCCATCGTCGCCTCCACGATCCTCCACAGCATCCACCAGCGTTCAGCTCTCCATACCCCAGACGCTGGAGCGGAAACGCAAATATAGTGCAACCCACCCGCACGCCCAAGCCCTTAATGTGCACATCTCAAGATTGCTAAGCCTGGAGATGCTGCCCTATAGGCTAGTAGAGACCGAGGCCTTTCGCAGCCTCATGGCGGCGGCCGCCCCTCGGTATTCGGTCCCCAGCCGCCACTACTTTTCCCGATGTGCCGTCCCAGCCCTGCACCAGCACGTGTCAGACAACATAATCCGTGCCCTGACCAACGCCGTTTCTGACAAGGTCCACCTGACCACGGACACGTGGACGAGTGCTGCCGGGCAGGGCCACTATATATCGCTGACGGCACATTGGGTTAACTTGGTGGAGGCTGGGACCGAGTCTGACCCTGCGGCTGGTCATATACTGCCGACGCCGAGGATTGCGGGGCCTACCTCGGTCCAGGTGTTTCAGGCCTACTATGCCTCCTCCTCCTCCCACCCCTCCTCCACCTCCTCCTCCGAACGACCATCCGTGGGCATGGCGCCATCAGTCGCTAGCTCTAGGCACAGCAGCAGTGCCGTCGCTAAGCGACAGCAGGCGGTGCTGAAACTGCTGAGCCTAGGCGATAAAAGGCACACCGCCCAAGAACTATTACAGGGCATCACGGCGCAGACTGATCTGTGGCTGGCACCGCTGAACCTGAAGCCAGGCATG
Organism: Engystomops pustulosus; assembly: GCF_040894005.1. Lineage (NCBI taxonomy): Eukaryota > Metazoa > Chordata > Amphibia > Anura > Leptodactylidae > Engystomops > Engystomops pustulosus. Next base: position 42,617,000 of record NC_092413.1, read on the forward strand.
GTTGTGTGTGACAACGGCCGTAACCTGGTGGCGGCTCTGCAACTCGGCAGACTGACACATGTGCCATGCCTGGCCCATGTGTTAAATCTGATAGTTCAGCGTTTCCTCAAGACATACCCCAATCTGTCTGATTTGCTCACGAAGGTGCGCCGCATCTGTGCGCATTTCAGGAAGTCCAGCACAGATGCTGCCACTCTCAGGGCAGCGCAGCGCCGCCTCCAACTGCCCGCTCACCGACTGTTGTGCGACGTGCCCACGAGGTGGAATTCAACACTGACCATGTTATCCAGAGTTTACCAGCAGCGCCGAGCGATTGTAGACTGCCAGATGTCAACTTCCACCAGAACTGGTAGTCAGGTCAGTCAGCTTCCTCAAGTCTACAATGAGGAGTGGACGTGGATGTCTGATATCTGTCAGGTGCTGAGTAACTTTGAGGAGTCAACACAGATGGTCAGTGGCGATGCCGCCATCATCAGCCTCACCATCCCGCTGCTTGGCCTGTTGAAAAACTCTCTGGTCAGCATGAAGTCGGAAGCTTTGCGCTCCTCACAAGAGACGGGGGAAGAAGATTCCCTTGTTGATAGCCAAAGCACCCTTAGGTCTGTTTCTCAGCGCATATCGGAGGAGGTGGAGGAGGATGAGGAGGAAGAGGAGGAGAATGTTGGCGAGACACAAGAGGGGACCATTGCTCAGACCTTCACTGTTCAGCGTGTATGGGCAGAAGAAGAGGAGTTGGAGGAGTTGGAGGAGGAGGAGATGGACAGTCAGGCCAGTGAGGGGAGTGAATTCTTGAGAGTTGGGACTCTGGCGCATATGGCAGATTTCATGCTAGGCTGCCTATCCCGTGACCCTCGCGTTCAAAGAATTTATTCCAGCACCGATTACTGGGTGTTCACTCTCCTGGACCCACGGTACAAGCAAAATCTTTCCACTCTCATCCCTGGAGAGGAAAGGAGTGTGAGAATGCATGAATACCAGCAGGCCCTGGTGCACAAGCTGAAACAGTATTTCCCTTCTGACAGCGCTAGCGGCAGAGTGCGTAGTTCTGCGGGACAAGTAGCGAGGGAGAGTAGGCGAGCAGGCAGCTTGTCCAGCACTGGCAAGGGTACGCTTTACAAGGCTTTTGCCAGCTTTATGTCACCCCAGCAAGACACTGTCACCTGTCCCCAGTCTCGGCAGAGTAGGGCTGATCTTTACAGAAAGATGGTGAGGGAGTACGTAGCTGACCATACCATCGTCCTAAATGATCACACAGCTCCCTACAACTACTGGGTTTCAAAGCTGGACATGTGGCACGAACTGGCGCTGTACGCCTTGGAGGTTCTTGCCTGCCCTGCCGCTAGCGTCTTGTCCGAGCGGGTTTTCAGTGCAGCTGGTGGCATCATCACCGATAAGCGTACACGCCTGTCGACTGACAGCGCTGACAGGCTGACGCTTATCAAAATGAATAAAGCCTGGATTTCTCATAATTTCCAATCTCCACCAGGTGAAGGAAGCTCAACCTGAATAATTTATCCACTCCTCCTCCTCCTCATTTTCCTCCTTCTCCTCCTCTTTGTACAGTAAAGCAGAGGAAACTGGCTATTTTTTGACAGGGCCCACTGGCTCTAGCTATAGTACTTTATGCATGTAATTTTTCTGGAGGGCCACCGACCCGGTCCTCTGTTTTCAACAATTTTTGGGAGTGCCACATACAGGCACTCAATCTATTCAATTTTTCTGGAGGACCACCTACCTGCTCCTCTGGTTTGAAAACTTTTTTGGACTGCCACATACAGGCACTCAATCTATTCCATTTTTCTGGAGGGCCACCTACCTGCTCCTCTGGTTTGAAAACTTTTTTGGACTGCCACATACAGGCACTCAATCTATTCCATTTTTCTGGAGGGCCACCTACCTGCTCCTCTGGTTTGAAAACTTTTTTGGACTGCCACATACAGGCACTCAATCTATTCCATTTTTCTGGAGGGCCACCTACCTGCTCCTCTGGTTTGAAAACTTTTTTGGACTGCCACATACAGGCACTCAATCTATTCCATTTTTCTGGAGGGCCACCTACCTGCTCCTCTGGTTTGAAAACTTTTTTGGACTGCCACATACAGGCACTCAATCTATTCCATTTTTCTGGAGGGCCACCTACCTGCTCCTCTGGTTTGAAAACTTTTTTGGACTGCCACATACAGGCACTCAATCTATTCCATTTTTCTGGAGGGCCACCTACCTGCTCCTCTGGTTTGAAAACTTTTTTGGACTGCCACATACAGGCACTATCCAAATTGAATTGTCTCCATAGCAGCCTCCACACGTTGTCTCCATTGCTACCTCCAAAAGTCGTTTATATAGCTGCCTCCATACATCGTCCCTTTATCAAACGAGGTGTGTCAGGCCGAAATTTGGGTTGTTTTCATGGATTCCACATCAAAGTTGTTAACCTTGTCGCCACCCTGCTGTGTTATCCACAAAATACACTGGCAAACTTTTACCATTTACGGATATTATTTCAGCGCTTCTTGCGCATCTGTTTACATTCCCCTCACCCGCCATATCCTAAACTTATAAGAACGCTACTACACTTGATCTTATACAAAAGGTTCTTAGAAGTGCTGTTTGGGGAGTAGCCTAGAGACAGGGGCTTGGATTGGCGAAAGCTCGCCTGGCAGCGGAGCGCCAGCTCCATGCGCATCATGCGCTTCTTGCGCATCTGTTTACATTCCCCTCACCCGCCATATCCCAAACTTATAAGAACGCTACTACACTTGATCTTATACAAAAGGTTCTTAGAAGTGCTGTTTGGGGAGTGGCCTAGAGACAGGGGCTTGGATTGGCGAAAGCTCGCCTGGCAGCGGAGCGCCAGCTCCATGCGCATCATGCGCTTCTTGCGCATCTGTTTACATTCCCCTCACCCGCCATATCCCAAACTTATAAGAACGCTACTACACTTGATCTTATACAAAAGGTTCTTAGGAGTGCTGTTTGGGGAGTAGCCTAGAGACAGGGGCTTGGATTGGCGAAAGCTCGCCTGGCAGCGGAGCGCCAGCTCCATGCGCATCATGCGCTTCTTGCGCATCTGTTTACATTCCCTTCACCCGCCATATCCCAAACTTATAAGAACGCTACTACACTTAACTTGGTGCAGGCTGGGACCGAGTCTGACCCTGGGGCTGGTCATATACTGCCGACGCAGAGGATTGCGGGGCCTACCTCGGTCCAGGTCTAAAAAAGGCCTACTATACCTCTTCCTCCTCCCACCCCTCCTCCACCTCCTCCTCCGAATTACCATCCGTGGGCATGGCGCCATCAGTCGGTAGCTCTAGGCACAGCAGCAGTGCCGTCGCTAAGCGACAGCAGGCGGTGCTCAAACTGCTGAGCCTAGGCGATAAAAGGCACACCGCCCAAGAGCTATTACAGGGCATTCCACATCAAACTTGTTAACTTTGTCGCCACCCTGCTGTGTAATCCACAAAATATACTGGCAAACTTTTATCATTTACGGATATTATTTCAGCGCTTCTTGCGCATCTGTTTACATTCCCCTCACCCGCCATATCCCAAACTTATAAGAACGCTACTACACTTGATCTTATACAAAAGGTTCTTAGAAGTGCTGTTTGGGGAGTAGCCTAGAGACAGGGGCTTGGATTGGCGAAAGCTTGCCTGGCAGCGGAGCGCCAGCTCCATGCCAAGGTCCAACTAACATAGTTTTAACTGCAGCACCTTTAATCTACTACTAGTTCACTGCCTCCATACATGGTCCCCTTATCAAACGAGCTGTGTCAGGCAGAATTTTGGATTGTTTTCATGGCTTCCATGTTAACTTTGTCGCCACCCTGCTGTGTAATCCACAAAATATACTGGCAAACTTTTATCATGTACCGATATTATTTGAGCGCTTCTTGCTCACCTCCTTTGGTTCCTTTGGTTCCTTTGGTTCCCATTGGTTTGAAGCCTGAGTCCATTTAAGGTATGTTGCCATGACACTCTCTAGCCTGCCGCTGCTGCCGCTGCCGCTGCCTCTGCATGCCATCCCCTATAGTGTCAGGGTCAATTATTGGATGTTTTAGATGCTATCTAGCCTCATTCGGTCACTCTGTCATGGCCATGCTGTTGCCCATAATTTTGGCATAATGGTGCGATTAAGCAGCCTCAGAGGCATCCATGCATGCTGCCCCTGATGTTTCCTGTCCATTTCCGTGGTGTTTCCATCCTTTTCTGAGGTTCCCAGGAGTTTGGCCAAGCTTCCCTGTGCAGAGCCTTGGTCCCCTTGAAAAATGCTCGAGTCTCCCATTGACTTCAATGGGGCTCGTTACTCGAAACGAGCACTCGAGCATCGGGAAAAGTTCGTCTCGAATAACGAGTACCCGAGCATTTTAGTGCTCGCTCATCTCTATTTATGACTATAAGTCTATCTACTCACTGAGTGTAGCAGCGCCCACAGGAGCGGGACAGTACCTCGAGTACCTCGTGGATCTTCGGCACCCGTCGGCAGCAGCTCCTCTTCTTTAATTAACCTATGACATGCTCCATTTTCTAGTGGATAAGGTGAGAGTCACTCTTTTACACATATCTCACTCCCAGTAGAATACACTTGAATCTCTTGCGCTTTTTGTCTCCTCTCTCTTTTTGGCAATATTGGTGCACAACCGTGGATCTCCACACCTATACACCCAAAGTTAGCATTTTGTCTAGAATTTTGCCAGGCAATTACTGGTCTGTAAGCTTAACTTTAAATGTGAGGAAAATATTTGAAGGGTTACTAAAAGATTGCATGCAGGAATATGTGACATCACGTAGCATAATAAGTGACAGCCATCATTGGATTATTAAGGATAGAAGTTGTCAGACTAACCTGATCTGCTCCTATGAAGAGGCAAGCAGATGCCTGGATGGAGGAGCTGCTGTGGATGTTCTTCGACTTTGCAATGCCTGTACATATTACCACTGTACAGGCATTGGTTCGCCTCACCTGGAATATGCCATCCAGTTCTGGGCACCAGTCCATAAAAAGGATGCCCTGGAGCTGGGGAGGATGCAATGAAAAGCCAAAAAAAGATAAGGGACATAGAGGGTCTCAGTTATGAGGAATGATTAATCTGTCTTAGTCTGGAAAAAAGAGGACTGAGAGGGGACATTAATGTATATAAATATATGAATGGTCCATTCAAAAATATGGTGGAAAGTTGTTGCAGGTTAAATCAAATCAAAAGTCAAGGGGACACTGTCTCCCTCTGGAGAGAACAAGGTTTAATCACTAGAGGTACCAGGACTTTTTTTTACTATGAGAACTGTCAATCTTTGGAATAGTCTGCCTCAGGCGCTGGTCACAGCAGGGACAGCAGAAAGCTTCAAGAAGGGTCTAGATGCCTTTTTACTGCTAAATAACATTGATGGTTATGTTATATAGAATTGTTTCCCTTAAATCCCTTCTTCATCCAATCTCTTCCCTTCCTTTGTTGAACTTAATGGGCATGTGTCTTTTTTCAACCATATAAACTATGTAACTATGTAACATCTCAGAAGTTTTCAGATACTTATGGTATGTACAGTGAGGTAACACGCCATGTCTGACCTTAATTCCCATAGAGAGTGTATGTCAGCCCCTTGCAGTGGGGATTGGACCAGAAAGGTCTGTAATCATGAAGCATATTGGATTTTGACACTTTGCATCAACAATCCAATTGGTATGAATCACAAATATCACCTCATGTTATTCTATTGATTTCTGTGTATACATAGGTAGTCCTTATTATGTTTCTCATTATGTATTCATATGTGGTTTTGTGCAGAGGTATATGTCTCCTTTTTAAGGTATTCCATGTGACCACATTGTTATACATTGTTATTACATGCCATGTTCTTTTATGCTACGACTAAGAACCATGTTTGATTTGAAACGCGTTGCTTGTATTTCTTTTCTTTTACTTATTATTGTATCTTAGTTACAGTATTTTTCGGACTATAAGGCACACCGGATAATAAGGTGCACCATCAATAAATGCCTGCTAAAATATCTAGGTTCATATATAAGGTGCTCCTGATTATAAGGCGCACCGGATAATAAGGATGAATGACCAGCAGGTGGCAGACCTGTGCACAGTTCAAGGCAGCTGTCGTCTGTAAGTACGGTTCATATATAAGGCGCTGGGGACTATAAGGCGCTCCTTTGATTTCTGAGAAAATCAATACGGTAAGTAAAAAATGTTATAGAGATTTATAGAAATTGTCAAAAGCTGGATTATCTTTTCTTGGCCAGTTTTTTCTTAAAGGCTTTCTTAATTTTCAACAAACTTGAACAGTTTGATTAGAAGTTGAGAGTATGTACATGAGGAAAGGTTGTATTTCCCCAATAGGATTTCATTATGCAAATGAAGGCACTTTATAAAATATATATACAGGCATTTTAAAAATGTTAGATTGTCATAAGAACCAGGATTAATAATAAATCTTAATTACAGGCACCATTGATAACTGTTATAGCTGTTTATTATAGCCTAGGACTAAAGTACAGTAAATTACCAAAATCCAGAGGTCCGTTTGTAACAAGGGGTCGTATGTAAGTCAGGTGTTCTTAAGTAGGTTCCCTACTTAAGCCTGTATATAGATTTGATATTGCTGCTTGCATATTGATCCAGAGAAAATATTTAGGTTACAGAATAAGCGCTAAAATTTTTATTAGTAAAAACAATGACAGATTTGAGTTCTGTTTTAAAATATACTGCACAGAAAGGGTTAGTAAAAGTTAAACAGTGGGATATACACTCACTGGCCACTTTATTAAGTACACCATGCTAGTAACGGGTTGGACCCCTTTTGCCTTCAGAACTGCCTCAATTCTTCGTGGCATAGATTCAACAAGGTGCTGGAAGCATTCCTCAGAGATTTTGGTCCATATTGACATGATGGCATCACACAGTTGCCGCAGATTTGTCGGCTGAACATCCATGATGCGAATCTCCCGTTCCACCACATCCCAAAGATGCTCTATTGGATTGAGATCTGGTGACTGTGGAGGCCATTTGAGTACAGTGAACTCATTGTCATGTTCAAGAAACCAGTCTGAGATGATTCCAGCTTTATGACATGGCGCATTATACTGCTGAAAGTAGCCATCAGATGTTGGGTACATTGTGGTCATAAAGGGATGGACATGGTCAGCAACAATACTCAGGTAGGCTGTGGCATTGCAACGATGCTCAATTGGTACCAAGGGGCCCAAAGAGTGCCAAGAAAATATTCCCCACACCATGACACCACCACCACCAGCCTGAACCGTTGATACAAGGCAGGATGGATCCATGCTTTCATGTTGTTGACGCCAAATTCTGACCCTACCATCCGAATGTCGCAGCAGAAATCGAGACTCATCAGACCAGGCAACGTTTTTCCAATCTTCTACTGTCCAATTTCGATGAGCTTGTGCAAATTGTAGCCTCAGTTTCCTGTTCTTAGCTGAAAGGAGTGGCACCCGGTGTGGTCTTCTGCTGCTGTAGCCCATCTGCCTCAAAGTTCGACGTACTGTGCGTTCAGAGATGCTCTTCTGCATACCTTGGTTGTAACAGGTGGCGATTTGAGTCACTGTTACCTTTCTATCAGCTCGAACCAGTCTGCCCATTCTCCTCTGACCTCTGGCATCAACAAGGCATTTCCGCCCACAGAACTGCCGCTCACTGGATGTTTTTTCTTTTTCGGACCATTCTCTGTAAACCCTAGAGATGGTTGTGCGTGAAAATCCCAGTAAATCAGCGGTTTCAGAAATACTCAGACCAGCCCTTCTGGCACCAACAACCATGCCACGTTCAAAGGCACTCAAATCACCTTTCTTCCACATACTGATGCTCGGTTTGAACTGCAGGAGATTATCTTGACCATATCTACATGCCTAAATGCACTGAGTTGCCGCCATGTGATTGGCTGATTAGAAATTAAGTGTTGACGAGCAGTTGGACAGGTGTACCTAATAAAGTGGCCGGTGAGTGTATATAACTACTTTTCGGCCCCAAAAAATCAAGAACCCCTATAGCTATGGTGACCACTAAATTAAAAGGTATAGCTAGTTTATAGCTAGACTTTATTTAAAAAAAAACAACCAAAATTTTAGCTTGGGCATTAAAATAGGAAATAGGCGCGGAGATAAGGGAATGCAAATAATTAATAGAAACTGTGATTTTTCCATCATTGCCTTTCAAGTGCCATAACTTTGCAAAATTTTGCATTTGCTGTTTGATTGCATTTAATGTAATTTTTTTGTTTGTTGGATGATTAAAAAATTTAGGCTACATTTTTTCATTCATTTTTTTATAAAAGTTTTTTGTCATAAGGAAGAAATAATATTCTAGTTTTTTGCATTGGTTGGAACGGTTGTGGTAGTACAAAATTTGTGTGATTTGATGGTGTTTTTTCTATGCAGGATTTTTGTGTGCTGGTGTTTTTTTTTCCTTTTTTTATATAACTTTTTTTTTTTTAACATTTTTTTTATTTCATTGCCCCACAAGGGGGCACTAACAAGAGATTACAGGCGGTCCCCTACTTAAGAACACCGGACTTACAGATGACCCCTAGTTACAAACGGCCCTCTGGATGTTGGTAATTTACTGTCATTTAGCCTTAGGCTACAATGATCAGCTATAACAGTTATCAAAGGTGTCTGCAATGAAGCTTTAGTGTTAATCCTGGTTCTTATGAGAATTCAACTTTTTTTAAATCAAACTGTCACAGAGACCAAAAAAATTCTGCCTGGAGCTACAATTATAAAATCTACAGTTCTGACTTACATACAAATTCAACTTAAGAACAAACCTACAGAACCTATCCTATACTTGATCTCTATTATAATGCATAGTATGTAGTGCAGAACATTATTCTGCTACTGACATTAAGTCTCCTTAATGATCACCATAAAAAAATCGATACTGCAGTCATTAAAAGAGTATTAGCTTCATAAATATACAGCTTTTCTCTCTGCTGTCTGCACCAAATTGTCTCTCCTGGGGTTCAGATCCCATTCACTCCTACACCCTCCTTCTCCTTACACTTTTATGAACTGTATTCTAACAATTTAGGGAGCCTCTGTCTGTCTTAATAGCAAGAGGGAATTCAGTAGAGATTTCTGAGTGAAAAGCAGATGAAGAGGGAAGGACGGAGCATAGTAATGGAGAAATAGACTTTCTATGGGATATATTTAGCAGTTCTTTTCCTCTCTTCTTCTTTTCTTCACTTCTTCATTTTGTGCTTTTCCTTTGCTGGATGTTACTAGCAGTAGGTGGAAGAAATTTATAGTGATAGCCATATAATAGCCAAAAAAGCCTCTCAGGGGCTCCAGGCTGTCACAGCAACTGATGGACACTACACCCCAATGGCATCAGCCTGTAGATCTCCATACATAGATTATAAATAGAGATGAGCAAGCACTAAAATGCTCGGGTGCTCATTATTCGAGACAAACTTTTCCCGATGCTCGAGTGCTCGTACCGAATAACGAGCCCCATTGAAGTCAATGGGAGACTCAAGCATTTTTCAAAGGGACCATGGTTCGGGAATAAAATGTTTTATTTAATTGAAAAAGAATGTCTTCTGATAAGTTAGCAGATGTATGCAACATCTGCAATCTATTCTTCACTGTTCCGCGCGTATATTATCTCCCGACAAGTTAGCAGATGTGAAGAACAGTGAAGAATAGAATAAAAACAGTGAACACAGTGAACACAAGATCATTTAAGTAAAAATCGAAGTGAAAAACACAGTGAAGAATAGATTGCAGATGTTCGGCACATCTGCTTACTTGTCGGGAGATACCCCTGGATCCGCTTCTCTTCTTCCACTGAAGTCTCCCCGATCTCTCTGCCCTTCCCGATGTCTCTGTGCAGCTGTCCCGATGTCTCTGTGCAGCTGTCCCGATGTCTCCGTGCTACCGCTGCCCCGATGTCTCCGTGCTCCTGCTGCCCCGATGTCTCCGTGCTGCCGCTGCCCCGATGCCTCCGTGCTGCCGCTGCCCCGATGCTTCCGTGCTGGCGCTGCCCCGATGTCTCCGTGCTCCTGCTGCCCCGATGTCTCCGTGCTGCCGCTGGCCCGATGCCTCCGTGCTGCCGCTGCCCTGATGCCTCCGTGCTGCCGCTGCCCCGATGTCTCCGTGCTCCTGCTGTCCTGATGCCTCCGTGCTGCCGCTGCCCCGATGTCTCTGCGCTCCTGCTGCCCCGATGTCTCCGTGCTGCCGCGGCCCCGATGCCTCCGTGCTGTCGCTGCCCCGTTGCCTCTGTGCTCCTGCTGCCCCGATGTCTCCGTGCTCCTGCTGCCCCGATGCCTCCGTGCTGCTGCTGCCCCGATGTCTCCGTGCTCCTGCTGCCCCGATGTCTCCGTACTGCCGCTGCCCCGATGTCTCTGTGCTGCTCCCCTGTCCCGATGCGTCCTTGCTGGCGCTGCCCCGATGTCTCTGTGCTCCCGCTGCCCCGATGCCAGCGTGCTGCCGCTGGCCCGATGCCTCCGTGCTGCCGCTGGCCCGATGCCCCCGTGCTGCCGCTGGCCCGATGCCTCCGTGCTGCCGCTGCCCTGATGCCTCCGTGCTGCCGCTGCCCCGATGTCTCCGTGCTCCTGCTGCCCTGATGCCTCCGTGCTGCCGCTGCCCCGATGTCTCCGTGCTGCCGCTGCCCCGATGCCTCCATGCTGCCGCTGCCCCGATGTCTCCGCACTCCAGCTGCCCAGATGTCTTCGTGCTGCCGCTGTCCCGATGTCTCCATGCTGCCGCTGTCCCGATGTCTCCATGCTGCCGCTGCCCGGATGTCTCCGTGCTCCTGCTGCCCCGATGTCTCTGTGCTGCTCCCCTGTCCCGATGCTTCCGTGCTGGCGCTGCCCCGATGTCTCCGTGCTCCCGCTGCCCCGATGTCTCCGTGTTGCCGCTGGCCCGATGGCTCCGTGTTGCCGCTGCCCTGATGCCTCCATGCTGCCGCTGCCCCGATGTCTCCGCACTCCAGCTGCCCCGATGTCTCCGTGCTGCCGCTGTCCCAATGTCTCCATGCTGCCGCTGCCCCGATGTCTCCATGCTGCCGCTGCCCCGATGTCTCCGCGCTCCAGCTGCCCCGATGTCTCCATGCTGCCGCTGCCCTGATGCCTCCGTGCTGCCGCTGCCCCGATGCCTCCGTGCTGCCGCTTCCCCGATGTCTCTGTGCCCCTGCTGCCCCGATGCCTCCATGCTGCCGCTGCCCCGATGTCTCCATGCTGTCGCTGCCCCGATGTCTCCGTGCTGTCGCTGCCCCGATGTCTCCGTGCTGTCGCTGCCCCGATGTCTCCATGCTGCCGCTGCCCCGATGTCTCTGTGCTGCTCCACTGTGTCTCTGTCCTGCTCACCGTGTTCTTCAATGTGTTCTTCACACATATATATTGTTCTCCACATACTATTTTGTTCGCACCGTTTCGCGTGTATCTTCCGACAAGTAAGCAGATGTGCCGAACTTCTGTAATCTATTGTTCACTGTGTTTTTCACTTAAATGATCCTGTGTTCACTGTTTTTATTCTATTCTTCACTGTTCTTCACTGTGTTTTTTTAATTAAATGCTCGATCTTGAGCAGGGGAAATACTCGTCCAAGCAACGAGCCATTTCGAGTACCTTAATACTCGAACGAGCATCAAGCTCGGACGAGTATACTCGCTCATCTCTAATTATAAAGTAATATATGAATAGCATTTTGAGTTAAGAGTTAAGAGAACAAAATACTGAAAATAGTATTTATCCACAGGAAGTAAACAGTGAAGCTTCCTGTTGAATGACAACAAGCAGGGATCTAGAAAACCATGAGGAATTGATGCAGAAATATATTCTGGAAAATTGTATACACTTTCATTACACAAATAAAATCAATTATTTTCTGAAAGTGGATGACCCCTGTAACAATAGGCCTACCATGATGTACAGTTATGAGTACCCCATTATGCATCTGATGTCAGATGTGACTACAGCCATTTTTCTGTGTTTTGATTTTTTTCAGCTAAATGCTGAATAAATATAAAATTTTGCCAAATGTTTTCTCAATATAACATATTATATTTTTGCAAAAGCCTATTTTGATATGAATGAATGAAAATCACATTCCACGTAGCACTGTTGGTATCTATATTAAATGTATCCATACAAATACCAGTGATGTTATATTAATCTCGAACCTCTCACGCACATCTCCAGGACTTATCTCGGGCTGCAACAATTCTTCCCACACTAATACCCAACCTCCAAAGTGTCAAACATGCTCTTAAAACCTTAAAACCCATCTCTTTAGGCACATCTATGACACTCGCTAAATGAAAAAAATTTTACTCTCTTTACTAACCCATCCTGTGTCCTCCTCCTGTTATCCTACAAACAACACATAGATACCAAGCTCCAGACTTCTCTGCAGTCCCACTGACTTTGTACTCTGTATATAAGATAACGGCTGATGGCTGGTTCAAGCAGTAGAATTTTTATTTATTAAATTATTTTATTCTGTTCCATTATAAAGAATGGCTGGACCAATATAGCTCTTATACCTCTTGTGTCACCCCCTCAACCCCATAGACTGTAAGCTCTTGTGTCAACCCCTCATCCTAATAGACTGTAAGCTCTTGTGTCACCCCCTCATCCTCATAAACTGTAAGCTCTTGTGTCTCATCCTCATAGACTGTAAGCTCTTGTGTTACCCCCTCATCCTTATAGACTGTTAGCTCTTGTGTCACCCCCTCATCCTCATAGACTGTAAGCTCTTGTGTCACCCCCTCATCCTCATAGACTGTAATCTCTTGTGTTACCCCTCATCCTTATAGACTGTAAGCTCTTGTGTCACCCTCTCATCCTCATAGACTGTAAGCTCTTGTGTCTCCCCCTCATCCTCATAGACTTTAAGCTCTTGTATCATCCCCTCATCCTCATGGACTGTAAGCTCTTGTGTTTCCCCCTCATCCTTATAGATTGTAAGCTTTTGTGTCAGCCCCTCATCCTCATAGACTGTAAGCTCTTGTGTCACTCCCTCATCCTCATAGACTGTAAGCTCTTGTGTCACCCCCCTCATCCTCATAGACTGTAAGCTCTTGTGTCAGCCCCTCATCCTCCTAGACTGTAAGCTCTTGTGTGACCCCCCTCATCCTCATAGACTGTAAGCTCTTGTGTCACCCCCTCATCCTCATGGACTGTAAGCTCTTGTGTTCCCCCCTTATCCTTATAGATTGTAAGCTATTGTGTCACCCCCTCATCCTCATAGACTGTAAGCTCTTGTGTCACTTCCTCATCCTCATAGACTGTAAGCTCTTGTGTCATCCTCTCATCCTCATAGACTGTAAGCTCTTTTGTCTCCCATCATCCTCATAGACTGTAAGCTCTTGTGTTACCCCCTCATTCTCATAGACTGCAAGCTCTTGTGTCACCCCCTCATCCTCATAGACTGTAAGCTCTTGTGTCACCCCCTCATCCTCATAGACTGTAAGCTCTTGTGTCACCCCCTCATCCTCATAGACTGTAAGCTCTTGTGTCACCCCCTCATCCTCATAGACTGTAAGCTCTTGTGTCACCCCCTCATCCTCATAGACTGTAAGCTCTTGTGTCACCCCCCTCATCCTCATAGACTGTAAGCTCTTGTGTCAGCCCCTCATCCTCCTAGACTGTAAGCTCTTGTGTGACCCCCCTCATCCTCATAGACTGTAAGCTCTTGTGTCACCCCCTCATCCTCATGGACTGTAAGCTCTTGTGTTCCCCCCTTATCCTTATAGATTGTAAGCTATTGTGTCACCCCCTCATCCTCATAGACTGTAAGCTCTTGTGTCACTTCCTCATCCTCATAGACTGTAAGCTCTTGTGTCATCCTCTCATCCTCATAGACTGTAAGTTCTTTTGTCTCCCATCATCCTCATAGACTGTAAGCTCTTGTGTTACCCCCTCATTCTCATAGACTGCAAGCTCTTGTGTCACCCCCTCATCCTCATAGACTGTAAGCTCTTGTGTCACCCCCTCATCCTCATAGACTGTAAGCTCTTGTGTCACCCCCTCATCCTCATAGACTGTAAGCTCTTGTGTCACCCCCTCATCCTCATAGACTGTAAGCTCTTGTGTCACCCCCTCATCCTCATAGACTGTAAGCTCTTGTGTCATCACCCTCATCCTCATAGACTGTAAGCTCTTGTGTCATCCGCCTCATCCTCATAGACTTAACGCTCTTGTGTCACCCCCTCATCCTCATAGACTGTAAGCTCTTGTGTTACCCCCTCATCCTCATAGACTGTAAGCTCTTGTGTCACCTTCTCATCCTCATAGACTGTAAGCTCTTGTGTCACCCTCTCATCCTCATAGACTGTAATCTCTTGTGTCACTCCCTCATCCTCATAGACTGTAAGCTCTTGTGTGACCCCCCTCGTCCTCATAGACTTTAAGCTCTTGTGTCACCCCCTCATCCTCATGGACTGTAAGCTCTTGTGTTTCCCCCATATCCTTATAGATTGTAAGCTATTGTGTCACCCCCTCATCCTCATAGACTGTAAGCTCTTGTGTCACTCCCTCATCCTCATAGACTGTAAGCTCTTGTGTTACCCCCTCATCCTCATAGACTGTAAGCTCTTGTGTCACCCCCTCATCCTCCTAGACTGTAAGCTCTTGTTTCATCACCCTCATCCTCATAGATTGTAAGCTCTTGTGTCGTCCGCCTCATCCTCATAGACTTTACTCTCTTGTGTCACCCCGTCATCCTCATAGACTGTAAGCTCTTGTGTCACTTCCTCATCCTCATAGACTGTAAGCTCTTATGTCATCCTCTCATCCTCATAGACTGTAAGCTCTTGTGTCTCCCATCATCCTCATAGACTGTAAGCTCTTGTGTCACCCCCATCATCCTCATAGACTGTAAGCTCTTGTGTTACCCCCTCATTCTCATAGACTGTAAGCTCTTGTGTCACCCCCTCATCCTCATAGACTGTAAGCTCTTGTGTCATCACCCTCATCCTCATAGACTGTAAGCTCTTGTGTCATCCGCCTCATGCTCATAGACTTTACGCTCTTGTGTCACCCCCTCATCCTCATAGACTGTCAGCTCTTGTGTTACCCCCATCATCCTCATAGACTGTAAGCTCTTGTGTCACCTCCTCATCCTCATAGACTGTAAGCTCTTGTGTCATCCTCTCATCCTCATAGACTGTAAGCTCTTTTGTCTCTCATCATCCGCATAGACTGTAAGCTCTTGTGTCACCCCCTCATCCTCATAGACTGTAAGCTCTTGTGTTACCCCCACATCCTCATAGACTGTAAGCTCTTGTCACCCCCTTATCCTCATAGACTGTAAGCTCTTGTGTCACCCCCTCATCCTCATAGACTGTAAGCTCTTGTGTCACCCCCCTCATCCTCATAGACTGTAAACTCTTGTGTAATCCCCTCATCTTCATAGACTGTAAGCTCTTGTGTCACCCCCTCATCCTCATAGACTGTAAGCTCTTGTGTCTCCCCCTCATCCTCATAGACTGTAAGCTCTTGTGTTACCCCCTCATCCTCATAGACTGTAAGCTCTTGTCACCCCCTTATCCTCATAGACTGTAAGCTCTTGTGTCACCCCCTCATCCTCATAGACTGTAAGCTCTTGTATCACCCCTCATCCTCATAGACTGTAAGCTCTTGTGTCACCCCCCTCATCCTCATAGACTGTAAACTCTTGTGTAATCCCCTCATCTTCATAGACTGTAAGCTCTTGTGTCACCCCCTCATCCTCATAGACTGTAAGCTCTTGTGTCATCCTCTCATCCTCATAGACTGTAAGCTCTTGTGTCACCCCCCTCATCCTCATAGACTGTAAACTCTTGTGTAATCCCCTCATCTTCATAGACTGTAAGCTCTTGTGTCACCCCCTCATCCTCATAGACTGTAAGCACTTGTGTTACCCCTCATCCTCATAGACTGTAAGCTCTTGTGTCACCCCCTCATCCTCATAGACTGTAAGCTCTTGTGTCACCCCCATCATCCTCATAGACTGTAAGCTCTTGTGTCATCTCCTCATCCTCATAGACTGTAAGCTCTTGTGTCTCCCCCTCATCCTCATAGACTATAAACTCTGGTGTCATCTCCTCATCCTCATAGACTGTAAGCTCTTGTGTCTCCCCCTCATCCTCATAGACTGTAAGCTCTTGTGTCACCCCTCATCCTCATAGACTGTAAGCTCTTGTGTCACCCCTCATCCTCATACACTGTAAGCTCTTGTGTCACCCCCTCATCCTCATAGACTGTAAGCTCTTGTGAGCAGGGCCCTCACTCCTATTGTTCCATATGACTGTTATTACTCTGTAATGTAATTTTATAATTGTATATGATTTGTAAAGCACTATGGAATATGATGGCGCTATATAAATAAAGAATATTATTATTATTGAATACAATTTATTATTACTGATTACTTGTAGGTATTTTTATCCCACCACGTAAAAAAAGTCACAGTAAACATCAGGGTTGAGAAAGAAAATGCATATTTAATGCTATTAGTATAGATCTAACAAACCATTTCTTCATAGCAATTCTACTTGTTTCCTTAGTGTAAAAAAAATCATAGGTTTTCCTGCAAGGGAAAAAATCAATACTTGCCATGTACCATGTAACCAATAGAATAAGGGGAATGATTTATGTATGGACGACTGCAGGCTGAATCAGCTGGGGCCTCGTACAGAGAGAGCTAGAAGCTGAGAGGTATAGGGGTAAGCCGGACTGCAGTGATTATTTCACTGGTCAGATTATTTCCCTATTAGACAACATAGCTAATACCATGAGAAAACCTTCCCATCTCCGAGGATTCGGTGGGTCAGCGCTTTCAATGGTCCTAAATTATGGAAACCACCTTAAAACTAAGAAAGACTTCAGAGACAGATGATGCATGATCTGCGGTCATTTACTCTTCTCCTGGAGCTACCTCCACCCTGATTGAAAAGGCCTTGGATATACAAGGGATAGTTTATGGAAAATCAGTTCATCAACAGGATTCGATAAATGACAGCACAGAATTAGAAAGGAGAGGTAACCATGAGGACAAACCTACGGAACGCAGTTCAATTTTGTGCCATCCAAAAGAAAAAAAGGTATTTCTAATTATTTTATTATTTATTATTATTATTATTATTATTATTATTGTTCTATTTCCTGTTATTTAGTTGCATTGTTTAAGTTGATAACATGGAAAGCAATTCATCTTATTATTATATGTTATTACCTTTTATTACTTTGTGTGTTTAGGACTATGAATGATAATTTATTATATATATATATTATTATTTATAGTTATTATTTATAGTTCTATAATGGTCATCAATGGGCATCATTAAAACTCATACATAAATGGGATTGGCCAAACTCGCCCTGAATATATAGAATGTGAAATGCACATGTTAATAAAAGGAACTTTTTCATTGTTTTGGAATAAACGCAGGTTCTGCGTTTTCAGAATAGTTTTTTCAATACATTATATATCCGATTTTTTTGTTTTAGTTGATGTTTTCTAATGTTGTCTGGTTTTTTATCATTTTAGACAAATCAATGTTTATATGCAGCAATTGAAAAGCTATTTATTTTATTTTATATTTTATATATATATATTTTTTTTTATAAAACAGCGTAACTTTCATTTCTTGTAATTCTCTTTCTCTGTTTGTGAATATTAGGAAAAACATTGTCATTTGTATTAACCCTTTCTCGTCCACCATTTGTTTAACTATAGATAGGTAGAGATTACGTCAAGAAATAGATTGATCTCTAGAATGGCAAAGTGCAATGTAAACATTTCTCGAAGATAATCTGACCTAATCTGAAAAACCTCATATAACAACTGAAATATAACAGATAACAACGTATTAAACATTTTTCATTTAGATATATTTCAGAAAATATTCTTTGGAAAGTGAGAAAAAAAATTATTTTATTTGACTTTATTTCAATTTACCCCATTGAATTACAAAAGAGAAAATGTCCTTTTCTCCATCTATTCTTTCCAATAGAAAAGTTACAATATAGAAACAGAAAAGTTTTATGTTAAAAACATATGAAGCTCCCATGTAGAGAATGTTATAAAAAATAATCATAATAAGAATCTGTTCTTCCATAAGAATACATTTTATTGTGGAAATTTAGACAGCAAAGGCCTATGCTGTGATAGGGTAAGGGGTTAATGTTTCCATGTTGTTCCATGATTGAGGAAGACAATTTAATAGGAATCAATGGGAAAACCAACCAAAGATATTTCCAAGGGAAATAAAACCGATGGTTCAGCCAATAATAGTTACACTTGTTCACATATTGGATAGGTTTTACGTGTATTTTATAAATCAAGATCAAGCACTTTATATTTCCTAAACCCGATTTATGTTGAATTGAATGAATTGCACCAAGATTTTACATAAATATATCACTAAACGATGAGAGTGCAATGTACTGTTGGAGATTTACCAGGTTCACAGAATTCTTGATCACAACTATTTCTCTATTACTTCTCTTAGGCCCTGTGTACATCTTCGCTAGTGGTTTTCTGTTATATTCTTTCATTTTGAAGGAAAAACGGGAACCAAATACTGATAGTGAATTGAAGCTCCTATGTAGACTTACATGAACACAGGGTGGGACTGGCCCACCGGAGAATCCTCTGGTGGGACCTGTCTTTATGCTAATAGTTCATGTAGTAGTAGTAAAGTGCTCTGAAGCAGAAAGATGAAATTTCCTGCTCTGCACACAGTCCCCACCCACTAGTCCTTTGAACTTTTGGAGAACCTGCAGTTTAGGAGAAGGGAGGGGGAGCTGTGCAGTTTCTCAGGGTTCTCAATCCTCAGATAGGCCCCGCCCACAATTGCCTTGTGTGGAGATACTGGGGCAGATTTACTTACCCGGTCCATTCGCGATCCAGCGGAGCGTTCTCTGCGGTGGATTCGGGTCTTCCGAAGATTCACTAAGGCAGTTCCTCCGATGTCCACCAGGTGTCGCTGCTGCGCTGAAGTCCACCGAGGCCCGCCGGAGTACATGATGCTATACTTGGTGAAGGTAAGTGCAAGTCCAGCGACAGTTTTTTAAAAAAAATGCAGCGATTTCTCCGAATCCGGCGGGTTTTCGTTCGGCCACGCCCCCTGATTTCCATTGCGTGCATGCCGATGCGCCACAATCCGATCGCGTGCACCAAAAACCCGGGCCACTTCAGGGAAAATCGGCGCAAATCGGAAATATTCGGGTAACACGTCGATAAAACGCGAATCGTGCCCTTAGTATATGACCCCCATTTTGTTCTATCTGCTACAGAGTTATGCAGCTTTTGGGACTTATTGGCAGCTTCCACTCAGCAGATGCATTTTGCATTAGCAATGGACTTCACATTCCCTGATACAGAAGTCGGTACAGGAAGGTAGGGGAGGGGGTCTGCCAGCAATTCACTGTTTCAAAAGGCTGCTGAACTTTCACTGCACCGAGTTATCCTTCTGAAAGAATAAGTGTATTTATGTGTGAGACTGTAGTTAAAATACACAGTTTTTATTTAAGAATGCGGATCCGTAGTTATCCATCTCTTGGTCGGGATCAATCTATTTTTGTCTATGTGTAGGCAAGTAAAGATAATATTATTCCCTATTATTCTGCGTCACTTGCTCAGTTACAAGAAGTAAAAGTAAGAATAAATTGTACAGTTTCTGCAGGTTTGTTCTTAAGTTGAATTTGTATGTAAGTCGGAACTCTATATTTTATAATTGTAAACCAAGACAAAATTTTTTTGGTCTCTATGACATTTGGATTTTAAAAATGTTGGATAATCATAAGAATCAGGATTAACAATAAAGCTTCATTACAGACACATTTGATAACTGTTACAGCTGTTTATTGTAACCTAAGGCTAAACTATAGTAAATTACCAACATCCAGAGGTCCGTTTGTAACTAGGGGTCATCTGTAAGTTGGGTGTTCTTAAGTAGGGGACCGCCTGTGCAAACCTTTCAGGCTGTATTCTCAAGATACATTATAAAAACATGAGGCAAACATGAATACAAAGACACATGTGCTTCACACCAAAACATATGTTCTATGCAGTTGCTCTGTTGTATTTGCAATGTGTTGCAAAACTAATGCATCTTGTGAATCCAGATGTATATGCTGCTATTTGTGTTTTACATTATTACATCTCTTTGTAGTGATTTGTTAGGGTTATGACAAAGCTAGAATATTTACAGATCCTTTAACTACCCTATAAAGGCACAGTTAGGGAACCTAAATTAAAGTTGAGCTCTGATTGGTTACCATGTGTAGTCTGGCTGTATATACTTTCTATAGAAGTGTCTGGCATAATATACTATCTATGGGGTGGTCTGGCTGTATATATCATCAATGTGTGTTGGTCTGGCAGTATATTCTATCACCGAGGGGCTTTTCTGTCCGTATATGCTATCTATAGTGGGGGTCTGGCAGTAAATCCTATCTATGGGTGGTGGTCTGGCAATTCAATGTTCACCTCAGGCAGAAAAACGGTTAGAATCTGCCCCAATGCTAAGTGCAAATCTCCATGGGGATTACCCAAATGAAGATGTACATCAAAAACCCTTTTGAATATCCAGTGGGCGCTTAAAACTATTACTCTGGTGGGCCCCTGATACCCCAGTTTGACACAATACTTGCAATAAGTAGGACAAGGTTTGCCCAATCATTATTGTATTCTAATGGCGGTGATCCATGACTGCCAGCTTTGTCACCTGTTCCACTAAAGTCTGAGCCCTAGGGCACACATGCTACTCCCTAGAGTCAGTGGAGGTGATGTATTTGGGCTGATGTGATCATTGGCTTTTCTGTGTATATGTGGTGTTGGTGTGAAGCAGTTGTGTTGCAAATGCTGTTTCATTGCGCCATATGAACATAAGAAAATGGTGCAAATTTACTTACCTGGTCCTGACGTGATCCCTGATTTGGATGGTCCGACGAAGATGAAATCCGGCGCGATTCACAAAGCTCATGCGCCTGAGTTCCTGCATCCGTCGCTTCCCCGCTGAAGTCCGCCGGAGTTCACATTCTTCTTCCCGCTGCTTGTAAGTGCGTGTCTTGCGACACAATTCGAAATGTTAAATCCTGCGCATTATCCGAATCTGTCACGTTGTCCGACGGCCCACCCTCGATTTGTGTCGTGTGCAAGCCGGCGCCGATGCGCCAAAATCCGATCACATGCACCAAAATCCCCTGTTAAAAACGGAAATCATCGGAAAAACCCGAAGAAAATGCGCTCCAAAAACCTTAGTAAATGAGCCCTATAGACCCTGCTTGCACCAAATTAATTATTTGCACAGACAGAATTTCACAAAAGGACTGAATCCATGAATTGTGACTCTAGTCCCTAACCTTGTATACATCCACCTTTTGATAGTATTTAGCGACTTTTTATGTGACTGACGCAAACAACCGCCATAGCATAAGACACTGCCAGCAGATTTATCCAGAGCCAAAAGCCGCTATTAATAATAAGACATAGAACTGTTTCAGGGAGCCCTTGGCCAATCTGTGTGCACCTCTAGGAATAAAGAGCAACCCCATTGTAGGTGCCTGAGCATTGAGGTTCCTTTGTTCCTGCTAAGCTGTGCCAAATCTCTGTGTTTTGAATTTATTTTCTCTGCATGACAGTATCCGCTGATGGATCCCGTGCTAGTTCTGACCGTGATGGTAAACTGCTTGTCTCAACCCTTGGCTTGTACCCTGGATTCTGTCTGTTTGCGGATTACCCCTGACTATTGGCTTGTCCTTTTGATTCCATTGAATTGAAAACTGGATGGCCTCTGACTACATTCTGCTCAACCACTGGTGCTTGACACCATTATCACCTGGGCCAGCTGTTATCGACACTGAGATATGAGAGGTAGCACCCTTATGATCTATCCACAGCACAGTTCAGTTACCTATATAAGGGTTCAAAAGTGAAAGATTGAAATCCAGGGATAACTGCCATAAAAGTGGCCCAAAGTCAAACTGTTTTGATAGCACAGAGGGTCCAAACCCACGGAATGTTGTTGGACGATTTTTGCTCCATTTTTAAACTGACTGAAAACACACATGTTTACCATGGTTATATTCTTATTCCTGCATGGTTGGGGGAGCATTTCTAAGGGTTCTTGGACCATTTTTAAACGGACTGAAAACCCATGCGTTTTTGAATGTTTACCGTGCATCTGGTTGGTTTCACAACTGCTTGCACTTCTAGAAATGAAGATAAACAGGTTTAAATCAGCCAAACGCATGGTAAACATTCAAAAACACATGCCTTTTCAGTATGTATAAAAACGGTCCAAGAACACACTGTGTAGTAGCACCCTTAAAGGGTTCTCATGTTCAGTATTTATGGGATATCCATAGGACAGATAAAGGTCCTACCTCTGGTTCCCACTTCTTTTTTTAAGAATGGAATCCTTCCAAACCCTTTCTTGTGGCCCGACATGAATGTAGAGTTTTCCGCATGAACAGTACACTCTTCTTTAAAGTCCATGGTAGTTATGAAAATGTGTTGCAATAAAATAAACATTTTAATACCCTTCTTTAGTTTGGAAATATGATAAATTGATGAGACGGTAAAGCTACAGCACAGAGTGGCACTGGTACACCTTCCAGAGCCCTTCTGGCTCATTAGCATTATTTTAAAAGTTGATTTTAGAAGGAAAGAGGCCATGTATAACACATTAAAGAAGGATACCACAGCCACATTACCTGAATCTATGAGTAACTGTTCCTGGTTTATGATGCTTGATTTAGATGGTAGATTTTCTTTAATAAATGTGCCTATGCAGTATACTTTTTATTGTATTGCTACATTTAAGGAGCCATAACACAACATGTATTCTGTGCCATTAAATTACATCTTCCATTCCAGCTAAATATTTTTTTCTTGATATTAAATATTAAGAAGTAAAGCCATGTTTCCAAAGTGGTCTAATAACATATCACCCCTTAGGTCAGAGACAGATGTTGTAATGTTAATGGAGTTGAAGTCTGTTGTGCCTCAGGGTTGCTCTAATGTAGTTGGTTAATGTATATTGGTCAGAGCACTGAGCAGTAAGTGACTGATTGCCGAATATCTTGGCTTGGAAAAGTGACATAATGTGAGCGGATCCTGAAGAACAACCCCACATTATAAGTACCAGCCTGTCTGATCTCCTGTGATACAGACAAATCCTGTGTAGAGTATTATCATCAATGCTGGTGGGATGGAAATGAGGCAGGGGATAAGAAATTATTGCTGAAATTACAGCTCTGTTACTTGGATGCGTAATATGCTGTCTGGCAAAATTGTTAACTCGCTTGTTGACTCCACATGTGAATATAGTGATTACCGCACACAACATGTGTTCTCATCATAAGTAGTTATTATCAAATTTCAGAAGCAGAAATAAGTAAACTTAGGGGAAAAAAAAATGTATAGTACAGTGCCAGGCATGAAATCCGTAATTGAGTAGTTTGATGAAATTACATCATCCAAGCCAAATTTAAAGGGATATTTTCATGCTATGAAGTTGCTGTAAGTTACAGGTTACACATGAGTACATTAATAAAATAGTTTACTCATGTCGCCCTAATCCAGTGGTGGCGAACCTATGGCACTGGTGCCAGAGGTGGCACTCGGAGCCCTTTCTGTGGACACTCGGGCCATTGTTCCAATTTCACCAAACAGGATCAAATCCACCAAATCTTCCTGCAGTCCAAAGCATCTTAAAAGATACCGCTTTCATAGCTATTTTAAAGCGACATTTCATTGGCTGCAGGAAAAGTGAGAAGGTGTTGACTTAACTGCATTGGTGATCTTTGGAGGTCATCCTGCTGGACCCAGCATTCTTCCTGGAGAGAAGCTACAATGATGCTCTGAATTGCCCACCTTCTTTCAACTTTATTTGTGGCCTTAGGAGAACCAATACAATTGAATGATGTTAAAGAACAGGTAGCAGTAAGTTTCTGCTTTAAATGCCATGTTAGCACTTCATGGTAAATAAGTGGATTTGGGTTGTAGTTTGGGCACTCGGTCTCTAAAAGGTTCGCCAACACTGCCCTAATCCCTGACACTATGGTTTAGATGCAGTATGTGTCCCTGGAGCACTCCACTTCTGGTTATCTCTTTACACACCAAAATGTTCACTCAGCCAAACCATGGGCAGATTAGTGACCCATCTCAGCCAGTGATTGGCTTAGCTGGCATCTCAAAATTTGAATTCTACTATGTGTTGGGAGAGACACATGGGAGTTCCCCACACTGAAGTTCTTTTACAGTTAAAGGAAATCTACCATCAAAATCCAGCATGATAAACCAGGGACACTTACTCATAGCCACGGAGCTGCCGCGGGTGCAGATCTTGATGGTAGTAGCAAATATTCAAAGGAGAACTTTGCAGGCTGAAGTGGAGAAGGTTTCCATGTGAACTGTGATCACTTTCCCCCTTCCTCTGTGTGCTCACTGCTGCCGAGATTACAGGACCTGCGGGGGGAGGGTGAGACTGAAACGCGCTTCTGCACAGTGTAACAGCAGTCTGTGAATACTTACTTCTGTAACACACCCATAACCCTTAAGGTGCATTTGTATAATTTTAGGGAGTTGTAAAGAATTAGAAGGTAACACCCTCCAGAGCCGTTCTGGCTCATTAGCATTATTTTGAAAGTTGATTTTAGATGTAAGGAGGCCATGAATAACAAATATAATACGATTACTACAGTCTCAGTGCCTGGATCTATGAGTAAGTGTCCCTGGTTTATCATGATAGTATATTTCCTTTAAAGGCTGTTTAATAGCTGCATCGGGACCTTTTTAGTGCATCACATGATGATGATGCTGAGGTTGGCATTATGGGGCACATTTACAAAGTTTTCTGTCGGACGTTGAATGATATTTTAGGTGCAAACAGCTTGAACAGGGATTTAAAAGTATCAACGCTGCATTTGTGTTGCAAGTGCTTGTGTTGTGGCGTGGCCTCTCTATTCTTCATGCAACAGAAATTTTTGCACTGAAGTGGGTGCTGTCGGTGCTGAACCGGTGCTCAGTTGGACCGTCCAAAAGAAATGTGTTGCACCCCCTATGTTAAAGGTACAAATTCATGGTGCACTCTGTCAGGGCAGTGCTGTTCAGGCAGAATGGGCACCAGAAATCCTGAATCTGGCTCCCTCTGCACACTACACTGGCAAACTGCACATAGTACAGACTGCACTGTTTTTAGTCAATTTGCCCCTATGTTATTTTCTGGTGTCTTAGGCAGGTTTTCTGGTAGTATAATAAGTGACAGCCAGCATGGGTTTACTAAGAATAGAAGTTGTCAAACTAACCTTATCTGCTTTTATGAAGAGGTGAGCAGATGCCTGGATGGAGGAGCAGCTGTGGATATTGTGTTCTTGGACTTTGCAAAGGCATTTGACACTGTCCCTCATAGACGCCTGATGGGTAAAATTAGGGCTATTGGTTTGGCAGAAATCATTTGCAATTGGATTGAAAACTGGCTGAAGGATCGTATCCAGAGAGTTGTGGTCAATGATTCCTACTCGGAATGGTCACCAGTTATGAGTGGTGTACCCCAGGGTTCTGTGCTTGGCCCTCTACTATTTAATATATTTATTAATGATATAGAGGTAGGAATTAATAGCACTGTGTCTATTTTTGCAGATGACACCAAACTGTGTAGTGTAATACAGTCTATGGAGGATGTTCATAGGCTGCAGGGTGACTTGGACAAACTGAATGTTTGGTCATCCACTTGGCAAATGAGGTTTAATGTGGATAAATGTAAGGTTATGCACCTGGGGGCCAATAATCCAAAGGCAAAATATGTCCTTGGGGGAGTAAATCTGGGAGAGTCCCTTGTTGAGAAGGACCTGGGGGTACTAGTAGATCATAAATTGAATAACAGCATGCAATGTCAATCAGCTGCCTCTAAAGCCAGTAGGATCATGTCATGTATCAAAAGTGGTATGGACTCTCGTGATAGGGATGTAATATTACCACTATACAAGGCACTGGTTCGGCCACACCTGGAATATGCTGTCCAGTTCTGGGCACCGGTCCATAAAAAGGATGCCCTGGAGCTGGAGAGGGTTCAACATAGAGCCACAAAAATGATAAGGGGTATGGAGGGTCTCAGTTATGAGGAAAGATTAAAACAACTAGATTTATTTAGTCTGGAAAAGAGACGACTACGAGGGGACATGATTAATTTATTTAAATATATGAATGGTCCATACAAAAAATATGGTGGTAAGTTGTTTCAGATTAGATCAAATCAAAAGACGAGGGGGCACTGTCTCCGTTTGGAGAAATCAAGGTTTAATCACCGGTGTCGACAGGGCTTTTTTACTATGAGAACGGTCAATCTGTGGAATAGCCTGCCTCAGGCGCTGGTCACAGCAGGGACAGCGGATAGCTTCAAGAAGGGTCTAGATGCCTTTTTACACCTAAATAACATTGATGGTTATGTTATATAGAATTGTTTCCCCTAAATCCCTTCCTCATCCAATCCCTTCCCTTCCTTGGTTGAACTTGATGGACAAGTGTCTTTTTTCAACCGTAGAAACTATGAAACTATGAAACTATGAATAGCTCAGTGTATGGTAATCTTCATCCGCTATCTTCATAGAATAGAATAGAGTGGCCGGGGCCTGTCACTGCACCTACTAGGTGCTTGGGGCCTGGTTCTCATAATCGGTAGGGGTCCCAAATGTCCCACCATCACCGATTAGCAAGTTATAGATTGGGATTGCGGATAGCTTCCGAAATTTGGACAACCTCCTATTCAATGAAAAGGGTGTGCTCTGTCCTTTTGTCATCGCAAAAGTTAAAACTGCAACAGAAACCAAATTATTTGGGTTTGCTCCGGTAAAGGGAACCTGTCAGCAGAAATTTACCTTATAGACCAATGCTGGAAAGCAGCTGGCACATCTCCCAGATCCATGTTTCTTTCATGGCTCAATATGGAGTATCCAAAAATTGTACATACAAATAAATGATACATTCACAAATTATTTATGAATATTCAATACATTTTATTAGTTCATCACAAAAAATAGTAATCATCACAAAAAATGGGAAGGTAGAAACACCATGGGAACAATGAATTAAAAACAGTGTATTACCAAACAATAAATAAGAAAAATATCAAGGAAAAGCAATGAAAATCGGTATGGAGCCCATGGTAAAATGACCTAATATTAAACAGTTGAGTACAAGTATTAGCTCGTAAGTAAAAAGCCAAAAAAGAGCCAAGAGTATAGTTACCATACCGGGGAGAGAGGTATACACTGTGCCATCCCGACACGTGTTTCGTCAACTGTCATTCTCAAGGGGAAACCACTGCCAGTTGGAAAGCAGCTGGCACATCTCCCAGATCCATGTTTCTTTCTTGGCTCAGTATGGAGGCATCATCTAGAACAACTACTTTGAAGTGAGATGTAAATTGTTTTTTAAAGTCACAGAGGCGGAGATTTATACACTGAAGTCAAGCTCTTCCCTGAAAGCCCCCTACACTGTAATTAATGATACTGCATCCAGAGACATCACTAACCAGATTTATATGATTTCTATAACAGAGGATTAGGTGTTCAGAGCTCCCCAAGTTGACTTCAGTGTTAAACTCTCCTCCTCCTTGACTTTATACAACCAATTTACAGCTCACTTCAAAGTGGATTTTCTAGATGATGTCACCACATTGGACCATGAAAGTAACAAAAACTAGATGGTGTTACACTGCTTGACAATATTCTGGCAGTGATTTATTATGGCAATTGCTGACAACAGGTTCCTTTTTAACGCCACACGAGCCGCAGGCCACAGGCTGGCTTATTCTGTATCTCATTCTTCTTTCACTGTTCAACCTCCAGCAATCCGTATCTGATGAAGGTCTATGAGACCAGAATGTTTTAAATGTAGTTTTCAGGACCGAAAACCTTTGGAGTGCCAAATTATGTTTTAATATTAATAAGAGCCAGTTTTCAACTCGGCCATCAGTCCAGGAAGAAGGGACGTGTATCAAAGCTTATTTAATTAGCTCACAGATTCCAATAATTTGATATATGATATTTTGATTTTGCCTCTCTTTGCACAAAATAATTTGCAACATTTTACATTTTCATGCCACTATCTTTTGAAATGTGCATGGGAGAGAGATATTTTTGGGCTGAGCATATTGATTTATGAAAGACTGTTATTAAATTATTAAAGGAATTGTCCTGTTTAACCAAATAAATGTTATTATTTACTAAAAAGTTATACATTTATCTCATATAGTTTCTGTAACAATTCCTCACTGTTCTCTAGATCTCTGCTTGCAATTATTCAACAGAAGGCTTCATTTTTTTACTTCTCGTAGATAAATAAAGAGTGCACGGCTAGTTATGTCCCTGGTCATGTGATGTCCCACAGGTGCACGGCTCATTATATCCCTGTTCATGTGATGTCATAGAGGTGCACGGCTCATTATATCCCTGGTCATGTGATGTCACACAGGTGCACGACTCATTATATCGCACAGCTCTGATTACTGTACAATGACTGTCATGAGCCGTGCACCTGTTTGTATACAGGGCCCCACTGTATAGGCTGCATTTTTGACCTGAACACAAAGAGAGTGTCAAAAAAGCTGGCTTTAGGAAAGCGAGTAATCTTAATTTTTTTACCATGCACCATATGCTGCCTTTACCCGTTTACATTTTTCTTTTAAATTTAATCTAACATTCCCTTTAATCCTCAAGTAGATCCACTGCACACACAGCAGGACATCCGCAGTCTCTAAATACTGCTGTGCAAATATATGTCAGATTACTATGTGATGTGTGAACATGGCCTTATATGTCATGCATCAATCTATGCAAACAAACCAGAGCAGAACTTTAGCATATTCCCCAGGCTAATAAAATAATTAGCTGACTTATATATATATATATATATATATATTACTGTATGCAAAATTTTTATTTTAGCAATTCCTAATTACTAGAGAAAAATAACAAGGATCTCCAAAATAATTAGCTCCATCCAAAATGTGGAAAGTAAACGGTATATAAGCTGGTTTGGAAATAATAAGCGCATCAGGCTTATGTTTAATTGGAAGAAAATAGGTCAATCTTAGATAGGGTGTGATGGGGAAGTGTTTGCAAATAACAAGCCTGGTAATCACTGTGGCAGTAAGACGATCCCATGGCTATGGGGGATAATACTTTGCTTTAATTAATTGGACGAACAGCTAATGTATTTGTCATATAAGATATAGTAAACAGTGATGACGCTAGACAAAGTATACAATTCTTTGTGACAGTATTTGTGTGATTGGACATAAGGCATCATGGGAAATCTTCTACCCATTTGTTTGCAAAGTTTGCAGTGCAGTGTTAATAAAGTGTGACAGGGGGCAGTAATGAGTCACGTTTCTTCGCAGATTCCGTGAGTGAGCACTAGCAAAATAAAGCTGCACGTCTTAGATTTTTATTTTAAACAGTTCATATACTGTATACATATACTAATAAAACTATATGGATTATATACAATACAGCGATCAGGGATAGAAGAGACTGCAGAGGCAATTATGGAATTATAGAAAATGGTTTGTCTGATGGATGTGGACACCCCCTTTCTTTTGAGTCTCCAAAGCTAGTGAGGTCCTAGACAGAAGAAAGCAGTGTCATTTAATATAGTCCCTTTTTTCACACTACTAATAAAGTCTCCTAAGAATCATTTTAGATGACTTATAAATGGTAATGTTTCTTCCAATGCCTCTGGTGTAATATTCTGCAGAAATCTGCGTGATTAAGAGCTCAACAATCCCTCTCCGCAGAAAATGTGTGTTCATACAGTTCTATGGGAGTGCTGGAAAGGTGCTCCGATCAGCTTCTGGGACGGTTCTGGTCACTCCATTTGTACCTGCTGGTTCATATACCGTAATCACTGCCTAATATTGACTTTGTTGTTCTGACTCCTTTCTTTTTCTATTAATATTCTGCTGTGATTTTCTGTGATTTCCAGATTTTTTTGCTTCAACTTTAGGGGGTATTCCGGGAATATGAACGTCTGATACAAAAATCCAGGATTATATAACTAAATGAGTATAACAAAACCTCAATTTCATTAGTCACAAAATGGATAATCAAAAAAATCAAAATAGTTTGATTTTATGATTCACAAAATTTTATGGCCCCTCTAAAGTATGAGGAGTTATCACCATGATGGCCACCACTGGAAACTACATGTCCCATGATGCTTTAGTTCTCAGTAACTCCTCCTACCTCTTAAGCTCTGCTCCCAGTGATGATATAACAGACTGTCCTGCTCTGTTACCATAGTAATGCCATCCCTGCACATTAACTCACTGAAATAAAGTTTCAGCACAACACTGGCCCTACTGGATGCACTGCAACCAACCGACTACAGCCTAAAGAGTGATGATCACATGACCTGCCCACTCAGGTGCAGGACATGTGCTGTGGACATGTGACCAGCGGCCATCTTCTGTCCTGTGTCTGCTCCGTGAGGAGGAAATCACAGGACTGATTAAAGGGCCAGTAGAATTTTAATTCTTCATTACAGTGTATGTCCACAACATCACTAACCATTAAAACTATTTTAAATAACAACTAATTATATATTAGCTTATATTTTAAGGGCCCATTTGTATATGAATTATGCTTATTCCTGAAATATCCCTTTAACTACACTTCTGCTTCACAACTTTGTATCTGTCCACCATCTTGGTTTTGATCTGGATTCGATCCCTGTCACTTGTTGTCTGTCTTGAGTCTGTTTGTCCTTATATATCTATACTGTGCACTTGTTCAGGGTAGGGATCACCACCCCAGTTGTTGACTATAGTTCAGTGAAGAGCCGTCAAGTAGGCAGGGACACATACATAGGTTATGGGGATTGCACACTTCTTCCATATCCAACACTGGGCAGCAATCCATATTCCAATAACTGTATATGCTGCTGTTATTTTGATATTACTATGGTTGGCTACAACTTTAGTAAAAGCAATAGATGAATCTATGGAATTGGACTGAAAATTAATCTCAGAAGTTTCACTTGTTACAAGTCATTTCCATTCTACATATTGATTACAAACATTTCTGATTGTCACCCAAGGCCTTTGATGTGTAGACTGTACATGTTTAGAAGATTGCTTTTTCTCTATTGAATAAGTATTAAAATAGGATTCTA
Source organism: Engystomops pustulosus (assembly GCF_040894005.1). NCBI lineage: Eukaryota > Metazoa > Chordata > Amphibia > Anura > Leptodactylidae > Engystomops > Engystomops pustulosus. The sequence goes on from NC_092413.1 coordinate 42,648,135, forward strand.
GTCTATGAATGAAGTTGATTTTTCATCTCCAAGGTGATGAGACATAGTAGTTAAAATGTTCTCTATCTCAATGCAAAATTTGACAAGGCCCCCACCTGTTATGTACCATTTACATTAGTAGTATGTTATTAGATGGCACATAACCCTTTCCGGTACAAAATGTCTATGTGTGGCTAGGATCTCTAAACCAACGTCAAGGCTCTGGGTCAGTGAGCCCCCTGGACCACCACGGACGATGACACAAGCCGACACCTGGGACCGGATTCTAAGAGGTACCCAGTCTTCACCAGAGCCCGCTGCAAAGCATGTTGGTCTTGCTCTGGCGGGGTACTACCAGGTCGTTCCACAGGCGTGACTTGTCCGTGGTGGCAGCCAAGGTCAAGGTACACAATCGGCAGGCAATCTCATAGTCGGGGACAGGCAGTGGGTCGATGCAGGTGACAGAGGTTCAAGGTCAGAAATGAAGCAAGAGGTCAGGGCAGGCAGCGGAGGAGTGAAGCACAAGGCGCAGGGAACAGCTTTCTCATCTTCAATAGCATGAAGATCCGGCAGGGTGTGCAGGAAGAGGCAGGCTTATATGTTCTTCTGGAAATGGCCAGCGCCAATTAACGGCACACTGGCCCTTTAGATCTTGTGAAGCCAGCGCGCTCGTGACCTAGGAGTTTGGAACGTGCACGCAGCAGAGGGAGCCGAGACAGGGGCCAGGACAGGTAAGGAGCACGGGCGACGCACCAGTGGGGAAAGAGGGGCACGGGTGAGCCCGCAACCCTCAATATGTGAAGACCCGTGACGACCAGTCTCTGGCTAAAGCTCTGAATTTCAGGGGACTTCTATCTAATCAGGAAAGGGGTAGTATCTGCCACCCAACAGAAGTGGAAATGGTAAGTATACACATTTAGACAAATAGTCACTGAGACCAATTGATTCATGTAGCCTTATCAATTCAAAGATGATTGTCTATGCATATATACATAGTTAGGAGCTGCCTAGAACTCATTGGGACCTATAGAAAACTTTGAAATGTGTTTCAAAACTTTAAAATGTGGATATTTTAATGTTATATTTGTACTTGTGTCATATTGGGGGGGATTTAACGATGTGTCTCAGGTTCCGCCAGTCTCTAGCTGGAAAACACTAACCTTGCTGTGCCAGATTTATCACTGTCATGGTGAATTCTGGGGCAGGATAAGACTGCTGGTTCCTACTTTAGACCTACTTTCAGTTGGTCTAAACTGTGCGCCGGAAATTTGGGCGCACAGACGATTTCCTGCAAGCCCTGCCCCTTTCCCATTTCCACTAACACCACGCCCCCTTATTCGTACAGGACGGAAAAGTGCCAAAAAAAGGTCTAAAAGCCTTGATGAATGTGGAGCAAGGCATTTTAGACAGTGTTTTTGACTCAAAACCACCAGAATTGTGACGAAACTGTGTTTACAGACTTTTGTCTGTAAAGTATGACTGACAATGTGCTGATACTGTCTTTTTGTTCCATTCTTTTCTTGCTCGTCTGAACACTGTTAAATCCATTTCCTAGCAACCTTGATTGATTTCCACCACCCCTGTCTGTCTCCTGTAAACACTGCTTTGGTTTACTAACGGTAATCCTCTGTGATAGACAGAATCTCTTCACACTCTAATTGCTGCTCTGTCTGATGTCAGAGAACTGATCCAATCATCTTCTGTCCAGGGCTCCGGCATCTCATAAAAGGTTTTGTGTACTATCGCTCTTTGCCTGCTACAGTCGTGTACTCAGTGTTCATTCTGGGGCTCATTTACTAAGGGTCCGCGGAGCACATTTTTGTCGGGTTTCCCAACGATTTCCGTTTTGCGTCGAATTTTCCCCGGATTTTTGGCGCACGCGATCGGATTTTGGCGCATCATTGCCGTTTTGCACGCAACAGAAATTGGGGGGTGGGCCGTCAGACAACCCGACGGATTCGCACAACGTGCAGGATTTAACATTTAGAAATGTGTCACAAGACACGCATTTACAAGCACCGGAAAGAAGCAGGTGAACTCCGGCGGACCTCGGCGCAGAAGCGACGGATGCAGGAACTCGGGCACGCGAGCTTCGTGAATCGCGGCAGACCCAAATCCTCGTCGGACAACGCACTAAGGGATCTCGACAGGCCCGGGTAAGTAAATCTGCCCCTATGTCTCCTTTATACTGGTATCTCTGACCCTTTTGTTTCGATTTGGAAACTATAGCTCTCTGTTTTCTTTTGTCCTTGTCTTTGTGTTTGCACTTGAGTACCTCGACCAATTGTCTTCTACATCTTAGGGGAGGTAGGGCAAATAGGCATGGTGAGTTGGGAAGGGGGTTTACTCTCAGGGACCAATGTTTTTGTTTGTCTCAGCAATCCATTACAGCATTAGAGTTAATCAGCTCTACAAAAAAATGTGAGAAAAGGTTTTTTTATTTGTTGCTTCACGACTAAAAACAGAATGGAGTATTCATGGAATTAAATTCAAACTTGAAATTAAAGTAATGTTATATTTTTTAGAGCTCAAAACTACTGGATATGTCTGAGGACAAAAAGCAAGAACAGGATTTTTTAAAACAGTGTAGTTATTCTACATTAATTTTGCAAAAGAACTCTAATTACACGTTATTACCGAAGATAATTTATAATTAACAACAATAACTGATATGTTATCTTCATACTGTTTGCAGGACACTCTTAGTTGTATTTGGGCATTAAGGTATATACAGTATAATACTTCCTGTTCCCAAATGTGAATGGCATTCTCACAGGTGCAAGTGACTGATCATGAGTAAATGCAATAATTAACACATATGCACTTTGTATAGAATTTGATGCCTACAGAAGTTTAACCTTGAAATGACATGGCTTCTGAAAAGAGACAACATATACAGCCATATACAGCAAATATATTACCTGGGTAACTAAGTAGTCACTAAAATTATGTTCGCTGAAAATTGTTAGGAGTTTTTACATTTTCCCTCAATGGTAGCTATTATTATAGAAATAATTCAAATATTAAGTAACCTATATACTCAAGTATGAGCCAAGTTTTTAGCACAATTTTTGTGATGAAAAAACCCTACTTGAGCTTATACTTGAGTGAGGTTCCAACCGTTGCAGAATTATCATTGGAGCTCCTGTTCCGGACCCCACATTCCTGTTTGGGGAACCCTCAGAGTGTAATGGAAGCCTACCCTTCAGTCCTTAGGATGCCGATACTGTTGAAAGCTGTGGCGATAAGGAGGACAGTGCACCGGTATCCCAGTGTCACCAATGAAAAGGGACGTCACCACATCTCTGACGCAGTACTAAAGAGGCTGAGATCCTTAGCCACACTTTAAAGATAGGTAAGTATTCTTTTTTAATTGGAAAGCACAAAACGTGGCAAGAAGGGGACAGAAAAATATGAAAGGGAACAAAAAAATAGAAGGGAGTTTGGTGAAGCAAAAAAGAGGAGATGCCATGAAGAGGGCACACAAAATGGGGGGGATCTATAAGGGTCAAGGGCAGGAAAGAGCATTTAATATAAAAGGGCCACAATCCTATTGGAGGCTGATACACAAAATTTGGGAGTGAGAACAAAAAACACAGTGAAGGGGGACTTCAGATATGGCACCACAAATAGTGTAGATAGCAGGCACAAACTTATGAGAGGTCAGTTTGTACTTCCATCAAAGATTATTTCCCAATTACTAAACAATCAATACCTCAAGAGAACCAGAGGAACCCTATTAAAACTGAATAGGGAGAGTTGGATGCTTTACTGCACTTTTTAGGTGTAGCCCAACAATAGAGGATGGACACCCAGCTGACACCCAGAAATTGCAGAGCTATATAGGGGCTTATTATCACTCAGACTGGGAATTAGTATTAAAAAGGCTGGGAAACTGACATTTGGTGAAAATGTGTGTCCTGGTGACAGGTTCCCTTTAAAAAAAAAAAAAAAGATATGCATTGCTTCAATATTTTCGCAAATTAAAAACAAAAAAAGTGTTTTTGTTCAGCCCCCTGTACTCTCATGTACCTATATAAAATCTAGTATGTCCATTTGCCTTAAGAACTTACCTGATCAGTAAATAGAGGACCCTGTATGTATTTTATTTTCAGTATAACTACAGCTGGTTTGTGGAGACCTCAAAGGTTTGTTAGGGAATATTAGCGAACAAACAGCACCATGAAATCCCAGCCCACTAAACAGCTCAGGGGAAAAGATGTGAGTGTGAGTGTTCAAGGGGTCTGAATGTTTTTGCAATTAAAGAAAATGTATTATATTATTTATATTTATTTATATGATACTATTCCCCCTCAGTGTTAAACTGTCATTAAGTTACATTTACTGTAGTCTGTGTCTTATTGCACATTATGCACATTTGTGATTTCGATGTTTTCTATGAATGTCACTAGTATTTCCTTATTTCTTACATGATAATTAAACTATGTGTATCATTTAAAAAGTCTAAATTTCTAATTCTTAAATGTGTATGTAGATTTGTATGGATTTAATATATACTTCTAACAATTGCTTCATAAATCATTTATCTGACAGCAGCAAATGTGTTTAACCCTGTTATCTTTCCTTGCAAAGGGCCTTGGATATTGTTATAGAACATACAAAGTGCATGTGCTGAGTATCTGAGGGAAATCACCATCTGCTGAAGATAAAGGAAATCCAGGCCTGGCCAATGATCCCTTTTAGCCTCTGGTCCTGTGTAAAGGTATGGAGAACAAGAAATGTCATACCATGAAAATGCATTTTAGTTTCTACTTTTTCATCTTTGTACATAATATATATTTAATACCAATTGATATTGTTTAGTTAATTCATATGAAACATAAAGAATACTTAATTCATGTCTATTTGGTAAGATTTTAACTTTTTGGAGCTTTTAGTGGTAACGAGTTTTCAAAAACACCACCACTCCTGACCATGGTTTGTTCTGGTGTTGCAGCTTAGTTGTATAAGGATGAAGGGAGCTTAGGTGCAATACCAGGCACTACCCATATTTTAAAGGGGAGCTGTGATTGGGCAACTAAGAATATTATAAATCTGGCCCAATGTATATATATATATATATATATATATATATATATATATATATAGAAGCATTGACTGATACATTACATATAAATTACAAGCATAACACCATGACAAACCACCAGAGCGGAAGATTTACGAGTTTCTTACAAAAAGAAACTAGTTTAAAAATCCCCTAAATAGTGAGGACCTCAGAACCAATATATGTTTTTTCACTGCCCTTTTTAGAAGTAATTGGGTATATGGCAGCCGGCACTCTGCTATAATTCCATAAATTATCATAGTATATAAGGTCTACAGTGAGAAGGGTTAGTTAACTAAAGACAAATCGGGCAGTTTTGGGATTTGTGTTGTATTGTTTTGTTGAAAAAACTGTTTAATAAAAATTTTGCCAATTTAAAGGAAACCTACCACTTGAAGTGGCAGGTTTCCGATGGCAATACCGAGCACCAGCTCAGGGTGAGCTGGTGCCGGAGCTTATTTTAGTTAGTGTTTTAAACTGCGGTATCGCGGTTTAAAACACTTTTTAAACTTTATAGCCGGCGCATGGAGGTACGCGCTCGGCGCTTACCATGCGCGCGGCTCTCATTCACTTCCTATGTAGCCGCGCGCACGGTAAGCGCCGAGCGCGTACCTGCCTGCGGCGGCTATAAAGTATGAAAAAGTCTCAGATGTTTTGACCAGTTTTCTTTCTGCACATTTTTCGTCGACTTTTCCATATTTGCACCACAACCCGTGGTGCACAGCTTTTAGACGGATTCCCTTTATGAGGGAGATTTATCAAACGCCGACTCTCCTGCGGCAAGCAAAACTACAACAGGTTTGGCATGGTGTAGTTTAGCATCAAAACCAGTGAACAAAAGTTTGCTGGTTTTTCAAAAGAATGCAGCCAGGAACTGATGGCTTCCGCTGGCCATCATGCCCCTTTGCACCCCATCCACACCAACATAGCGGGGTGTTGGCATATTCGCTATATTAATCCCAAATCTTTCACTGTGCTAGAATTTGCAATTATTTTACTGCAGGAAAATCATCATTACAATTTGTATTTGACTTGGTTGTCTGTGTTCAATTCCATTCCATCTGAATTCATCAAGTCCGCCTATGTGTGTTGTAGTATTTTTTTATTTTTTTTGGTCTGTCTCATAATATTGTTTTTTTTTTGCGTTTGCCACAAAATGTCCTTTTTTTGGCACACATGTCCCTTGATGTATTGATGAGTTTGGTAGTGTGTCAGGCTTGCGGGATATGGATCCACTGGACCACTGCAGACGATGACTCAAGCCACTACCTGGGACCGGAGTCTAAGTGGTACCCGGTTTCCACCAGAGCCCGCTGCAAAGTGGGTTAGACAAGCTGCAGCGTGGTACCACCAGGTCGTTCCTCAGGCGTGACTTGTCTGCAGTGGCGGCCAAGGTTGAGGTACAGAAACAGCAGTCAAGCTCGAGGTCACAGTCCAGGCACAGGGTTAGGGCAGGCGGCAGAGATGCAACGTCAGAATCCAAACCGGGGTCAGCAACAGGAGGTCCAAGCAGAAGGGTACGGGAACACAGAACTCACAACAGCAGCACGGAGGAACACTGGTACACGGGAAAACACGGAGGTGGTCAGGCAACACAGGAACACAGGAGACACTGGAACGCAGGAGACACTGGAACGCAGGCAAATCGCAACAGAGCTTTCTCTAAGGCTGTGAGGCACAAAGATCCGGCAGGGTTAGTTAGGAGAGGCAGATATAAATAGCCTCATGGGAAATGACCAGCGCCAATCAATGACGCGCTGGCCCTTTAAATTTCCTAGAAGTGCCGCGCGCGCGCCCTAAGGCGCACACGGAGCAAGGCCGGGACTCGGGAGCGGGGAGAGGTGAGATGCGCTGGCGCGGCGCCTGCGGGGAGCGAGAGGCACGGGTGAGCCTGCGACCCGCGATGTGGGTCGCGGGTCCACCCATGACATAGTGATTTTTCTCCTATTTCTACACCATGGTGGTGACTGGAGTTATTTTGCGCCAAAGCTTGTGTCAAAGTGCAAATCATGGATTCATTTCTATGTCAAAGAGACTTTGCACTGTCCTATGTTTATTTGGCGCAATGGAAAGTCACAACAAGCTTCTATACCACAACTGCGCTAAAACAACACCAAACATGACAATAAATAGAAGCAGTTATAAATCTCCCTTTATTTACAGTTAATACTTGAGTATAAGCCGACCCAATATAAGCCGAGGCTCCTACTTTTACCACAAAAAAATGGAAAAACTTATTGACTTGAGTATAAGCCTAGGGTGGGAAATACATTGGTCACAGCCTCACCCCCACTATGTAGCTTTTCAGCCTCTTGCCCCTATTATATATCCAGCCAGCATTCCCCCAGTATATTGCCAGCCCCATTACATAGCAAACCCTCTGCCCCATATATTGCCTTCCCCGTATATAGCCAGCCCCTGTATATAGCCAAACAGCATTCCCCCAGTATCCAGGCCTCTGCCCCAGTAGCCAGCATTTTCCCATTATATAGCCAGTCCCCTGCCCCAATATATAGCCAGAACCCTGTCCCATTATATAGCCAGACCCCTGCCCCATTATATAGCTAGCCAGGATTTCGCCAGCCCCAGTTTGCCCGGTTCATAAAGTCAAAACTCACCATTCCGACAACCCCCCCAGGTCTTTTCCGCGATCCGTCCGGCAGCGGAAGGTCCTTGTCACGGTCCAGTGCACAAGCTGTAACTTCAACCGGCACACACAATGTTATAGCAGCAGTGGCCATCTGTGACTTTTAAAAAAGTCACAAAAAAGTGTGTGAAAGCTCGCCTTATCTTAAGTGGTGAAGCAGTAGAGTAACTTTTTTGCACAAATTTTTTTTGTTAAAAGTTGCATTCTCCATGCTAGGCAGCAATGTTAGACTAATATGCGGAGGTGTACTTTGACACTAGGAAAATCCTTATAAGAAAAATTAGGCTAAGCTGCATTCATATGAACGTATAGGGGATGTATATACGGCCAGCTATATGTCCCCCATAGTTGTCTATGATACCTGTGCTCGGTACGTTGATCACATGTTGTGCTCACAGTATCATGCCGTGGCCACAAAAAAGATACAACATGCTCTGTCTTTGGCCATAAGAACATCCGTGCAGCTCTTTTTTTATGGAGAGGTGAGGGATGGGCAGCATTCATCCCTCCTCCTCTCCAGCGCGCCCGACGAGTGCCAGTCCGGCTGTAGCCAGGTGGGCACAGGTTTGTGTGCATGTAACACTATTGCAAAACCAAGGAGTAGTAAGTAAATGTAATTCCAAAAAAAGGAAATTAATGGAAACCTTAACATTTTCCACGTTTTAAGCTTGTTCTCCTTCTATCTGCAGCAGGACCTGTTACAGGGTTTCAACAACCAACTGACATTGTGACAGGCAGGAAAAGAATCAGATAATAACATTGAATTGCAACAAGCATAAAGTGAAGGTTGAAACAAACTAAGACTTTAAGAATTTAAAATTGTTTTCTCATTTTAATTAGAAGTCACATGGGTCAACAACTAGTACAAGTACTTTAACTCAATTATCAGTGTTAAAATGTCCATCCATGTAAGAGATAGCATAAAATATCTTACAAAAGCCTCGAAGATAGATTAGAGTTAGTCAGGCAGAGAAATTCTGAAAGGTCAAAGAAAATGTGACAACTTTTCAATAGAAATTCAATCGAATGCAGAACAAATAGTTAATTAACAAGTGACTGGGGGACTGAAATCAATAATCAGACACTGATAAAGCAATGTAGCCTTAGAAGGTAATGGGCGGGACTAGTGAGGGGTCGTTAAGAACCAGCTTCTATCTTTAGTTTTACTATTCACTCTTCATTCTCTCCTGGGATTTCCACATACACATATACATCTTGTGTAGACTCTATAAGAAGTCCAGAAGGGAAAAAGTAAGTAAATACAATTGTGAGTTGATTTCTTTTTTTTTTTTTTTGCATGTATGTTCTATTATCCAGTTATCAAATTTTATTCATTAAGTTTGAGCATTTTTACGTCAAGGCTTTTAACTTTATTATATAAATGTTACATTAAAACATCTATATTTTTTCTATTTAATAGCAACAATTTTAACATATTAATTTTTCTAATGTTATGGTAATCTAAATAAGTCAACATTTTTACTATCCTCCAAATAAAGTTAATATGGAAGATTCATGGTGGTACCGGGAGTTTACCAAAGTGGTGTGGATGAACATTGCTGAAATCCACTCCTGTAGCCACTGTTCATCCACACCACTGGCCACTGTCAGTTTTCTGCAGCATCAATGTTTATTTGAATCTGATTGGCCCTGATAAAAGTAAAAGTAAATGTGTTACTGGAAATGCATCAGGAACGCTGTATATTTGGTCTTATTGGGTTTACTAGGGTATTCCTGTAAATAGGGATAACCTGGAACCGTCTTTTTCAGGACCAAAGCTATATTCGGGGAATGAGGGTGAGCTCAGTTAGGGCATACTAGGGTCAGAGCTCCTATCCTTACCTAGATGTGCCTACAACTCGTTATTATCAGCCTACCTCAAAGGAAGGTGGGTGAGGTCTGCACAATTTTTTATGCTGCACTAATGTAACCAATAGAGTCACTATCTGTTGTATAATCTTGTGTATGCATTCATTACCCTACTAGTAACCTTATCATACTGAGGCTACATTCACACGAATATATGGGGGACGTATATATATGGCCGATGTATATACGGCGTATATACGTCCCCCATACATGGCAATGGGTGCACGGCACCCTACGTTAGCGGTACGGTGCCGCATAACCGGGAGAAAGATAAGACATGTCCTTTCTTTCACCAGAATACAGCACTGTGCACCATATATTACTATGGAGATGGGCGGGGTGAGAGGCAGGCATACATCGTGTGAATGTAGCCTCAGATATACAGTTTGATGCAGAAAGTAACTTGCTGGTTTATGTTTTCTATTATTTTAACTTATATTTATAAAAAGTTATATTTTATATGCCCTCACCATAATTTATTTACTATATACAATTTATATTTATATACAAAATAATAGTCCATCCAAAATGTCCATCAGGTAGCGTCCATTGAAACCAGAAACGGAGGACCTGATAGTCATAGAAGAGCATGCATTATATTATAACTAGAGATGAGCGAACACTAAAATGCTCGGGTACTCGTTATTCGAGACGAACTTTTCCCGATGCTCGAGTGCTCGTCTCGAATAACGAACCCCATTGAAGTCAATGGGAGACTCGAGCATTTTTCAAGGGGACCAAGGCTCTGCACAGGGAAGCTTGGCCAAACACCTGGGAACCTCAGAAAAGGATGGAAACACCACGGAAATGGACAGGAAACAGCAGGGGCAGCATGCATGGATGCCTCTGAGGCTGCATAATCGCACCATTATGCCAAAATTATGGGCAACAGCATGGCCATGACAGAGTGACAGAATGAAGCTAGATAGCATCTAAAACATCCAATAATTGACCCTGACACTATAGGGGACGGCATGCAGAGGCAGCGGCAGCAGCGGCAGGCATGGCAACATACCCTAAATGGACTCAGGCTTCAAACCAATGGGTAGCAGAGAGGAACCAAAGGAGGTGAGCAAGAAGCGCTCAAATAATATCGGTACATGATAAAAGTTTGCCAGTATATTTTGTGGATTACACAGCAGGGTGGCGACAAAGTTAACATGGAAGCCATGAAAACAACCCAAAATTCTGCCTGACACAGCTCGTTTGATAAGGGGACCATGTATGGAGGCAGTGAACTAGTAGTAGATTAAAGGTGCTGCAGTTAAAACTATGTTAGTTGGATCTTGGCATGGAGCTGGCGCTCCGCTGCCAGGCGAGCTTTCGCCAATCCAAGCCCGTGTCTCTAGGCTACTCCCCAAACAGCACTTCTAAGAACCTTTTGTATAAGATCAAGTGTAGTAGCGTTCTTATAAGTTTAGGATATGCCGGGTGAGGGGAATGTAAACAGATGCGCAAGAAGCGCTGAAATAATATCCCTAAATGGTAAAAGTTTGCAAGTATATTTTGGGGATTACACAGCAGGGTGGCGACAAAGTTAACAACTTTGATGTGGAATGCCCTGTAATAGCTCTTGGGCGGTGTGCCTTTTATCGCCTAGGCTCAGCAGTTTCAGCACCGCCTGCTGTCGCTTAGCGACGGCACTGCTGCTGTGCCTAGAGCTACCGACTGATGGCGCCATGCCCACGGATGGTAATTCGGAGGAGGAGGAGGTGGAGGAGGGGTGGGAGGAGGTATAGTAGGCCTTTGAGACCTGGACCGAGGTAGGCCCCGCAATTCTCTGCGTCGGCAGTATATGACCAGCCCCAGGGTCAGACTCGGTCCCAGCCTGCACCAAGTTAAGTGTAGTAGCGTTCTCATAAGTTTGGGATATGGCGGGTGAGGGGAATGTAAACAGATGCGCAAGAAGCGCATGATGCGCATGGAGCTGGCGTTCCGCTGCCAGGCGAGCTTTCGCCAATCCAAGCCCCTGTCTCTAGGCTACTCCCCAAACAGCACTTCTAAGAACCTTTTGTATAAGATCAAGTGTAGTAGCGTTCTTATAAGTTTAGGATATGCCGGGTGAGGGGAATGTAAACATCTGCGCAAGAAGCGCTGAAATAATATCCGTAAATGGTAAAAGTTTGCCAGTATATTTTGTGGATAACACAGCAGGGTGGCGACAAAGTTAACAACTTTGATGTGGAATCCATGAAAACAACCCAAATTTCTGCCTGACACACCTCGTTTGATAAAGGGACGATGTATGGAGGCAGCTATATGGACGACTTTTGGAGGTAGCAATGGAGACAACGTGTGGAGGCTGCTATGGAGACAATTTAATTTGGATAGTGCCTGTATGTGGCAGTCCCAAACATTTTTCAAACCAGAGGAGCAGGTAGGTGGCCCTCCAGTAAAATGGGATAGATTGAGTGCCTGTATGTGGCAGTCCCAAAAATGTTTCAAACCAGAGGAGCAGGTAGGTGGCCCTGCAGTAAAATGGAATAGATTGAGTGCCTGTATGTGGCAGTCCCAAAAATGTTTCAAACCAGAGGAGCAGGTAGGTGGCCCTGCAGTAAAATGGAATAGATTGAGTGCCTGTATGTGGCAGTCCCAAAAATTGTTCAAACCAGAGGAGCAGGTAGGTGGCCCTGCAGTAAAATGGAATAGATTGAGTGCCTGTATGTGGCAGTCCCAAAAATTGTTCAAACCAGAGGAGCAGGTAGGTGGCCCTGCAGTAAAATGGAATAGATTGAGTGCCTGTATGTGGCAGTCCCAAAAATGTTTCAAACCAGAGGAGCAGGTAGGTGGCCCTCCAGTAAAATGGAATAGATTGAGTGCCTGTATGTGGCAGTCCCAAAAATTGTTCAAACCAGAGGAGCAGGTAGGTGGCCCTGCAGTAAAATGGAATAGATTGAGTGCCTGTATGTGGCAGTCCCAAAAATGTTTCAAACCAGAGGAGCAGGTAGGTGGCCCTCCAGTAAAATGGAATAGATTGAGTGCCTGTATGTGGCAGTCCCAAAAATTGTTCAAACCAGAGGAGCAGGTAGGTGGCCCTCCAGTAAAATGGAATAGATTGAGTGCCTGTATGTGGCAGTCCCAAAAATTGTTCAAACCAGAGGAGCAGGTAGGTGGCCCTGCAGTAAAATGGAATAGATTGAGTGCCTGTATGTGGCAGTCCCAAAAATGTTTCAAACCAGAGGAGCAGGTAGGTGGCCCTCCAGTAAAATGGAATAGATTGAGTGCCTGTATGTGGCAGTCCCAAAAATTGTTCAAACCAGAGGAGCAGGTAGGTGGCCCTGCAGTAAAATGGAATAGATTGAGTGCCTGTATGTGGCACTCACAAAAATTGTTTCAAACAGAGGACCGGGTAGGTGGCCCTCCAGAAAAATTAAATGCATGAAGTACTATAGCAAGAGCCAGTGGGCCCTGTCAAAAAATAGCCAGTTTCCTCTGCTTTACTGTACAAAGAGGAGGAGAAGGAGGAAAATGAGGAGGAGGAGGAGGAGTGGATCAATTATTCAGGTTGAGCTTCCTTCACCTGGTGGAGATTGGAAATTCTGAGAAATCCAGCCTTTATTCATTTTAATAAGCGTCAGCCTGTCAGCGCTGTCAGTCGACAGGCGTGTACGCTTATCGGTGATGATGCCACCAGCTGCACTGAAAACCCGCTCGGACAAGACGCTAGCGGCAGGGCAGGCAAGAACCTCCAAGGCGTACAGCGCCAGTTCGTGCCACATGTCCAGCTTTGAAACCCAGTAGTTGTAGGGAGCTGTGTGATCATTTAGGACGATGGTATGGTCAGCTACGTACTCCCTCACCATCTTTCTGTAAAGATCAGCCCTACTCTGCCGAGACTGGGGACAGGTGACAGTGTCTTGCTGGGGTGACATAAAGCTGGCAAAAGCCTTGTAAAGCGTACCCTTGCCAGTGCTGGACAAGCTGCCTGCTCGCCTACTCTCCCTCGCTACTTGTCCCGCAGAACTACGCACTCTGCCGCTAGCGCTGTCAGAAGGGAAATACTGTTTCAGCTTGTGCACCAGGGCCTGCTGGTATTCATGCATTCTCACACTCCTTTCCTCTCCAGGGATGAGAGTGGGAAGATTTTGCTTGTACCGTGGGTCCAGGAGAGTGAACACCCAGTAATCGGTGCTGGAATAAATTCTTTGAACGCGAGGGTCACGGGATAGGCAGCCTAGCATGAAATCTGCCATATGCGCCAGAGTACCAACGCGTAAGAATTCACTCCCCTCACTGGCCTGACTGTCCATTTCCTCCTCCTCCAACTCCTCCAACTCCTCTTCTTCTGCCCATACACGCTGAACAGTGAAGGACTCAACAATGGTCCCCTCTTGTGTCTCGCCAACATTCTCCTCCTCTTCCTCCTCATCCTCCTCCACCTCCTCCGATATGCGCTGAGAAACAGACCTCAGGGTGCTTTGGCTATCAACAAGGGAATATTCTTCCCCCGTCTCTTGTGACGAGCGCAAAGCTTCCGACTTCATGCTGACCAGAGAGTTTTTCAACAGGCCAAGCAGCGGGATGGTGAGGCTGATGATGGCGGCATCGCCACTGACCATCTGTGTTGACTCCTCAAAGTTACTCAGCACCTGACAGATATCAGACATCCACGTCCACTCCTCATTGTAGACTTGAGGAAGCTGACTGACCTGACTACCAGTTCTGGTGGAAGTTGACATCTGGCAGTCTACAATCGCTCTGCGCTGCTGGTAAACTCTGGATAACATGGTCAGTGTTGAATTCCACCTCGTGGGCACGTCGCACAACAGTCGGTGAGCGGGCAGTTGGAGGCGGCGCTGCGCTGCCCTGAGAGTGGCAGCATCTGGGCTGGACTTCCTGAAATGCGCACAGATGCGGCGCACCTTCGTGAGCAAATCAGACAGATTGGGGTATGTCTTGAGGAAACGCTGCACTATCAGATTTAACACATGGGCCAGGCATGGCACATGTGTCAGTCTGCCGAGTTGCAGAGCCGCCACCAGGTTACGGCCGTTGTCACACACAACCATTCCCGGCTTGAGGTTCAGCGGTGCCAGCCACAGATCAGTCTGCGCCGTGATGCCCTGTAATAGCTCTTGGGCGGTGTGCCTTTTGTCGCCTAGGCTCAGCAGTTTGAGCACCGCCTGCTGTCGCTTAGCGACGGCACTGCTGCTGTGCCTAGAGCTACCGACTGATGGCGCCGTGCCCACGGATGGTAGTTCGGAGGAGGAGGTGGAGGAGGGGTGGGAGGAGGAGGAGGCATAGTAGGCCTGAAACACCTGGACCGAGGTAGGCCCCGCAATCCTCGGCGTCGGCAGTATATGAGCAGCCCCAGGGTCAGACTCGGTCCCAGCCTCCACCAAGTTAACCCAATGTGCCGTCAGCGATATATAGTGGCCCTGCCCGGCAGCACTCGTCCACGTGTCCGTGGTCAGGTGGACCTTGTCAGAAACGGCGTTGGTCAGGGCACGGATGATGTTGTCTGACACGTGCTGGTGCAGGGCTGGGACGGCACATCGGGAAAAGTAGTGGCGGCTGGGGACCGAATACCGAGGGGCGGCCGCCGCCATGAGGTTGCGAAAGGCCTCGGTCTCTACTAGCCTATAGGGCAGCATCTCCAGGCTAAGCAATCTGGAGATGTGCACATTAAGGGCTTGGGCGTGCGGGTGGGTTGCACTATATTTGCGTTTCCGCTCCAGCGTCTGGGGTATGGAGAGCTGAACGCTGGTGGATGCTGTGGAGGATCGTGGAGGCGACGATGGGGTTTTTGTGGCAGGGTCCTGGGCAGGGGGCTGACTAGCAGCTGACACAGGGGAAGGAGCAGTGGTGTGCACGGCCGGAGGTGAACGGGCTTGTTGCCACTGAGTGGGGTGCTTAGCATTCATATGCCTGCGCATACTGGTGGTAGTTAAGCTAGTAGTGGTGGAACCCCTGCTGAGCCTGGTTTGGCAAATGTTGCACACCACAGTCCGTCGGTCATCCGGTGTTTCCTTAAAGAACCTCCACACTTCTGAAGATCTAGCCCTCGCCGCAAGAGCCCTCACCACGGGAGCTTCACTAGTTGACAGTGGCGCTGATGCACCAGCTCTGGCCCTGCCTCTCCGTCTGGCCCCACCACTGCCTCTTCCAACCTGTTCAGGTCGAGGACTCTCCTCCGTCTCAGAAGCACTGTGTTCACCCGGCCTCTCAACCCAGCTTGGGTCTGTCACCTCATCATCCTCCGATCCCTCAGTCTGCTCCCCCCTCGGACTTCCTGCCCTGACAACAACTTCCCCACTGTCTGACAACCGTGTCTCCTCATCGTCGGACACCTCTTTACACACTTCCACTACGTCAAGAAGGTCATCATCACCCACAGACTGTGACTGGTGGAAAACCTGGGCATCGGAAAATTGCTCAGCAGCAACCGGACAAGTGGTTTGTGACTGTGGGAAGGGTCCAGAAAACAGTTCCTCAGAGTATGCCGGTTCAAATGCCAAATTTTCCTGGGAGGGGGCAGACTGGGGGGGAGGAGGCTGAGGTGCAGGAGCTGGAGGAGTGGCGATTTCGGTGACATGGGTGGACTGCGTGGAAGACTGACTGGTGGTGGACAAATTGCTCGAAGCATTGTCAGCAATCCACGACATCACCTGTTCGCACTGTTCTGGCCTCAACAGTGCTCTACCACGAGTCCCAGTAACTTCAGACATGAACCTAGGGAGTGTAGCTCTGCGGCGTTCCCCTGCTCCCTCATCAGCAGGTGGTGTCTCACCCCGCCCAGGACCACGGCCTCTGACCCCTGCAGTAGTTGGACGCCCACGTCCCCGCCCTCGTCCTCTACCCCTAGCCCTCGGGTTAAACATTTTTAAAATGAGAGTTATAACTTTATTTTTTTTTTTACTTTTTTTTGTTTTTTTTTGTGTTTTTTTTTTTTTTTTTGTGTTTTTTGTTTTTTTTTGAGTTTTTAAAACCAAACAATGCTATCCTATTGCTATGGCTATTTTCTAGCCAAGTATCAAAGGAAGCACAGTACTATGCCAGATGAGATGACACTGAGTTCTTGCCTAATAGAAATCCAACCCCTACTGAATTTTGCCACTTCAGCCTTTGCTATGGATATGTGCGCCACTAAGCGCAGAACACAGCGGTCGCAAGTCCCACTACAAATTGCTCAGAATTGGCAAGTACATGCACTGCAGAAACTACAGTCACCAGCAGATCAACCAGAAATCAAATATATAGAACGCTACTGTAGGCTTCAAGAAGCTGTTTGTATTCTCCTATGGCTATTTTCTAGCCAAGTATCAAAGGAAGCACAGTACTATGCCAGATGAGATGACACTGAGTTATTGCCTAATAGAAATCCAACCCCTACTGAATTTTGCCACTTCAGCCTTTGCTATGGATATGTGCGCCACTAAGCGCAGAACACAGCGGTCGCAAGTCTCACTACAAATTGCTCAGAATTGGCAAGTACATGCACTGCAGAAACTACAGTCACCAGCAGATCAACCAGAAATCAAATATATAGAACGCTACTGTAGGCTTCAAGAAGCTGTTTGTATTCTCCTATGGCTATTTTCTAGCCAAGTATCAAAGGAAGCACAGTACTATGCCAGATGAGATGACACTGAGTTATTGCCTAATAGAAATCCAACCCCTACTGAATTTTGCCACTTCAGCCTTTGCTATGGATATGTGCGCCACTAAGCGCAGAACACAGCGGTCGCAAGTCCCACTACAAATTGCTCAGAATTGGCAAGTACATGCACTGCAGAAACTACAGTCACCAGCAGATCAACCAGAAATCAAATATATAGAACGCTACTGTAGGCTTCAAGAAGCTGTTTGTATTCTCCTATGGCTATTTTCTAGCCAAGTATCAAAGGAAGCACAGTACTATGCCAGATGAGATGACACTGAGTTATTGCCTAATAGAAATCCAACCCCTACTGAATTTTCCCACTTCGGTCTTTGCTATGGATATGTGTGCCACTAAGAGCTAAACACAACGGTAGCAAGTCCCCCTGCTAATTCCTCACAAAATGGTAAAAGATGCAAATTAAAATAAAAAAAGTAGAACGTTATTGTAGCCCTAAGAAGGGCTGTTGGGTTCTTTGAGAATCACTCCTGCCTAACAGTAAGCTAATAGAACACCCTAACGCTTTCCCTGAGCAGCAGCAGCTCTCTCCCTAGCGGCATCCAGAGACAGAATGATCCGAGCAGCGCGGCCAGCGGCTAGTCTATCCCAGGGTCACCTGATCTGGCCAGCCAACCACTGCTATCGACGTGTAAGGGTACCACGTCATGCTGGGTGGAGTGCAGAGTCTCCTGGCTTGTGATTGGCTCTGTTTCTGGCCGCCAAAAAGCAAAACGGCGGGAGCTGCCATTTTCTCGAGCGGGCGAAGTATTCGTCCGAGTAACGAGCAGTTTCGAGTACCCTAATGCTCGACCGAGCATCAAGCTCGGACGAGCATGTTCGCTCATCTCTAATTATAACCAATGCATAATATGCATTGATATGTCTGGTTCTCTATCCAAACTATGGCATTTGTTAATGGTTTTTCAAAACCTTTTTCTATAAGTTTATTCCATGAAAAAAAGTTTTATTTATTTCTCACTCAACTCATTCTTCTTTAGCCTTTTTGCTGTTTTATGGTAAAAGATGACTATGTACTTTTTTAAAGCTATCCATCTCATGCCACTTTTTGAGGCATGTTCAGAAAGGAAGTTAAGGTAAAATATCAGTTTTTAAAAACATTTTTTCAATACTTGAAGAACTTATTTCAAACCACACAATTCTCTGTGAACATTGGTTTTTACAACTGTTGTAAAGATGCATCAAACAGACAAAAAAAAGACATATTTATCATGTATGAAATTGAGACCCGCCATATACAGTACAGAAATCTTGCCAAACCTGATGATTTTAACACAACCATGTAATGTGCAAAGGGACATCAGGCAGGTTAAAGGGAATGTACCAAGTCTCTGTGTTAGCCCCTGTCCACAGGATAACAATCTGATTGGTGGGGATCAGACTGCTGTTTGGCTTGACCTGCTGTGCCATCATTTAGTGAGAACAGGACCCACATTCAGTTCAGTTTCCAATGGAGAGCAGAGAGGTGAGGAGGGCTCACCACCACCCCTCCACCCCTTTTCCGGCTGGCCATGTGTTATGCCTTGTTTCTGGCCAAGTGAGGAAGGCCATAAGATGAGAATTTAATACTGAGCTACAGATAAAGGAGATAAAGGAAATAAAACAAAAAGGTGGGAATCTTTATCTGTAGTTCGCATTCCCAACTATCAGCTTATCTGCCCATATATCTGGCTCAGTAGAATATAGAACCACGAGCCTGACACAGTTTGAGAGAGAGAATTCTCATCCTCTAGGAAACATATCATCAGAAGCCCTTTTTATCGCACCCTGATGTGCCCATAGAGAATTGTGTGCACATTCATCTGACTTTTCTTTTTACTGGAAAAAGCCAGTTTTATTATAAAAACACTTCTCTATGGGGACATGGGGGAGCCAGAAAAAGGACTCCTGATGACAGGTTCCCTTTAATCCTACACTCGAATCATGGTTCTTTATACTATAGAACCCAAGATATTGCCCCCAATCTCTTAGCCTGATTCATCTCTGACAAAACAGTTTTTTGCTTATTTTTATATTTCAAGATTTTTAGTAGGTAAATGGGTAAATTTCACATAAAAGAAGGAATTCTAGAAAGAATATATTGCGTGCTAGCTGCTAGTTTAGTAGGGTAAAGTAGGTGACAGCTTCATGAATATTTTGTAGCTTGTGTAGACATATTTGCAGTCGCTATTTTGAAGCTTTAAAATTTTAATGTTAGGTTAACAAATTTTGTTGGATTCCTTATTATTCTAATGGAATGGTGGAAAGTATAAACACTACATAACCTGCGCTGTATCTATGAATACATTAATGGGCTTGTGAATTTTGCACAGTCAAATCTGTCTGGCTTGCAGCCACTGTGAGTAACCTTTGAGCAGTTTGTAATAGGAATTAAATTATAGGAATAGAATATAAATCAAATTACTGCTCCATTAAAATCCCACCGGCAGCAGATTTATCGGAATATCTATCCTACTGACTGGTCAAAAGGTGCTGCTTTTTGGCAATGATTTGCTCTTCTTAATTGCCATAAAACTTTCATCAAACGAACGTATCATTATTAGAGATGAGCGAGCACTAAAATGCTCGGGTGCTCGTTACTCGAGCCGAACATTTCCAGATGTTCGAGTGCTCGTTTCGAGTAACGAGCCCCATTGAAGTCAATGGGAGACTCGAGCATTTTTCAAAGGGACCATGGTTCGGGAATAAAATGTGTTAATTAGAGATGAGCGAACATGCTCGTCCGAGCTTGATGCTCGTTCGAGCATTAAGGTACTCGAGACGGCTCGTTGCTCGGACGAGTATTTCCCCTGCTCGAGATCGAGCATTTAATTAAAAAAACACAGTGAAGAACAATGAAGAATAGAATAAAAACAGTGACCACAGTGAACACAGGATCATTTAAGTGAAAAACACAGTAAAGAACACAGTGAAGAATAGATTACAGATGTTCGGCACATCTGCTTACTTGTCGGAAGATACGCGCGGAACCGTGCGAACAAAATAGTATGTGAAGAACAATATATATGTGTGAAGAACACATTGCACAACAGCACAGAGACACCGGGGAGCAGCACAGAGACACCGGGGAGCAGCACGAAGACATGGGGCAGCGGCAGCACGGAGACATCAGGCAGCGGCACGGAGCAGCACGGAGACATCGGGGCACGGAGACATCGGGGCACGGAGACAGCGGGGCACAGAGACAGCGGGGCACAGAGACAGCGGGGCACGGAGACAGCGGGGCACGGAGACATCGGGGCACGGAGACAGCGGGGCACGGAGACAGCGGGGCACGGAGACAGCGGGGCACGGAGACAGCGGGGCACAGAGACAGCGGGGCACGGAGACATCGGGGCACGGAGACAGCGGGGCACGGAGAGAGCGGGGCACGGAGAGAGCGGGGCACGGAGACAGCTGGGCACGGAGAGAGCGGGGCACGGAGAGAGCGGGGCACGGAGAGAGCGGGGCACGGAGAGAGCGGGGCACGGAGAGAGCTGGGCACGGAAACAGCTGGGCACGGAGACAGCGGGGCACGGAAACAGCTGGGCACGGAGACAGCGGGGCACGGAGACAGCGGGGCACGGAGAGAGCGGGGCACGGAGAGAGCGGGGCACGGAGAGAGCGGGGCACGGAGAGAGCTGGGCACGGAAACAGCTGGGCACGGAGACAGCGGGGCACGGAAACAGCTGGGCACGGAGACAGCGGGGCACAGAGACAGCGGGGCACGGAGAGAGCGGGGCACGGAGAGAGCGGGGCACGGAGAGAGCGGGGCACGGAGAGAGCTGGGCACGGAAACAGCTGGGCACGGAGACAGCGGGGCACGGAAACAGCTGGGCACGGAGACAGCGGGGCACAGAGACAGCGGGGCACGGAGAGAGCGGGGCACGGAGAGAGCGGGGCACGGAGAGAGCGGGGCACGGAGAGAGCTGGGCACGGAAACAGCTGGGCACGGAGACAGCGGGGCACGGAAACAGCTGGGCACGGAGACAGCGGGGCACAGAGACAGCGGGGCACGGAGAGAGCGGGGCACGGAGAGAGCGGGGCACGGAGAGAGCGGGGCACGGAGAGAGCGGGGCACGGAAACAGCTGGGCACGGAAACAGCTGGGCACGGAGACAGCGGGGCACAGAGACAGCGGGGCACGGAGACAGTGGGGCACGGAGACAGCGGGGCACGGAGACAGCGGGGCATGGAGACAGCGGGGCACGGAGACAGCGTATCTCCCGACAAGTAAGCAGATGTGCCGAACATCTGCAATCTATTCTTCACTGTGTTTTTCACTTAAATGATCCTGTGTTCACTGTTTTTATTCTATTCTTCACTGTTCTTCACATCTGCTAACTTGTCGGGAGATAATATACGCGCGGAACAGTGAAGAATAGATTGCAGATGTTTGCATACATCTGCTAACTTATCAGAAGACATTCTTTTTAAATTAATTAACACATTTTATTCCCGAACCATGGTCCCTTTGAAAAATGCTCGAGTCTCCCATTGACTTCAATGGGGCTCGTTACTCGAAACGAGCACTCGAACATCTGGAAATGTTCGGCTCGAGTAACGAGCACCCGAGCATTTTAGTGCTCGCTCATCTCTAGTGTTAATTAATTTAAAAAGAATGTCTTCTGATAAGTTAGCAGATGTATGCAAACATCTGCAATCTATTCTTCACTGTTCCGCGCGTATATTATCTCCCGACAAGTTAGCAGATGTGAAGAACAGTGAAGAATAGAATAAAAACAGTGAACACAGGATCATTTAAGTGAAAAACACAGTGAAGAATAGATTGCAGATGTTCGGCACATCTGCTTACTTGTCGGGAGATACGCTGTCTCCGTGCCCCGCTGTCTCCATGCCCCGCTGTCTCCGTGCCCCGCTGTCTCCGTGCCCCACTGTCTCCGTGCCCCGCTGTCTCTGTGCCCCGCTGTCTCCGTGCCCAGCTGTTTCCGTGCCCAGCTGTTTCCGTGCCCCGCTCTCTCCGTGCCCCGCTCTCTCCGTGCCCCGCTCTCTCCGTGCCCCGCTCTCTCCGTGCCCCGCTGTCTCTGTGCCCCGCTGTCTCCGTGCCCAGCTGTTTCCGTGCCCCGCTGTCTCCGTGCCCAGCTGTTTCCGTGCCCAGCTCTCTCCGTGCCCCGCTCTCTCCGTGCCCCGCTCTCTCCGTGCCCCGCTCTCTCCGTGCCCCGCTGTCTCTGTGCCCCGCTGTCTCCGTGCCCAGCTGTTTCCGTGCCCCGCTGTCTCCGTGCCCAGCTGTTTCCGTGCCCAGCTCTCTCCGTGCCCCGCTCTCTCCGTGCCCCGCTCTCTCCGTGCCCCGCTCTCTCCGTGCCCCGCTGTCTCTGTGCCCCGCTGTCTCCGTGCCCAGCTGTTTCCGTGCCCCGCTGTCTCCGTGCCCAGCTGTTTCCGTGCCCAGCTCTCTCCGTGCCCCGCTCTCTCCGTGCCCCGCTCTCTCCGTGCCCCGCTCTCTCCGTGCCCCGCTGTCTCCGTGCCCCGCTGTCTCCGTGCCCAGCTGTTTCCGTGCCCCGCTGTCTCCGTGCCCAGCTGTTTCCGTGCCCAGCTCTCTCCGTGCCCCGCTCTCTCCGTGCCCCGCTCTCTCCGTGCCCCGCTCTCTCCGTGCCCCGCTCTCTCCGTGCCCAGCTGTCTCCGTGCCCCGCTCTCTCCGTGCCCCGCTCTCTCCGTGCCCCGCTGTCTCCGTGCCCCGATGTCTCCGTGCCCCGCTGTCTCTGTGCCCCGCTGTCTCCGTGCCCCGCTGTCTCCGTGCCCCGCTGTCTCCGTGCCCCGCTGTCTCCGTGCCCCGATGTCTCCGTGCCCCGCTGTCTCCGTGCCCCGCTGTCTCTGTGCCCCGCTGTCTCTGTGCCCCGCTGTCTCCGTGCCCCGATGTCTCCGTGCCCCGATGTCTCCGTGCTGCTCCGTGCCGCTGCCTGATGTCTCCGTGCTGCCGCTGCCCCATGTCTTCGTGCTGCTCCCCGGTGTCTCTGTGCTGCTCCCCGGTGTCTCTGTGCTGTTGTGCAATGTGTTCTTCACACATATATATTGTTCTTCACATACTATTTTGTTCGCACGGTTCCGCGCGTATCTTCCGACAAGTAAGCAGATGTGCCGAACATCTGTAATCTATTCTTCACTGTGTTCTTTACTGTGTTTTTCACTTAAATGATCCTGTGTTCACTGTGGTCACTGTTTTTATTCTATTCTTCATTGTTCTTCACTGTGTTTTTTTAATTAAATGCTCGATCTCGAGCAGGGGAAATACTCGTCCGAGCAACGAGCCGTCTCGAGTACCTTAATGCTCGAACGAGCATCAAGCTCGGACGAGCATGTTCGCTCATCTCTAATCATTATCCCATGTCATTTATTAGATCTTGTCAAAGAAGATGGGTCTCAGGATGAATAAACTCAATGACACAAGAAATAAGATACCATAACAGAACGAAAGTATTTATTGTAGCCTTGTATGAAATATTGGATTATTAAGAAGAATTAAAAGTCAGCATTGTAGCCAGTGAGAAGAATGTATGATAAAAAGTGTATAATGACAGCTTCAATTAAGTAGCCATAGACAAGAATTAAAGGGGTTGGGCACCTACTGTATATAGCCTGCCAGCCCCCAGTAGTATACAGCCTGCCAGCCCCCATGTAGTATGTAGCCTGCCAGCCCCCAGTAGTATACAGCCTGCCAGCCTCCAGTAGAATACAGCTTGCTAGCCCCCAGTAATATACAGCCTGACAGCCTCCAGTAGTTTACGGCCTGCCAGCCCCAGTAGTATACAGCCTGCAAGCCCCCAGTAGTATACAGCCTGCCAGCCCCCAGTAGTATACAGCCTGCCAGCCCCCATGTAGTATGTAGCCTGCCAGCCCCCAGTAGTATACAGCCTGCCAGCATCCAGTAGAATACAGCTTGCTAGCCCCCAGTAATATACAGCCTGACAGCCTCCAGTAGTTTACGGCCTGCCAGCCCCCAGTAGTTTACAGCCAGCCCCCAGTAGTTTACAGCCAGCCAGCCCCCAGTAGTTTACAGCCACCCCCCAGTAGTATAAAGTAAGGCAGCCCAACACATAAAAAAAATAAACTTACATACTCACCCTCCGGCGCCCGATGCTCCACGCAGCTCCTGACCCTTGGTGCGGCTCCTCTTCCATGTTCTCTATGCTGTAGTAGCTGGAGAGATGGGTCCACTATGACATCATCAGCGTCGACACTGCCACATCATGGTGTGCACCGGCCGGCAGATCGCGTGGACGCATCTCTGTCGGCTACTACAGTATAGAGAAGATAGAAGGGGAGCCGCTGGGAGCCGCGCCGAGGATCGGTGGAGTATCAGGGCACTGGAGAGTGAGTATATAGTTTTTTTTTTTTAATTGAGCTGAGGTGAGGTTTTTCAGCACATTTTACGGTATGTTTTTAGTAATGTGTGTGGAAGTGAGGGGAGCACGATATTAGGTAATTTACTCATGTACATATATTAAAAGTTCTGCTCTGCTTTCTTTATACGTGAAGTGAAGCGTCATGTCTTTTACCTCATTAGCCATGTGATCTCTACCTGTCCATGAACAGTCTCCAGTTAGTTGGAGAACACATATCCCTCCATCTGCAGCCATTTTACGGACTGAAATTTCTTGGTGATGAGGTTTCACTTTCCATATCAGTAAAGCAGTGCAGAACTATTAATAGATCTATATTGGCAAATTACCTAATATCCTGCCCCCTACTCTTACACACACATTACAAAAGCATAAGGTAAAATGGCAAACCCCTTTAAGGGAAGCTCTTCTGTAATGCAGCATAATCTGTAGCAAGTTATAGATTGAGAGGAATTGAGCTGATTCATGCACAGCTTATGGGGAAAAATCAGAAGAACTAGAAATGTATTCAAATTTTTCCTTATTCTGAATTTAGTAGACCAGTATGTGTTCTTATCGGTGTTTGACAGTATGATAGCAGTGTCCATACAAAGATTGCTCCTATTCTGAGAATATATAAATTCTTTGAATTAAAGGAAATCTACCATCAAAATCCATCATGATAAACTAGGGACATTTACTCATAGATCCAGGCACCCGTGACTGTGGTGATCTTATATTTGTTATCAATGGCCTCCTTCCTTCTAAAATCAACTTTTAAAATTATGCTAATGATAGCCAGAAAGGCTACTGGGGTGGTTCTCTGAGCCCGTCCCTTCTGCAGATTCATAGGTTGTCTTCCCCTCTCCCCCTCTACTCCCTCAGCTCTTCCCCTCCCTCTGCCTGACGTAATCTCACTGCAGCAGATGCAGTTTCAGTAAAACGGTGGGAGGGGAAAACAGCCTGTGAATCTGCAGCACAGAGGGATCCTGGGACCTTCCCCAGTAGCTCTTCGGGCTTATAAGCATAATTTTAAAATTAGATTTTAGAAGGGAGAACAATATAACAATATACAATATAACAATACAACAATATAACAACAATATAACAATATAAGCAAATTACTACAGTCACAGTGCCTGGATCTATGAGTGAGAGTCCCTGGTTTATCATGATGGATTTTGATGGTAGATTTCCATTCAAATAAAACTATTGACCAATCTGCTCTGCTCTTTCTGCTCTATAACACGTTGTCATGGATGGAAAAACAGCATGGCAGGTTTCCCTTAGCTCTCAGATGACATACAACATACATGTGTAGTAGATGTTTGCACCTCATTATAGCACCCACTCCCATTATAGCCATTAGCTTGGTCATCAGGGTTAAATATGACCAGTGAGAGAGTGGTTTTACCGCTGTTTAATTGCCATGGCTGCCAGAAGTCTTCGGAGAGCTCCCCGGCCTCCCATTGTGGAGCTGCTAATAAACCCTTCCTGTAGTAAATTAGGGATTTAACCTAATACTACTTTGGTAGTCTAATGATTACATGTTCCCTATAGGAGAGTTGCCAATCTAATGTCTATGGATGTGTTTTCCAACCAGGGTTCAAGGGAGCCTGATAACGGGGTTCCCAGGTAATAAACCTGTCTCTTCTATAGTTGGTCTCTTCACAAAGTAACAATCATATACAAAAGGCAATTTATATCCCTTAACAAAAATTATAAAGCATTTTTCTTTGAGGCATTAATAGCATTAGGTGTTACATAAACCCTATATAAACACCGTGTATCTGCTACCAGAGCATCATAGGAACTCCAAGAAAACTCTTATCATGACAATGAATATACCGTACAATGCAATACAAGTAAATTCAAACATGGCAATAGATTATCCACAGGTATAACCGCCCTTCTTGGAGGTAAATGTGAGACTGTGTACTAATGTTATCACCATTTCTGTCACAATAAAAACATTAATAAGAAAGCATTAAATAATTTATTGCAATTAGGGCCCCTGTACCAGGTCTGCATGGCACTTACAGCTGGGAAACACTATGGGGCAGATTTACTTATCCGGTCCATTCGCGATCTAGCGGCGCGTTCTCTGCGGAGGATTCGGGTTCTGCCGGGATTCACTAAGGTAGTTCCTCCGACGTCCACTAGGTGTCGATGCTGCGCTGAAGTTCATCAGAATGCACTGAACTTCACTAAGCCAGGCCGGGTGCGTGGTGCGGTTTTTCCGAATCCCTCAGCTTTTCATACGGCCACGCCCCCCCCCCCCATTTCCGTCACGTGCACACCGGCGCCGATGCGCCACAATCCGATCGCGTGCGCCAAAATCCCAGGGCATTTCAGGGAAAATCGCGCAAATCGGAAATTTTCGGACAACCCGTCTGCAAAACGCGATTCGGGCCCTTAGTAAATTACCCCCTATGTATTCACTAGGGGAACCTTTACTAAGGAATGTGACTATACTAAGTTAAAGGGGTTTTCCCACAAAGCAAAGTTAGGCCCTATCCTGATCAGTTACCTCAGTAGGACCCCTCATCGCTCCGGGAGAGTAATGGAGCAAACAGTCATGTATGACAGTTCTGCTCCATACATCTCAACAGAGATGGAATTATAAAGCATCACTGAGACCCCCACCGATCAGCAAGTTAGGCCCTATCATGTGGGCTAACTTGATTCGTGGAAAAAACCCTTTAAGGACAAGTGGTCATAAGTAGGGATGAGCAGACCCTTTTAGGTTTAGAGTACAAAGACTCAAACCAAACTTTCAGGATAGGGTTTGGCCTAATTCAGTGAGCTTGAACCTGAAAGGGTCCGCTCATCCCTACTTATGACCACTTTCCGAAAACACTCATCCTACCCGGTAACAACTGTGATGGGTGCTCGCTCCACTTGTAGGTGTTACCCTTTAAATGCTTAAAAGCAAAGCCACCGGTGGCAGTTAAATACTGGTAGTGAGTGTGCCATTTTTCTTAGGATCATCATAAAGGAGTATCGATCCTAAGGCCCCTTCCACACTAGCGAGTGTGATGCGATGAACTCGCATCACACTCGCAACGCAAGCTGCCGGGAACGCACGGCCCGAACGCTGCACCGCGGGAGTGAACTGACATGCTGAGTTCACTCCCGCGGTGCAGCGTTCGGGCCGTGCGTTCCCGGCAGCTTGCGTTGCGAGTGTGATGCGAGTTCATCGCATCACACTCGCTAGTGTGGAAGGGGCCTAAGAAAAATGGTGGCCTGCATTTAACACCCACAGTTAACAGGTTGTTACCAGTGGAGGGTTGAGCTAGAACAATGGACTCGAACCTGTACTTCTTGCTGATATCCAGGAGTTCGGGGATCCAAACCCACAATGGTATGAACCCAATTTTTCAGGTTAGGGTCCCGCTCATCCTTAGTCATAAGACACTTGGATATGATGCCGCTTTTGCCTTTTTTTTGCAAAATTATCTTGGGTTACAGATCTTTTCTTTATATTCCTTCAATGTTTTTGTTATTGTTTTTGATTATTGCTTATATATACTGATTCAAAATACTGAATTTAAAAGTATGGCCATACTTCCCATTATTCTTCATCATATGCATTTCACATAAACATCAAATCTAAGAATTAACACTACAATGAACTGCATCTGCACAAAGCTTCCTAGTTCTATACACATTCATGGTTACATTTATTTATATGAAAAGACTGAATACATTTGCTATTCTTATTTTAGGAGTTTCTGCATAAAAGATGTAGCACAGAGCAAACCTTCAAAAACAGCCACGATAACATAATGAAAATAGTTTTATGTATTTTTGTAAAACTTTACGATTTAATGCAAAACTGCATGAAGGCGCCTATGAGTATAAAGTACTTGGCGACATTGAGATGTAGAAATTTTTATCAGCATTGTCTAGACTGGATCTGAACAATAATATAGTTGGATAATGGTTCAGTGTCCCATACCACCAACTACCATATTTTAGGGTATACAAATTCTGGGAAACCTCTTAAGCGGGTCGCTCAATTTTGGGATGGTCTTCTCATAGAGAGGCAGCTTCCATAGAGTATTATGGGAGGAAAATTTGGACAGTGAAAAAAAAATCGGACTTTTAGGTAGGGGACCTTCTCAAATGGGTGGTCTTCTTGAGAGGTTTCAGTGTATAAGTAACTTTAGACAAAATCGATATAAAACTAAATCTCAAATAAAAGTTGTGTAGTTATTTATTTAGACAGTGATTATATCATCCGAAATCCATATTCAGGGTTCTTACATACACACACACAGTTAACATTATTTGTTATTTTTCTGCATTCAATAAAGATATCTATGAATACAAAAACAAAAAAAAAAGTTATACAAAAAAATTAAGCCCCTAAATAATTCTATTTTGTATCTGATCAGTGGGTCCAATGACTAAGACCAGTGCTAAAATTGGTTCAACTTATGCTTTGCGTAAGAGGCGTGATTTATAATGTTACAATATATGGCAGAAATTTGGCTCAAAATTTTGATGCAAAGTAAACTAAGAAGAAGTGATAGAAAGCTTCACTAGATAACATAAAGCACCAATGTTGAGTTAGGATCAGCCTCTGCCATAAATCTGATGCAGTCTCAGACTATTGTAAATATTCACAAATCCAAATGCTATCCAATGTAACTTTACAGTACACAGGAAATTATTGTAAAGGCATTTTTGAGATCAGTGCCGTATTTTATGGCTTTGCTATAAATTATCACAAACTCTTGGAGAAACATATAAATATACAATAAATTTTTTTTTTAAAACTGTGACTGTGGTAATCTTCTTGTATTTTTTATCCATGGCCTCCTTCCTTCTAAAATGTTACAATTTTGCAAATAAAGTGTCCATCTGTGCTGTAGCTTCAACGGGCTGTTACACTTTGCAGAGGCATGTCCCCCTCCCCCTGTGAGATTATATCAGGCAGAGGGAGTGGGAAGTGCCATGGAAACAGGGAGACAGTGTAAGAGCCTGTGAAGCTACAGAACGCAAGGGCTCGGGTAACGCTCGCAGAGCCCTTCTAGTTCATTAACATAATTTAAAAAGTTGATTTCAGAAGGAAGTAGGCCATGGATAACAAATATAAGGAGATTACCATAGCTACACTGCCTGGACCTATGAGTGAGTGTCCCTGGTTTATCATGATGTATGTTGATGGAAGATTTCCTTTAAATACCATATATACTTGAGTATAAGCCTAGTTTTTCAGCACAAAAAATGTGCTGAAAACCCAAACTCGGCTTATACTCGAGTAAAAATAATATAGGTTTTACCAAGTTTTTGTGGTAAAATTAGGGGCCTTGGCTTATACTTGGGTCCGCTCATACTCGAGTATATACGGGTATATTATTTTACAGCTTTTGTTTAATGTGTGTTTAAAACACAAAAAGCAAAGGTAAAGGTGTGATGGAAACATTTACCTAATACATTTTGGATTACCTTATCTGAGACAACCATATTGTAATTAATGGCGATTAATGTTGATGTCCATCACACCCAGTTTTTCATGTTGGATATAGTATGAAGTGGCCAGAGCCTGCCTTGGTCATGGTAAAACATACATCATGATCATGGTAAAACTTAATAATGGTAAAACATACCCCAGGAATGAGTGAAGGCTGTAGCTAGTGCCCACCCAATGCCCCTCCATGTATGCATGAAGTGAAAGTCATGTAAGGGGGGGGGGGTAGTCACAATTCCAGGACTTGCCCCAGGACTTTATCCAGGCTTGTACACTAGTATTGTATGTAGTATCAGTTTTGTCCCATGTATGAGATCATACAATATCTAGAAGAGTATTACCTTGTTTAGGCAACATATAAATACACACAATAACCTATTTTAGGAGATGTGTAACAGTACAGGCAGTCCCCGGGTTACGTACAAGATCGGTTCTGTATGAATTTGTGTGAAAGTCGAAACTATATATTTTATAAGTGTAGCTACCGACTAAATTTTTTTTTTTTTTGGAGTTTCAACATTTTTTGCTGTAATGGGACCAAGGATAAAATAAATCCTTATTACAGACACCTTACAGCTGATTATTGCAGCCTGGGACTATAGAAAAGCATTCAGAGAGCTTTACCAGAGGTCACAGTGTGCAGAAGGGTCCATCTGTAACTAGGAGTCGTGTGTCCTTAAGTATGAGACCGCCTGTATTTAACTTGCTGTTATGCAAAGAACTTTAGTAACAGTGTAAAACATCAAAAGTTAAGAGCAAACTCACAACACCTCTAAAAAAAAAAAATCTGTTTTTAATTTTTATAACTTAATCTTAAAAATCAGTTTTTAAATTAAAAAAAAATCATGGAAAAGTAAATAAAATACACAATTTATCTTGTGCTTAGCTCAGGACTTCTGGGATGTGTCCTATAACTGAGGCTTGTCGTATTCTGTGAATATCTGTTCAGTGAAAGGCTGCAGAAATGTGACAAGAACTAAAGCCCTGTTAGATTCAAGGACCACTGCTGTGAAAGTGAACATCTGCACAATTACTTACAGCAACTGCCACACTCTCAGCTTTTTTTATTCCATTACAAGGCAAATAGAAGCCTCGAGAGACCTCGGAAACAGCAGCCAATGGCAGGTGGAGCGAGCAGGGAACAGGTGCTCCGGCTGCCCAGTTACAGTGGCACTCCTCACAAGGTTTACTAAAAAAAGAATAATCCACCAATCTGTAGAATACCAAGCCAAACACCATGAGGACCAGAAATGTTCTGTGACCTGCCAACATTTCACAAAGTGTTAGTTAAACTGAGAATTTTATAACAAAGCAGTCACTGACCTCAATTTACAGAAAAGTGAAATGCATGCTGGGGAAAATGTTGGCAATGAACTTACTGAAGAATATTGGAAAAGGTTCACTTACGCGATTATGGCAGCGCTTACGACGTATTGAGGTTTTACATGGTTGTAACACTGCTGCAATTTTATTAGGTTCTGGATTAGAAAAATCAAAGGGTTCGGGATATTACATACTTGATATAATGGGGCTCATTTACTAAGGGTCGCCGAGCACACTTTCGTTGGACTGTGCAGCGTTTTTGGGAATTACACGTCTTGGACAGGTATCTGCGCCAGAATTTTGGCACATGATATTGATTTTTGGCACAGTTGCAGTGGCTTCCAAGCGACACAAATTGGGGGGCGTGCCATCGGACGATCCAATTGATTCAGACTGAGCGTGGGATTTAACATTCAAATTGTGTCGCAATCGAATGCACTTACATGCACCATGAAAAAGATGGTGATGGTGACACATGCAGGATATTGATAAGATACCAAGAAAACACACTTCTTTTTTCTTGGTATCTTATGCAGTTCTGTATTGTGGGTCTGATATATATATTTTTTGGTTTTGTGAGGTCCAATGTGTAGTTGACATGCACGATATCAGGTGCACGATCTTAGTGAATCACGGCACAGTGCATTATCGTCAGACAATGCGCTTTCTGTAAACTCCAGCGGCCGGGTGCCCCAATTTAGTAAGTTAATGGGGGAGATTTACTAATTCTGGCACAAGCACGACTGTCGGCATCGGAGATCAGTCTCTGGAAAGCACATCCCGATGTTTTAAAGTGGCGCACGGCTGTAAGTAAATAATGGGTAGACGGTAATAATCAGTCGTGCGCCATAAAAATGCCAACATCAATGAAAATGTGTGCCAAAATCTTACATGGACTACGGCTTAATTTTGCTCTCTGACCATTTTTTTCCTGGTCTATTGTGCACCAAAAACCTAAATATCCTGGCATTTTTTAGGCGCAGATGCGATAATACATGTCCCAGTGTGGATCTTATTAGGAGAGTGTTAAAGCTTGCTACCAGTGGAGTAACTAGAAGTTGATGGGCCCCAGTGCAAAGTCTGTGCCAGGCCCCAGACTATAATGTATGGTATATAGCAGTGATGGCGAACCTTTTAGAGCCTGAGTGCCCTAACTTCAACCAAAAGCCACTTATTTATTGCAAAGTGCCAGCACAGCACTTTAAGCAGTAATGTATTTCTCCTTGTTCATTGACAACTTTCAATCCTTCAGCCTCCCAAGGACACCAACGCAGATGAAAGGAGGAGGGCAAATTCATCTATCATTGTAGGAAGATTCTGCAGGCAGATTCTTTGAGTTCTGTCTGGTGAACTTCATTCTGGGGTGATGGCCTGGGTGCCCACAGAAAGGGCTCGGAGTGCCGCCTCTGGCACCCGTGCCATAGGTTCGGAACCACTGGTTTATAGTAATAGTCTTCTCATATGGGAAAGTGACACCTTATGGGCCCCCTAAACCTCCTGGGCCCAGTTGCGACCATACCCGTTGTACCCCCTAAAGTTACGCCACTGCTTGCTACAGTGCATTAGTAACTTGCATTGCAACCATGAAAGGTGTGGATAGTATACATTGCTTCACACGTACCATAAAGCAAGGTGTACTGTCTACAGCTAAATATTGTCTTGGCCCACCTACTATTCCCCTCCAACGAAACTATGAAGTCAAGCTGGATGGGGAATGAGGTTTCAAAGGGCTCTGGGGACTGTCAGGAAGGATTTGATAGGAGATGTGGTACTCCTCTCGTTTACAGGACAGCTATAGGAGGCTGACATTGGGGCTTATTTACTAAGGGTCCGCGATCACACTTTCGTCGGACTTTCCAACGCTTTCAGGTTTTGTGCGGCTGTAAAAGGTATTTAACAAGGGGTTTGCGCTGGGATTGTGTCACGCGCGATCGGATTGTGGCACAGCTGTGCTGGCAGAGTGCATTAGCATTGGACAATGCACTTTTGGGGGACTCACTGGACTGGGTAAGTAAATGTGCCCCATTATGTTTACATAAGGGTTTGCAGCAAACTTTGCAACTTTCTACGTGTTTCTTTATGTGTAATCTATTCAGGAGAAGGCATTGCTGTTCACTTACTATTAGATGGCTTATTTTAAGGCAGAAAAGTTTTCCAAAATTTCATAACTTTGGGTGCATGCCCATCTTTCTCTATGACACCACACCCCTTTTGTTCTTCTAGTTGTAAAAGTGATAAAAAAAAACTTTTAAAAGCCTCTATAAATTAGGTGAAAATGTGGGGGAGCCACATTCATGAATTGTTGTGGCCGTTCTTTTTTAATCTGTCGCCCCCCTGCACTGCTCTGACAGATTGCACCAATTTTTTTTGGTGCGCCTTAAACATAGGGCGTGCAACACAATTCTGTCAGACTCTGTGTGTTAAATGTGTTGCACCATCTGACTGCGCACCTGAACGCCCCTTTCGGTAATTCTTAAATACATGTGCAAGCAGTTTCACATGTAAAAGAACATGCAAAGCCCAACAGAATACTGCCACAGGGGCTTTAGTAAATGTGGCCCATTGGGGTCATTTACTAAGGGCCCGATTCGCGGTTTCCCGACGTGTTACCTGATTATTTCCGATTTGCGCCGATTTCCCCTGAATTGCCCCGGGATTTTGGCGCACGAGATCGGATTGTGGCTCATCGGTGACGGAAATCGGGGGGCGTGGCCGAACGAAAACCCGATGGATTCGGAAAAACCGCCGCATTTAAAAAAAAAAAAACTGTCGCGGAGCTTGCACTTACCTTCACTCAGCCTGGCTCGGTGAACTCCAGCACGTTCCGATGCTTTTCAGTGCCACCTGGTGGACGGCGAAGGAACTACCTTAATGAATCCCGGCCGGACCCGAATCCAGTGCAGAGAACACGCCGCTGGATTGCGAATGGACCGGGTAAGTAAATCTGCCCCATTGTCTTTGATGAACATATAAAACATATGATGAACATATAAAAATCATATGATGAACATATAAAAATCTGTAAAAATAAAAACTACACAAAAGTAATGAGAGGTGATTTAGTAGCAGCACATTGGTACTTTCTTTAAAAGTTGTATAGTGTGCAGTATCAAATCCACATCTGCTTTATACTTGTAAAAGAATCAATATAATAATGTAACTCTCTGATCGACTCGAAACTAGAAAGTCTTGGTGTCTTTGAGTATCTTTTTTATAGCTTGTAGTAAAGGTGTGGTTGCAAAAAAAGTCTAAAGCTCTGACAGATGGCCGTCAGCGTTTGACTCCTGCTGTGCCCAGCGGGGCCCCGGCTTAGAATGTTAGGACTGTCAAAAAGACTCTGTCTTCCAATTGAATAACAAAGTATAGGCTGCCAGTTGATTTCACATACAAAACTTGAAAGATTCTGCCTTTCATTTCCAGAAATGTTTTATAGCGGCTGCACTTATCTTCATCATCCAAGTGTTAGTGTCCATAGGAAATTCTAGACACATCCATGAATAGTGACAGAAAATGGGAAAACAGCGACAAAAGGTATCGTACGGCTTTTACTTGTTACTGTTATGTTGTCAGGCTTGTCTAATGAAGGGATAATACAATGAGACTGCAAAGCTAATGGTGAGAAGTGCAGAGAGGAAAATGGGACCTGACTGCAGAAATATGGACATGGAACGGGTTTTGGCCTTTGTTGTTCTTACATCTTGTCTTGTGTCTCTGATGGAGACTTGTGATTTTAGACATAGATACTGGATGGATGGATGGAAAGATAGAGAGATGATAGATAGATAGATAGATAGATAGATAGATAGATAGATAGATAGATAGATAGATAGTTGATAGATGATAGATAGAAAATTGATAGATATTTTAAAAAGATGATACATAGTTGATAAATAGTAGATAGATAATAGATAGATAAATGATAGATAGATAGATAGATAGATAGATAGATAGATAGATAGATAGATAGATAGATAGATAGATAGATAGATAGATAGATAGATAGATGCAGCCTTCAAGCACTGATATCCCTTTGATGGTTTTATTATTTTAGAAATTTCTTGTTTATATGGCATACAGATTTTTCATATACTTATCCATAGAACACACTTCTGTGTGAACATGTAGCCTACACAATTCTAATTAAAAGGAAGCATAACATGTGGTTGAAAAAGTTTAAAAAATAACTCCTAAATACAAAAAAGTAATAAACATGTGAAGTTAATATGATTTATTACCATCTGTCTATCAACTAATACTTTAGCTAAGACAGGTCAGGTGGTAGTTCCTTCCCTCCTGAAGGCAAAGATTTTCTAGTTAGAATATTTTCACAATATTTACTGATCTATTGTTAAAGGGGTTGTCCACTTTTAGCAAATAATTGTGTTGTTTGTGTAAGGAAAAGTTTCCAACATACTTTCTGTATCAATTCCTGAATAGATTTTCTAGATCTCTGCTTGCTGTCCTACTATAGAAAGCTTTTATGTTTACATCCAGTGGATAGAAATCTGACCATGGTCACACAGGTGCACAGCTCGTTATATCACACAGCTCTGATTACTCTCTGTGATACTAACGGCTCCTGCATCTGTGTGACATCACATGACCATGGACCTGTGTGATTACCCTACCCCTAGAGCATGCTCTTCTAGGAAGGGAAAGCCCCACTATACTGCTGATTCTGCATGCCTCCTTCTTTCATGAACAGGCCTTGGCATAAAAAAATCAATAGATAGTTTTTTTTCATCCATATGGTGTGCATACATAGTAGTTACCGCTCCTTGGCTGGGATGTCTTTGTTCTGCAGAAGAAATTTCAAGTCTTACTTTTAATCCATGGGGGACATTAATCATAGTCTGTTAGACTGTTTTGAGCGTTTTTAGCGCAAAAATCTGGCGCATCTCGTTAATTTGGCGCATTTATGGGCCTTTTTCTGGCGCACTGCAAAGTTCGGCACTTAGTGGTTTTGAGTCCCTGCACCTTATCTGACATAAAGAGTGTCTCCTATACAGATGTTTGCACGGGATCTATCACAAATGTGCGCCTAAAAAGGTGCAAAATAGGCGCAAAAATGCACCTACTCTGAGCAGGTGCACTTCCAAAAAAAATCACTTTACATTACTAAAAACATAAATTTTAGGTTCCAAAATGCAAAAATTCCCTCTATGCAACATGGACAATACTTCGGAGCAGTTTTAAAATGTAAAATTTCTCCAGTAACGACTTCTTCATTTTCCATAGGATCATCTCTGGGAGTGATTATTGTCTTATTATACAGATCTGAGAATATTATCAGTCTCCATTTCATGTACATTATAATAAAAAAGGCAAAGACTCATTTCAGCAAAAAAAAAATTTTTTTCCATCTCTGTAACTTTTAGTCCCTGCAGTTACATCACAATAATAGTGTTTTGTGCAGAGATGAAGCCCTGAACGTTCTGTCACATTTTCTCAGTCTCCTTTCATTATTGCTCACAAATGAGATCTAACAATTTGAGACAAATTTGGCGCAAATTTAGGCGCAAATGAATCGGACATGAGACAATTCCAAAGTGCATTTACTAAGCCAGAACTAGATCCATCATAGATCTCAAGACAAAAAAAAGAACAAACCAGGCGCAAAAATAGGTGAACCTGAGACCCCCTATGATTAATGTCCCCCCATGTATCATAATTTCTTTCAACCTCAATATAAATATAACAATATTGCAAGATTTATTCTGCTCCAAAACAAACTTAACAGAACTACTCCTCTAATTTATAACCTGTCGCATTGACTTAACAGTAATCCTGTATTAAGGTCCAGTGGCCTGTAAATAATATACAGTAGTTACTTCCCAAAAATTCAGCAAGCAAAGATCTTGAAAAACCGTGAGGAATTGATAGAAAAAGGACATTGGAAAACTGTATAACTTTACATTACAAAAACAATATACATTTTTTGCTGAAAGTGGACAACCCCTGTAAAGGGATTCTCTGACTCCACAAAGTGCCACAAAGTATAGCTCCACAGTATAGAGAATTAGGGCCACATTTATCAGGGTTTGTATGCTTGAAATCTGGAGCAAAGACAGAAATTGCACCTATTCCCCCCATTATGCCACCTCCACATCATGTGGGCATGGAGGAATGTGATGGGGGCATGGCTGGTGGTGGGTGGATGTTGGCATGGGCCGTTCCTTTCAATGCCTTTCAGGTCAATTAGACCTGTCATAGAAGGGCCCTGCAGTGTATCGCTGCTGCCTACCCAGATTTATCAGGAGGCCAGAGCCTAGATCTGGCGTATGCCAGGGGTTGGGGGCACTATCATACCCTGGTGCTTAGTGCATGACAATTGTGCCCCTTAGTGTAAGATTGCTAGGGGCCTAGTTTCTAGGACAGCTAGTGATCACAAGAGCTAGGATACCCATCCCATGAATAGGGGATAAATGTCAGACAACCCCTTCATCTTCACACTGTATGCTGTCATTCTCATATAGAGGTTTTACAGATTTCATACAGAAATACTCATGCCTTGTTCAAATCCATCTCTCCCATACATTTTTGTGTATTTGTATTAGCAGCAGGACTGTGGAAACGTTTATATTCAAGGATTGTCACTGTAACTTTGGTGTACTCCCATGTAAGATCTCTCTGCACAGCTGGCAAGCAGATTAAGCTCAGATTGTAGCTCCAAGTCCTGCTACAATCCTGGAATATGATCCTATTTTACAGTCCTGCTACTCCATGGCTGCTACCTAAAACTGTCTACAGCTTTCTATGGTCAAAGCTGCTAATAAACTCCTATAAATCTCTGAAAAGCTTTGTAATCCTTCACGGGCCAAATATTCCTCACAGTATTTTCTAAGCTGCCTAGACAAGAAGTCACCTGGAGGTTGTGTTACGAATGGACGGATCTGCCACGAGTTAGACTCAATATTATCAATATTAGAATTCTTAAAGGAAATCTTACATGGACGATCAATCTCAAACTAAAAACATACTAACTTATCGTAGTGGTTCTTCTCAATAAGTCAGACTTATCATACCAGATGATGCCGAAAAAACATTTCTAAAATTATGCTAATAGTCTGAAGTGCTTTACAGGGTTTGAAGAGAGCCCCTCCAGGGCTCCAACTTCAATTTCAGTAGTCTCCACGCCTGCCAACTCATTTGGTACTGCAACTTTTTTGGAAGTACATGAAAATTGTCAGAATCAGTCCAAGCAGGCAGTCTGGATGGATTGGTCTAAAGTGCGTCGGGGGGGGGGGGCGTTGGGGGTGATGATAATGCCAGAGCCCAGAGGGGCTGTTTTCAGATTGATTTGCATAATTTTAAAAACTTTTTGGGCTGACAAGGATGATAAATGGACGCTTGGCTTAGTGTGGAGAAAGCACTACAAGAAGGTATTTTTACTTTGGGGACCTGATTTCCCCTGAAAGATTTCCCTTAAAATAAAAAAAGTTTGTGCATAAAAGCCTTTGGATACAAAAAGCTTTAATTGTTTCTCTGTAAAGTTAACAGAAATCATTTCTTTATAAATACAACCTTGTACTCAGACCTTTTCTCATTTCATTAGCTGGTGAGCTATTTTTAATTTTAACACCATGGAACAGGAGAGGGAGCTATTATTGCACAAAATGACTTTCAGCTCAATGGATTGTAATATGAGGTATCAAGGGGAAAACTAAGTTTTCTGCTGAGTTCTGGAAAAGAAGATAAAATGCCTTTTGCCAGCAAATCATACAGTGCGCAATTGATATAATTAGGAGGGAAAATATAAGCTGATTACTGCAAGCCGCAATGTTTGTATTACTTACATTTGTATACAACAATTCCGTCAGTGAAGGAGGCTGCTATAATCCGAGAGGTTTACAAAAACTTTGTCACATTGTATGGGAACATCCAAAGGACCACTGAAAACCACATTAGTTTTTAATGAATTCGTCCATTGAAAAAAAATTATAGGTAACAGGATCTTCACCCTGCAGCTCGGTTAAAGGGCACCTACCACCACAAATCTACCTATAAAGGTAGATCAGGTGGTAGGTGGATCAATGGGAGGTGAGGATAGCCCTTTTAAGGGCAGCTGCGCGCCAAAGATGGTGAGTAGGAGGGGTAAAGTGGCTACCGGGGCGTGGAGTAGCCGCCTCGTGTAACCTCAGATGTGGCTACTCCACGCCCCAGTAGCCGCATAATAAAATTACCATAAAAGTAAAATAAAAGTTACTAAAGAAGTTCGGGGACGTGAGGATTAGCCCTTAAAAGGGCTATCCTCACGTCCCATTGATCCACCTACCACCCGATCTACCTTTATAGGTAGATTTGTGGTGGTAGGTTCCCTTTAATGACACTCCCGATCCCACTGGCACTCAACACTTAACGTCCTAGTTAGAACTTCCCCAAAAACCACAGAAAACACTAAAGGAGATGACTAGTCCACACTGTTTAGTGTGGTGTGGCCCACCTTACTCTGTGAGCAGCTTCTCCTGGTGGTTCCAGTGGTTTCGGTAGACACCGAGGAGGTTGAGTGCCCCAGGGAATATGAGTAGTGGAAGAGAGGAGAGCACTTGTAGAACCTCTTTACCTATCAATTTATTTTAATTAACATCTCCTCTAAAACTCAAGGGCTATTAAAGGGGTTGTCCACTTTCTGCAAATAATTGATATGGTTTGTGTAAGGAAAAGTTATACAGTTTTGCAATTTACTTCCAGTGGATATAATCTGTCCATGGTCATGTGATATATACACGGGTGCACAAGTCATTATTATAACACGGCTCTGATTAGTCTCTGTGAAACTAAGGGCTCCTGCACATGGCTGTCCACCACAAGACACAAGACCATGGACAGATTTCTATCCACTGGAAATAAACACAGAAGCTTCCCATGGAAAATTGTATAACTTTTAATTACACAACCAATATCAATTATTTGCTGAAAGTGGACAACACCTTTAAAGGAAACCTACCACTTGAAGTGGCAGGTATAAGAAGGAAATACAGAGCACCAGCTCAGGGTGAGCTAGTGCCGGAGCTTATTTTTGTTAGTGTTTTAAACCACTGTATCGCGGTTTAAAACACTTTTTAAACTTTATAGCCGAAGATGATAAAATATACAGTTCCAACTTACATACAAATTCAATTTAAGAAGAGACCTACAGAACCTATCTTGAACGTAACCTGGGGACTGCCTGTATATTAAAGAGCAGGAGTAATAGAGAACAATCAGAGTTGGTTTTTAAAGGCATATATGGCAGATGTACCATGTGCCCTTTAAATCTTCTCTCCCAGTATCTTTCACATCTGGTTTGGTTTTAAAACCTGAATGTGAAAATCTGAATATGTAAATGCAGCCTTAGTAATGAATTTAATGACAGTTGTGGTGGTCCATTGCTCCTGCTCACTACTTTCCCTGTATGAACACACTCAATGTGGGAGATTTATCATTAGTTCTGCGAATGATTTCAGAGCTCCGCTGCTTTTCAGATGTATTAAAGTGGCGTTGGCCCTTTAATAAATCTCTCTAGGATTTTTTCTTAAAGAACATGTACCACCAGGATGCAGGATTGTAAACCAAGCATACCGACATACTGGTGTATGCCCCTCCTGTCATGTTCTGCTTGTTTTTAAGAAAAAAAGGTTTTAAATATTATGTAAATGAGCCTCAGGGGCTCCAGGCTGCATTGACATCTATGGAGCCAGGGCTCCTCAGGTTCACCTGCATAATTCTTGAAACTTTTTTTCCTTAAAAATAAGCCCCTAAGAAGCTACAGAAAGAGCAGAACATAACAGAGGGAGCACACACCAGTATGTCAGTGTGCTTGGTTTACAATCCTTCATCCTGGTGGTACATGTTCTTTAAATAATCACAAGTAGAGTAAATTGCAACAACAGTGAATACACCAGGAGGGGAGTGACCATGCAGCTTTTTTTTTGCCATTATTTTAAATAATCGGAAATTGCAAATCTGGCTTTTGCACGGTGTTGCAGGAGCAGTGGTTCTATGTTTAAGGCACTATTTATGGGTGGGGGGGATTTCATTTGTTATTTATTTTGCCACTTTTTTACGCCAAAAAATCAGTGATAAATCTCCCCCAATGAACAGCATGAATGTTTTTTTTTTAATTATATTAGGTCCTGGTAAATAAATCTGTAAATCTGCTCAACTCTTCCTGCTCTATAACATGCTAGTTGCAGACTGAAACACATGTTTGATGTGAAATGCCGGTTACTATCATTCTGCTGAGAAGCATTGAGGCAAAATTAGTTATTCCAAACTCTTTCTAGTCCTCAGATTTGTACTTGATACTCGCCACTTGATCTGCAAATACGAAGCATATTTCTGTCAGTGAAAATGACAAGATACAGCTGTCGGCATAAGTCCAAGTTTTATCGTGTCATCACATTTTTTGCCAGTTATCAAATTGGTATATAAACACTGCTTATTATACTAGACGACTTATGTCTATGAGATTCTACGTAGTGTTTGGCGTATGACAGCTGGTCTGAAATTGACTCTCTGCCAGCATGGCCGGGGTTAATAGTAGTTCTCTATTAGATCCGAATATTTATCTGCTGCACATCAAGCAGCCACCGATGGCATTTAGGGGACGATGTTTCAGATGGGGTCAGTGCTTCAGAAGCGACATAATGGATCTTATTTATGATCGCACGGCAATGTGCTTATAACATGGGAGGCATGAGTCCAATTTCATTTAGGATGAATTATTCACTAAAATGTGTCAATGGGAGTATCTCTAGTTCCAAGCCAAATCTACATTAGCGAGTGACAAACCACAAGACATGGTGTGGGTGTTCTTATACGAGCCATATGTGAATGACAGCTGTTTGGGAATTATTGGCACGGTCTCTTAGCCGTTTCTTAGCTTTTTTTCATTTGTTAGGGGGGTTTTTTGTACCTGGTGCACAATTCTGGTAACACAGGGGCATATTTATTAATCTTATTGATGTTAGACACTTTTGTAACATTTGCTACAAAAGAGGTGATCCCCCTGTATATTTAGGACACTTTTGAGAAATCTGCTCCATTCAGTCAGACATTGGAAGACAAACCCCTGTCTTTATTCCCTAGTGGGCACATGGGCAGCATATAATGGTGCCCCTATGGTATGAGCCAGAACAGAGGGCAAGACTACTGTAAAATACTGTTCCAGCAAGATCGGTTAGAGAAGCTTCTCAATGTAAATACATCTGCTTGGTGCTGCACCAAGGTAGCTGTGTCTAGTAAGACAATGGGGCTTATTTACTAAGGGTCCGCAGACACACTTTCATCGGACATTCTGACGTTTTCGGGTTTTGCGCTGCTGTGACCGGTATTTAACAGGGAATTGTGTCTCACGCAATCGTTTTCTGTCGCAGCAGCGCTGGCTTTCATGCAACAAATGGGGGGGGGGGCTATGAGCGGGATTTAACTTTCAAATTGTGTCGCAAGATCAAGCACTTACATGCACCAGGAAGAAGAAGGTGAACTCCGGCGGACCTGAGCGGGGAGGTGACAAATGCAGGATATTGGGCGCATAATCATTGGGCAATGGACTTTCGGTGAACTCCTCCGGGCGGGTAAGAAAATGTGCCCCAATGAGACCAAGGTATTAACCAGTTTTCTGGCATACAAGCCATGCCAAAGTCTCAATTCTGTCTTTTTGGCCCTTTTACACCCTTCTTGCCACAAAAAAAGTATGGATGGGAGCAGGCTCGGACTGGCCTGCCGGGATACCGGTCAAAGCCCCGGTGGGCCCTTATCATGAGTCACCATCTCCTGCCTGTGTCTGTGAGCAGGCACATTCAGCTGAGGCTGGAGGAGGGGGGCAGCAGGGGGGACTATGACGTCCTGCAGGAGGGAGAGACAGGTTCTCTGCTCTTCCCACAGCAGCGCTGGGGCAGTGAGTAAGACATTTCCTCCTCCCTGCACTGAGCACCTCAGCCCCTGCGTCACTGCAGGAGAACATGGCCCCTGATTCACTGGAGGAGCAGACAGTGAGCTGTCACTAATTACAGACCAGAGGACGTGGGCCCCCTAGTTGTCACAGGGGGCCCCCTTCCTCCTGGTCATGACAGACATCAGGGGCCACCAATCAGCTAGCAGCTGCTGCTGGAGTGTCCTCCCACTGGCACAGCACAGGCTGCACTCATGTGCAGGAGCTCAGGATGGATGAGGAGCTGCTGCTGGAGTGTCCTCCCCTGGCACAGAACAGGCTGCACTCATGTGCAGGAGCTCAGGATAGATGAGGAGCTGCTGCTCTCCCCATGATGGCTTCCAGCACAAGAAAAAGGTACAAAATAAAAGTGCATCACATTACACACACACAGTGCACCTCATGACATCCCTGCAATGTGTACATATATATAGAATAACAGTGGACTCAAGAACTACAACTCCCAGCAGTTGAATGAGATGCTGAAAGTTGTAGTACTTTGATTGACTGTATTAAGTGTTGCTGTAGAATAAGGAGTGATCTCACACGTAACGCGCTGACTGTGTTTAGAATTGGAATCAAAGTGCACAGGGGTGGGCTTCTATGTAAACGCATGTGATGGATAACTCGCACCCGGTGTCTTGTATTGTCCAAATGCCAGGGCTAGAGGAAGTGTTACATGTGACTGCAGCCTCAGTATTACCAGCATACCCCGTGTTACATATGACCGCAGCCTCAGTATTACCAGCATAGTCCGTGTTACGTGTAACTGCAGCCTCAGTATTACCACCATACCCTGCGTTACGTGTGACCGCAGCCTCAGTATTACCAGCATACCCCGCGTTACGTGTGACCGCAGCCTCAGTATTACCAGCATACCCCGCGTTACGTGTGAC
This sequence comes from Engystomops pustulosus, assembly GCF_040894005.1. Lineage (NCBI taxonomy): Eukaryota > Metazoa > Chordata > Amphibia > Anura > Leptodactylidae > Engystomops > Engystomops pustulosus. The sequence continues at coordinate 42,692,237 of NC_092413.1, forward strand.
CGCAGCCTCAGTATTACCAGCATACCCCGTGTTACATGTGACCGCAGCCTCAGTATTACCAGCATACCCCGCATTACGTGTGACCGCAGCCTCAGTATTACCAGCATACCCCGCGTTACCTGTGACCGCAGCCTCTGTATTACCAGCATACCCCGTGTTACATGTGACCGCAGCCTCTGTATTACCAGCATACCCCGCGTTACGTGTGACCGCAGCCTCAGTATTACCAGCATACCCAGCGTTACGTGTGACCGCAGCCTCAGTATAACCCCCCCACCTGTCATGGTGTCCAAATTGCAGATTCATCACCATTTCAATGCACAAACATTTGAATAAAAAGTGATGAAAAAACTTCTTCACTTCACAAACTGATATCACTAAAAACGTCAGCTTCTCCAGCTCCGTACATCAAAGTTTCAAAAAGTAAGAGGTGTGTGAAAGTTGTAAAACCGAGCCTGTAATAAAAATAATGCAACTTTTTTTGTCATTTATACCACATTCGGAATTTTTCTCCAGCATCCTAGTGCACTTCACGGAATATTAACCCTTAAAGGGTTAAAGGCCAGACCATTTTCATCTTTGATTTTCCATTTTTACCTCCCCGTCTTTATAAGTCCATAACTGTGTTATTTCCATGTACAGAGCTGTATGGGGCTTGTTTTCTGCATAACAAATTGTCCTTCCTAGTGATGGTATTTAATATTCTATGCCATGTACTGGAAAGCGGGAAAAAAATCCCAATGATGTAAAATTGCCTAAAAACCGTACTTCTGCCATTTTCTTGTGGGCTACGTATGTACGGCTTTCACTGTGCCCAATCATACCTCCCCTTAATTCCTTGGGTAAGTGTGATCACGAGGACACCAAATTCAGAAAGCTTTTTATTCAGTTTTTATATAAAAAATGAAAATCTTTGGTACAAAAAAAAAATGTCTTAAAGGGGTTTTCCCACGAAGACAAGTTAGGCCCTATCCACAGGCAGATAACAAGCCTCAGGCCCCATTCACACGTTGCAGTTCTTGATCTGTTTTAATTAAAAATAAAACAGGGAGGGGCTCATTCCAAAACAAAAGTGTTTCAGCAGAAAGACATATGTGTTCTGACAAAGCCCTTCCCTTTTGCGGTTTCCAATGCAGTTAAAACTCATCAAAAAACAAAAAGTGTGCATGGGGCCTTAGGCCGTGGTCACACATACTGCTAGGCGTCAGTTCATAACGCGTCGCTAGTGCACAGGGGGAGGTCCTAGGCCCAAACGCATGTGCTTTTCCAGGGAAATGCATGCGATTGATAAGCCGATCGCATGCGTTTCTCTGTAAAACGCATGTGCGTTCGGGCTGAGGACCACCCCCTCTGCGCTAGCATCGCGTTATGAACGGACGCCTAGCAGTATGTGTGACCACGGCGTGAGGCTTGTTTTCTGCAGGATTGTTGTACACGTCCTCATTTACTTCTATGGGCTCCTGCACATGGCTGTGATTATACCTGAGTGAAGTTGGCCCCCCCACCTTGTTCAAATCAAACAAAATTGGTGTCAAACGTTTGTGCTACGTTTGTGCTGGTTTATGCAGCAGAAATTTTTGTTTGTGCCGCCATCGTTTTCGAGATTTTAACGAAAGATTCCAGAGGTCATCAGAGGTCAACCAGCCCCCCCACATTGCCCAAATCAAACAAAACTGGTGCCGAACAATTCTGCTACGTTTGTGCTGGTTTGTGCTGCGCAAATTTTTGTTTGTGCTGCTTTTGTTTTGAATATATGAACAAAAAATTAAAGTTCAAAAGTTCAAGCACATTAACTGAATCAAACAAAACTGGTGTCAAACGTTAGTGCTACGTTTGTGCTGGTTTGTGCAGCAAAAATTTTTGTTTGTGCCCCTATAATTTTTAAGGTATGTTCAGGTGTTTGAGGTGTTTAGGATGAACTGGTTAAAAACAAACCTAGTGACACTTCCCTGGCTTGATCACCAGGGGGAGCTAGCAAACACATTGTACTTTGGAAGAAATGAACTCTGATGACCTCTGCAAAAAAGTATGAATATATTAAAAATGATAGCGGCACAAATGAAAATTTTTGCTGCACAAACCAGCACAAACGTAGCACTAACGTTTGACACCAGTTTTGTTTGATTTGGTTAATGTGCGGGGGCTGGCTGAACTTTTGAACTTTAATTTTTTCTTCATATATTCAAAACAAAAGCAGCACAAACAAAAATTTGCACAGCACAAACCAGCACAAACATAGCAGAATTGTTCGGCACCAGTTTTGTTTGATTTGGGCAATGTGGGGGGGGCTGGTTGACCTCTGATGACCTCTGGAAACTTTCATTAAAATCTTAAAAACGATAGCGGCACAAACGAAAATTTCTGCTGCACAAACCAGCACAAACGTAGCACAAACGTTTGACACCAATTTTGTTTGATTTGAACAAGGTGGGGGGGCCAACTTCACTCAGGTTGTGATTATGCCTGAGCTGCAAATGACAGAGCAGGTCCTATCCATGTTTGCGGTTCAGGCTATTATTATGTACTTGCATCCCGATGACAAGCAACCCATGGGGCCATTGTTTGCATACCAAGAACTGTAAAAGTGTAGTGTGCAGGAAGCCTGAGGCTGCGTTCACACATTACGTTTTTTTTGTTGCAGAAACTTAAAGTTTGTCTGCTGAATGGCAAAAAGACATGCATTCAAATGGAAGAGGAACAGTTCGTCTTTCCAAAAAATGCAATGTGTGAACATGGCCACAGGCTGCATTCACACCTTGAATTTCCAGCACGTTCAGAAACGCAATGAAAATATACAAGGGGGTGGCTCGCATGTATCCATGAAGCAGCTGGTGGGCCCCCAGAAATAATTTCACTGGTGGGCCCTTGGCACCCCAGTCCGACCCTGGATGGGAGACAAGGTAGGCCAGGGGGTCAAACTCTGTGTTGTGTTGTCTAAATGTATATAAGTGTGTGATACCTATTGTTGGAATCCTACCTGAAAAAATGATGAAATGAGTGTTGAGAAGTGATCTCTACAGGAAGTGCTCGTTATTTCGAGGCAGAGTTCATTTAAATGCACTCATTGTAGAAAAGTAGAAAAAAAAACTTCAAACATTTTGTAAAATGTGTTTAACATAAAAAACTTTTAGCCTTTTTTCTTAGCGACTAATCAATATTCTTTGTGTAAGGGAAAGTTATACAATTTTCCAATACACTTTCTGTAGCAATTCCTCATGATTATCACGGGTGGTCCCGCAACCCATATCGCGGGTCGCGGGCTCACCCTTGCCTCCCGCTCCCCGCAGGCGCAGTGCCAGCACCTCATACCTCTCCCCCTCCCGAGTCCCGGCCTCGCTCCGTGTGCTCGCGTCCCCGTGCCTTAAAAAATTTAAAGGGCCAGCGCGCCATTAATTGGCGCTGCCCATTTCCAATGAGGCTATTTATATCTGCCTCTCCCATCTCACCCTGCCGGATCTTTGTGCTTCTCAGCCTAAGAGAAAGCTCTATTGTGAGTCTCCTGCGTTCCTGTGTCTCCTGCGTTCCTGTGTCTCCTGCGTTCCAGTGTCTCCTGCGTTCCTGAGTCCCTCCATGTACCTGTGTTACCTGACCTCCTCCGTGTTCCCGTGTACCAGTGTCCCTCCGTGCTGCTGTCCTGTGTGCTGTGTTTCCGTACCCCTCTGCCTGGACCTCCTGTTGCTGACCCCGGATTAGATTCTGATGTTGCATCTTTTCCGCCTGCCCTGACCCTGTGCCTGGACTTTGACCTCAAGCTTGACTGCTGTTTCTGTACCACCTCAACCTTGGCCGCCACTGCAGACAAGTCACGCCTGAGGAACGACCTGATGGTACCACGCCGCAGCTTGTCTAACCCGCTTTGCGGCGGGCTCTGGTGAAAACCGGGTACCACTTAGACTCCGGTCCCAGGTAGTGGCTGTGTCATCATTTGCAGTTGTCCAGAGGATCCACAACCCGCAAGCCTGACAATTATTTTCTATATCTCTGCTATCTTTGCTTCTATAGGAATCTTTTCAGTTTACTTCCATAGCTAAAAAGTCTTTCCATGGTCATGTGATGTCACACAGGTGCACGACTTATTATATCACAGACAGTAACAGAGCTGTGTGTTATAATGAGCTGTGCACCTGTGTGACATCACATGACCATGGAAAGATTTCTGTCCCCTGGTAGTAAACATAGGATCTTTCTATAGAATGAGATCAAGCAGAGATCTAGCAAACCGCGAGGAATGGATACAGAAAGTATATTGGGAAATTGCATAACTTTTCCTTTCATAAACTATATTAATTATTAGCTGAAAGTGGACAACCCCTTTAAACAGTAGTTTATTTTGTGGCGATATGTTCCCTTAAACAGTCAAGGTTCACATTCTAAATCCAACAGTGTTGTGCATGAACCATTAAATACTACATGTCACATTAATATATCGGGCACACAATCTTAGTGAATCGCGGCACAGTGCATGATCGTCAGACAATGCACTTTCGTGAACTCCTCGAAAAGGTAAGTAAATGTGCCCCAATATTTATATAATCTAGGAAACATATAAGTGATAAGTTGGCTTTCCGTGTACATATAACAATTACAATAGGAGACACGTGTGTAGTCATTGACCTGTATGTACACATGCAGGAAATAAGAGTTTCTTTACATTCCCTCTGGGCATAGTAAAAGGCATTAGGAAATCAGTCAGTGACAAGCTTTCTGGAAAAAGGACCATGCATGTTATTATATTTCTCTCTTCTTTTCAGCAGAAATCCTGACCCATAACTTTTATTGCAGTATCGTTATAGAGAGACAATTAGTTCTAGTTTATCAGATATATTCATTACAAGTTTCCCTAGTCCGTTTCCACATTTCCACTAATTGACATTCCTAATTCTTGGCCTTTAAAATTCCTTTTTGTTCAGTTAATTTAGGTAACATTTTCTCCTTATTATCAGCTTATTGCAGCATCCAGTTTTGTAATGTTATCCTGTTATACCATATGTCTTACTGATGATTTTAATGAATAGCTTTGAAACTGGCTGGCAAAATTATCTACTGCACGATTGGCAGAAACATTTTATTACTTGCCTTAGTAGTATTACAGACGTAAGGACAAAGGGGGATTTATCATGGGGCACTTCCCGGGATCTGATGTTCCTACCCCTCGGCACGGCAGGAGGGATATACTAAACGGCTCTGAGACTGTGGAGCACATTTACTCATCTGTACTCATTACAGTTTAATCCCCAGTTAAATACCTGTCCCAGTGATGCAAATCCCGAAAATGTCAGAAAACCTGACCAAAGTGTGGCCGCAGGACCTTAGTAAATAAGCCCCTGTGTGTCCAGATTCCTTCCACACCAGGGTTAATTCTACACCATCCCCATCAATTTGGCAGGGCATCTCCATCTTTTCAAAGTGGGAACAGGGTGCAAAAGGGTAATAAAATGCACCATTTCAATAAGCAAAACACACCATTGGCTCAATTAGATCAATCTCCTCCTATGGTCCTGCACTTTGGAAAAGTTCCTATAGGGAATATTAAATTCTGTCCCAATGTCCACTAACCCAATGGCACTTTTTGAGCATTTTGTCTAGGAACCCAAGGTACTAATTCCAACACTATAGGGCCAAATTTGTTAAATTGAATCATATTATTTATTATACTTGCAGTTTTTTGCATTTGATTTCATTTTACATCTTTTAGGTAATATCTTTGAGTAATTCCCCTTCAGGTGTTTTATCCCACATCATGTTATTAGACTTTTGTAGGTCGTGCTTGGTATTAAGGGGGCTGCTTTTCAAAGCAGAAAAAGGAGGCTAAGGGTCCACGGAGCGGATTTTCGTCAGGTTTCTCGACGATTTCCGTTTTGCGCCGCATTTAACGGGGGATTTTAGCGCACGCGATCAGATTTTGGCGCATCGGTGCAGGCTTGCACATGACAGAAATGGGGGCGTGGCCGTCGGACAACCCTACGGATTCGGACGATGCGCAAGATTTAACATTTAGAATTGTGTCGCAAGACAGGCACTTACAAGCACCGGTAACAAAAAGGTGAACTCCGGCAGACCTCGGCTGGGAAGCGACGGATGCAGGAACTTGGGCGCACGTTCTTCATGATTTGCACCGGACTTCATCCTCGTCGGAACGTCCGAATCCGGGATCACGGCAGGACCAGGTAAGTAAATTTTCCCCATAGTTTTGCATTTAACCTCTTGGAAAACATATTTGCATACTTCAAGTGTTGTTACCTTTACACTGTGAAGATAACATACAGTAACTTGAAAAACTGAATGAAAATGATAAAGAATGGCTGCCTTTACCCTTCTTTTCATTGACCTCTGACTAGGGCTACTGTACATGGTCTTTGGCCATGAGATGGGTTTGTGTTATGCCTTTCCATGGCCAGAGATTGCAGTACTGCTCCGACTGCCGCGGATAAAAGTGAATGCAGTATTGTTACAACTCTCAAGTTTCTACAGCTGTTACATAATAAATGCAAAAGTTTGATAACACTAAAATTATGTGAATGGGTAACAATGTGATCTATGGTTAGAGATATGAATAATGCAAATCTGAATGAATGACTTGCACTTTGTTTCAATTGTTACTTCTTCTCTGTAAATAGTTGCAAAATATTATCTCCTTTTTTGTTCCCCCAAGTGTTCACTGACCTAGAGTACAGTTACAAGCAGAGTACGCCCTTGATGACTAAGTCCTAGAATCTGACTTGTACAAAGGATGCTGGTGGGGGGTGGATCAAGATGTTACGTTCTGTGCTCATTGTAATTGAAAAAGTGTGTTGGCTCTTGGTCAAGGCTTTACATAGACAAAATTTAAGAATCTAAACTGGTTCTAATGAAGATGCTGCTAAACAACATTTACTACAGAATTATTTGCCGTTGTGGCTACTTTCAATGTAACCATCTGTTATATTGGATACTGTATTTTTTTTTGTACCTGTGCAAAAATGAAATATAGGATTTTGTTTGTCCTTTATAATGCTGCAAAATAAGCTCATATTATTATACTGTTCTATTGTTTTTGCCTTGCACCATGGTCACAATCCCATGCCCTCTATATACAGTAGATAACTTGCACAGTACACTCTGTTGCCTGGCTGGTCAAGTGTCATCACATTCAAGTAGTGCACACTAGTCCTGATCCATGCTATGTGCGTTCCCGTGCATGATCGTATTGGTGGCCATGGTCTGGATGCACAAATAGAGGTCTATTGCGGGCTTCCATTAAATCACCACACCATGACCAATCCAGGCAGCCACAACACAAAAAATAGAGCATGTCCTCTTCCAGCCTTAGGTTTTATGCAGCCACAGACCCCCGTTCCTCTGGGAATGATCTTTGGTTTAGATCAGCTTGTAAATAGCTCTCTCTTTGGTGTACATGAATGGTGATTCATTTGATTAACTTTTCTTCATTAGGGGCCCTGCCACTGGACTGGACTTATTGGTCATGCAGTGCTTCTGTAGGTAAAATGTAGGTAAAAAAGTTGTTAAACTAAATGGTCTATCAGATCTATGAAGGTTCCTGTTTGATTTCTCTTTCTGATGGTTCCAATATTGTTCCTTGTACTGTGAATTTATAAAGAAGATCCCTGCAATGAACTTTGTGTTCTCAATGCTCAATGTTTTGATATGACTTTATCTGAGTTGTACTTTTTCTCTTTCAAAACCTAATAAAAATACAGATGGAAACAAACTGTATTAAAGGAAGTGTCTCATGTAGTCAACTAAGAATGACTTTGGCTCAGGATTTGGCTGATCAACTGGTGCCAGTTCAGTAACCACTGGAGATATTATATGTCATTGAACATTAGTCAACGAGAGATAATTGGGCACATTTACTTACCGCGATCCCCGATCCGGACGGTCCAACGAAGATGAAGTCCGGTGCGATTTACCAATATCGTGCGCCCGAGATCCTGCATGTCTCGCTTCTCCGCTGAGGTCCGCCGGAGTTCACCTTCTTCTTCCTGGTGTATGTGAGTGCAGGGCTTGCGACACAATTTGAATTGTTAAATCTTGCGTGTTGTCCGAATCCGTCGGATCGTCCGACGACCCACCCCTGATTTGTGTCGCATAAAAGCAGGTGGCGATGTGCCAAAATCTGATCGCATGCGCCAAAAACCCCAGTTAAATGCAGCGCATAACGGAAAAATTTGGGAAACCTGACGGAAATGCGTTCAGCGGACCCTTAGTAATTGTGCCCCAATATCTCCAGTGGTTACTGACCTGGCACCTGTTGATCAGCCAGTTGCTGAGCCAATGTCATTCTTAGTTGTCTTCATTGGACATTTCCTTTAATATGTAAAACATTTTCTCTATAGTACGTTAGCATAATTTGCTAGGGCAAAATGTTTTTTACCCTTGGATTGTTACTGAAAAGGCACAATACTCTCAAATAGCCTAGATGCATAGATGTACCGTAATTCAGAATCACTGGGGCAGATTTACTTACCTGGTCCCATCGCGATCCTGCGGTGCGTTGTCCGACCAGGATTCGGTTCCGGCGCAATTCATCATGCGCCCAAGTTCCTGCATGTGTCGCTTCTGCGCCGTGGTCTGCCGGAGTTCACCTACTTCTTCCTAGTGCATGTGAGTGCTTGATCTTGCGACACATTTCCTTTTTTAAATTCCGCGGTTTGTCCGTATCCGTTGGGTTGTCTGACGGCCACGCCCCCGGTTTCTGTCGCATGCAAGCCGGCGCCGATGCGCCACAATCCGATTGCGTGCGCCAAAAACCTGGGGCAATTTGTTGCAAATAATTGCGAAACCCGATGAAAGTGTGTCGTTCGGACCCTTAGAAAATGAGCCCCTCTGTATCGATTGTAATTTGCCATTTAGTAAAAATTGCTTAAATTTTGTGGGCAAGAAATTCTAGCACTCTCTGTTTCATAGAAAACTAACAAGGATCCAACCAATCGGAAACCTAAAATTAATTATATAACTCATTCTGTATTTATGAGGTTACTCTCCTAATACCCAGGAACATGGACAAGTTAAAACCAATGACCTCTCTTGTGGAGCTGCATGACTCACACCTGCAGAGGCGGAGGGGGTAGCATTGTTGAAATAATGAAGCGCGTGCTGCTTAACTGTTGCTACAGAAACTGTAGCCAAGCAATGGGTGGTCTCTGCCCTCGTAGAGGTTTACAAAAGGCACGTGCCAGATGCTATTTAACAGCCATTGTGGACAGCCGCTCAAGGACAAGTGACAGTTCACTTTGTTGCAATGCAAATGACATTGACAACACAGATTAGAAGAAGATAGAAACTGTATAGTATGCGTTGGTTCATAGAAACAGAATAGAACAATAGCCCTTGGTCATAAGGCAACTATTTCACCACAGATAAATCTTACAGCTGCTAAACAATGTCCTGCATACAGCTGGATTACTGATCTACAAAGAATATGAGTTATCCTTGTAGACTCCAAGTCTAGTGGTGACTAAGATGCACATATCAGAATGATTGTAGTGTATGCAATAAGAATATAAAATAGAAATAGAGGCGTTATAAAAATTAGAAATACATTACCTATAACATACTCATATCATTTATTTTTACTAAAATATTTTTAATACTAGATTATTTATTCAATTTGCTGTAAGTGATTTTTGGGCACTGTCATGTCTGAGCTGCTGCATTCAGTATATGTATATATATATATATATATATATATATATATATATATATATATATTTGCATTAGATTGGTGGGGGTCCATCATCCCCTGCCCCCTTTAATCAGATAAGAGCAGAAGTGCTTGCAACACCATTATATACTTGATAAAGTCAGGAGTAGTCAATTCCATCGATTCAGTAACGTTTATAGAAAAGAACCAAAAAACAATGAAAGAGGGCAAGGTGGGGGATATTGTCAAGAAAAAACAATGTCCAGGTACATATCACCTGTTGCTCACCTGGTCATCACTTGATGCAGTGCATTGAAAGGAATACTGAGGGTCCTATGATGGATTCGGTAATGGCTAGGCTCAACTTTCATTCAGTTCTTTACAAGCCTGTAGTAACTTTCGATAAGAGAGAGTGTTTGTTTAAAGGCTCACCTTCATCCTAAACCGTGCTCAGGAGCACGCCCGGACCTCGACGTTTAACATAAATGCTCAAGTAAAGATAATTCACTCCAGCACTGGTAAATCCTTTTTAAAAGTTTCCAAGCTTTATTTCCTCCGACAACAGGTATACATTAAAACAGAATGTACAAGTGCCATCACCCAATATATCCTTCGTGGGTGTTGGTGATATATTCCTCTACGGCGGCCATCTTGACCAAGAGAACTTAACAGACGCCATTACAGGTCTGGTCTGGGGAAGGGGGGGGGTGTATGTTGCCCACTCAGAAGCAATAGAGTTAAATGTTTTAATTCAGCTATTTTTCTTATCTAAACTGTTGTTTTCCTTTCATATTATCCTTGGCATTTTTACTGTCCTTCGGCCTCTGTTTTCTTATTATTTGTTTTGGTTATCAAGAAGTTTCTGGAGACATTCTCTGTACATTCTGTAGTATAAACATGTTTGTGAACAAGGCCTGTTAATTTTTTTCACAGAATGTGACGGTGTATTCATCATGGCCAATAGCATTACAGTATTCTTATCTCCTTCTTCATGCCCCCCCCCCCAAATGCTGTTTTTTTCTGTCTGTGATATTATGCATTTGAGAGATTAAAACGGGGGAGAAGATCTTTACATACACTAAGAGACTGACGTGTCTTGGGTTTGTTCTCTCCTCCTGGTACCGGGAGCCATGACATATTTAATTTAAAAGTCACCTGTACAACATGAAGGACTGTTTTAAGTCCTAGATAAAAAAATCTCTAACAGTGAGGTACCGGCCGGTACCCCACAAAGGATATATTTGGTGATGCCACTTGGCCGGTACCCCACAAAGGATATATTTGGTGATGCCACTTGGCCAGTGGAGTTCTTGGTTGTCGAACTGTCACCAATCTCTTATTAATACTCTTGGATGGGTAAACATGGAATTCTTTAGTTTCTCTTCCTGGAAACTGCAAAAGCTAGGAAATGTAAATCATCTTACTACATCTCTGGTATCAGACTGTGGGGGATAATTTACTAAGGCCCGTGCGCCAGTTTTCTGTCAGAAAACCGGGGACCAGATTACACATACAAAGTCCAACAGAATTGTGTCACACACCCCACATTAAAGGAGCACCAAAAAATGTGGTGCACTCTGTCAGAGAAGTGCAGAGGGTGCCAAATTCATGAAGAACGGGTGCCAGAAATCCTAAATCTGGCGCCCTCTACACTATACACAGGCAGACTGCACATAGTACACACTGCACTGTTCTTAGTAAACTCCTTGCTGTATGTTTAAATTGCTACTTACTAGCTGCATTTCTTTATGAATTAGTGGAATATTTACAATATTCCAAGCGTTAAGAATATTAACAGTGTTTTGTCTTAGTCGATGCACCATATCGATGAGACCCATCCCTTGGAAAGCCACTTAGAACATCCAGTGGTGCAGGAAGCACAGGCTTTTATGATAATTGTCCAGAAAGTCCTATACAAGTCAGCTTAGTGCAGCTCATTTACTGATGGTAGATGTCCCAAACCTACTTGCTTGTGCCCTCTGTCAGGGGATGATCTCATTTCCATGAAGTCCTGGGACATCAGCATTGTTCTAAAAAAGACTTTCTAAAGATATTCCAAGGACTACGGCACCTGAGTGTCTTTTGGTTCCGCCTCCTGCTGATATATGCACACTCCCCTATGTGTTCAGGGGCGGAGCCGAGAGGCGCTGAGGCCTATGTCACCCAGATCATTTGAATATCTTTATAAAGTGTTTTTTAGAGCAATGCCGATGTACCAGGACTTCATAAAAGTGAGATCATCCCCTGACAGATGGGACGGGCAAGTAAGTTCGGGGCGACTACCATTAGGAAATCTGGTGGTAGATGTCTTTTAATTATCTTTTCATAACATGAATAATTTTACATGTTCACAGATTTCATTTACCAGCTCATTAGTGACATTGATTGTATGTAAAAACTTCAAAATTACATTTTATCTGCAGTTTATATCGGATTTCAGTATGGAACTAAATATGCTTGTGTGGCCCTGATTTTGATTGCAGTTAACAATGTGATCATCTATAATTTTTTACTCTGGGCACTTTGCCCAGTAGAAAAACCTAATAAAACATAATAAAAAGGAAACAAAATTCAATTTGGCCCAATTCCCAGGTCATTATCATACCACTAGACAGATATATTTGCCAGAGTAAAGCATGATTAAATCCCACATATGTGTTATCAGATTATCTACACCTCGTATAGAAATTAAACACTTCATAGAGTATTTGTTTTGAAGTTGAATAAACCTATAACATATAGGGCATGTGATGGGACATGGCATTGTATATTGTACAATTATGCTCTCCTTGCATGTAATTAAAGTTCCCATCATTAGTATTTTAACTGCATTCCCCACAAGACAAAATCTACCATCAAAATCAAGAATTAATAAACCAGGGACACTTACTCATAGAGCCAGGTACCGTGACTGTGATTATATTCTTATATTTGTTATCCATGGTTTCCTTCATTTTAAAATCAACTTTTTAAATTATTCTAATTAGACACAAGGGTGTTACCATAGCCCACCCATGCTGTGCCAGCTTTACTGGATGTTACACTGTGCAGGAGCATTTCCCCCATCCTCTGCTGCTGTAAGCCAAGGCAAGGAGGGGCTCGGGCAGAGCCCTTCTGCTTCATTAGCATAACTTTAAAGTTCCTTTTAGAAAGAAGGAGGCCATGGAGGCACACATCTATGTGAATGCAGCCTAAGCACTAACACACCCCTCTAGTTGAAAATGTCTGTAAAGTATTGGACAAATGCAGCCGCAACACAAAACTGTCGCAGAAACTTTAATAAGAGACATCCTTTTCAGTCAATGTTAGACAAAAAATGGTTTAATATATCTGGGCCACAATCTAAATGTCAGTTATGAATATTGTGGAGACTAGCTACTGTGATGTCTCTAAGGCTACATTCACACACATGTATGGGGGACGTATATACAGCCGACGTATATACGGCCAATATACGTCCCCCATACACTTTTATGGCTCATGGCACTGTACGGGAGCGGTACGGTGCAGCACACGTGCGGCACCGTATCACTCCATAGCCCGGGAAAAGATAGGACACGTCCCATCTTTTCCCGTGTTACCGTGCCATGTGCCATATGTTCCTATGGAGAGGGGTGGGGGTGAGCAGCACTCACCTCCTCCTCCTCTCCCCGTGCGCTGCCATGTGCTTGCCGTACTACGGTACGGCGTGCAGCGGCAGTGTGCATGTAGCCTAAGGGAGAAAACAAAAGTTTCTGCTTTCTCAATAATATGCTTTCCCAGAAGCTGCATGGAGGTTATTATACAGCACTATGGAACAGTACTAATGTGAATAAACACAGAAAGCCTAATCTTATGTACATCATCACGTCTCAATAGACTCGCCTATTATCTACCATTCTCTACCCCTAGGCATTCATGGGCCCCGGTACCTTTGATACTTTGCTGAGCAGGCACAGCTAAATCAGCAGAGATTTCAAAGAGATCGAGAGTTCAGAAAGAATTTCTGAAGCTAGGGATTTGAAAAGGATAGTGAAAGGGGTCAACTTTCTACAACGTTTCTTACATTTCTGTCTATTATTGATTTATAAAATGTTTGTTAAGGACCCTTTAAAAATCTAACCAGTCACCATGAAAATATTACTCAATCTATATTTTATATTTTAAAGATCTGAAAATTCTGAATTCTGGAATGAATATACAATGATGGAGACACCTGGAAAATTAAACCGGCTGGGATAGTATGTACAATGGTTTTGTGATAAAGAACTATGACGGTAAGTATTTATTGTACATTTAAAAATGACTGTAAGTATCTAACATCCCATTCTTAAGTGTTCTAAGTTACCAAGTTATCCACAATCTACAGGATAGGGGACAATAAGTCCGATAGACTTCTGGAAACTTCTGACACTCGTATACTAATGAATGGAACAGCAAGGCAGGTCCTCAACCTGCTCCATAAGTGAGAATGGGATTCCTGTTCTTCAGTTTAATGGGTTCCCATTCTAATGATTGGTGGGAATCCCAGCAGTCTGAGCAGTTTTGGATTCTTTCCACTTCAAAATCCAATCTAGAAACTGTTATGTTAATATAATGCAGGAAGTAGAGACTAGGACAGTGGTGGCGAACCTATGGCACGGGTGCCAGAGGCGGCACTCAGAGACCTTTCTGTGGGCACCCGGGCCATCGCCCCAGCACACCAGACAGGACTGAAAGAATCTTCCTGCAGTTCCAAGTAACTTAAAAGATGCTGCTTTCAGTGATATTTTGATACTTACTTCGCTATTTGGGACTCTAGGAAGAGGGAGAATAAGTAGACAGGGCCGAATTACTTTGGAGGACCTCCTGTTGGCCCCACGATTTTCTCTGTGTACAGAGGGACACTGGAAAGAAGCCAAAATGATGAAAATTTTCCATCTTTCTACTGTGTTGCTGTTTTCAGGAGGCCAGTATGCTTGAAAGTTGTTGAAAAGCGAGCAATAAGTTACTGCTTTAATTTTTGTTTGGCACCTCACAATAAATAAGGGGGGTTTTGGGTTGCAGTTTGGGCACTCGGTCGCTAAAAGGTTCGCCATCACTGGACTAGGACATTTAACCCTAAGACTAGCTGTCGTACCTAATTGTCAGGCCCACCCTACATGGTACGTGAGGACTAGTCTACATTCCTATCCTGTGCCAAAGTGCAAATCCAGAGACAAAGACTGGGCAATACAATCATAGAAGAGTAGTTAACAGATATGGGTCAGAACCAAGAGGATAATGTAGGACAGAATTGAGCTGCAAAAAAGATGGTCAGACAACAGGAAAGGGTCAAGAAATCCAAAATACAGAAGTCAAGATAGATGCCAGCAAGCAAAAAGTAAGACTTATAGCAAGCACTGGTGATTTGGTAGGCAAACTTTCTATGAGAGTTCCGATCCATCCAGCAAGGTAGAAATGTGAGTGGAAATAGAGTTTGCCCATCTCAACTATCTTAATTGTTTGCAACCCAGAGCAAATCCACAAGAGACGGACAGGTGTGGTGGAAATCAATCTAAAAAAGCCAGGAATAGAGTAAGGCAGTGTTCAGACTAGCAAAGACAGAACGTAACCTAGATTCTACTATTCCCCTAGCAGGTACCAGGACAAGTCAATTTTGGGTGTGCCCGTTTTCCCCCGCCAATTATTTTTATTCTTTTATTTTATCTGTGTTTTTGCCTCAGTCTCTTCCATTACATTTATACCTCGGTTGATTTTTGTGTTTATTTATGGCAGGGAAACATCCTCAGCATTTCTTACATACTTCTTGTTCATGCTGCAAATATTTTGCTTATCTCCTCCCAAGCACAATTAAGCATGGAATGTGATGGGAATATCTGCAGCCCATTTTATAGACACACCGGTAGAATGGAGTGAAATACTTTCATATGTTCTTGCATATCACCTTCATGTACAGTACACAGTGCATCTACATACAACCCTCTGCTTTCTGACAAGTGCAAGACTTGGAGTAGATCACAATCTGGCATATGGATATCTGCCCATAAGGATTTTTGCCAAAAATGTGGCATCTCCCTACATTCCTAAGCTATAATCCTTTTTTTTCCAATTTAGAGAATCATCAAACCAGATACATGTAGAAAGGTAGATAACAGTAATGATATCTGTCAATTTTAGAAGGATTTTTAGAGGATATTTTTGTGCACATTTTTTTAACTTATGGATTGAGTTATTATGCCTGACTTTGAGATGTGGAAATTTCCAGGCTAAGGCTACACACACAAGAACATTGCTTTCATTGTTGTGCATTTCATCCTTATCCATTTTTGTTCTAAAGGATTTTACACTCTCACATTAAGGTGTCATCTGCCTGCGGTCCGTAATTACAGATCAGTTTATAGATAAAGGCCTGAGAACATAACACATTTGTGTACAGGGAGCCTGAGAGTGAAAGTGGCAAATGTCTATAATATCGCCTCGGTGCGTTCGTTTTGTATGTTCTAAATTCTTTCTATGTTCTATATATTAAGAGACATGTGGACAAAGGTTAATCTGTTATTATACGGACCCTCCAAAATATATCCTCCTGGCACTCTGAGAGCATGGTAACCCCCCATCCCAAAAAAATCGAATTAATAATAATAATTTTCTTTATTTATATAGTGCCATCAAATTCTGCAACGCTTTATAAATCAATTAAAAAAACATCTCCCATTTTCCGAATGACTGAGAAGACATTTTTTAGTTTTCTTTTTTTCAACTTTTCTACCTGAACTTTATTTAATGTTATAAAATGAGGCTTCAAATGACATTACCACAAAGTTGTCAAAAGGAACTGTGTATACTGTATGTATGGGAGCTTTATGACCAGGGGCGTAAGTAGGAGATGCAGCGCCCCCATAGCGGATTTCTTCTCACTTACAACTACATACATATTACTTATATATACACAGTTCTTCATTTAAACATACACATTTATACAATCTTACACATGTGAGCACATATACAGAGCCTTATACAGGTGTACAACATATATACACACGTACAGCATATACAGTATTTTTCAGACTATAAGGCGCACCGGATTATAAGGCGCACCATCAATAAATGCCTGCTAAAACGTCTAGGTTCATATATAAGGCGCACCGAATTATAAGGCGCACCGGATTATAAGGATGAATGGCCAGCAGGTGGCAGACCTTTGCAGAGTTCAAGGCAGCTGTTGTCTGTAAGTGCGGTTCTTATATAAGGTGCACTGGACTATAAGGCGCACCTTTGATTTCTGAAAAAATCTAAGGATTTTTTGTGCCCCTTATAGTCCGAAAAATACGGTGTACACACGTATAGCATATACACATCACAGATACACACACATATACAGCATATATACATCACATACATGTTTTATACATATTATGCTGTACAATGTGCAGCATAATATGTATATAATGATGCACATGTTCCATTCTTTAGTGTCAGATCAGATGACGGGGCCCCCTGACACATCGGGCCCCATAGCGGCTGCTATGGCTGCTACCAGTGTAGTTACGACCCTGTTCATGACTTTGTCTCAAGAGATGATTTAGTAGGAAAGCTGCTGAGATGTTTGGTAATGTACTACTCCCTCTCTCTGTCACTTCACTTTCTAGACTTCATTTTTATATAATGTACTCATTGCCCTGCAGTTTAGACTCTTCTCTGTTTCTAAACAAACAGCATGTTAATTCTTAAATATCGGTCAATTTTCTTTTCCCATGTTCTTTGCTATCAATCCCATGATGCCTCACCACAGTGTCATATTGCATCCTGATAGGAGGACAGTGTACGTGTCCTCCTCTTTACATTCATCTGTATAATCAAAGACACCATAAGTCAGGAAATTTTAATTGCAACTTAAGTGTGACAGGAGCCAGTTCCATCATCCTCCAGAAATTTTGACTTCTGGAGAACACAGAAAGATATGTAATAATGACAGAGAAGGATTTCATCAGGATCCACCATGTTTTACTAAACTTCAACACTCTTATCATGCAACAAAACAATGTAATTCTCAATAGTTCAGCAATACTGAACCTATTGGACTGACAGCCTGAATTAAGCACGGTAAGACAATAGGTAAGTATTAGGTTCTCCATAATTTGCTGTATTTGCTACCATGCAATAAGACCCCTTAAATTTGTAATACAGATCTATTTTATACACAAGTTATTATACATAGTCTGAAATGAATGCCCTTATTTTGGAGGAGTTCAAGCATACTCGGATTGTTCAGCCAGCTCCATTACATTGTGATTTCATATGCTTGCTTTATCACTGTATTTTAAGCTTGTTGTAGCAAGTCTTAAAATTTCATCACATTTTCTAAAGAATTTAAAATATGACCTTGAACAATTTAATACTCAAGTCGTGAAACATAATTTGCAAAGAATCAACCATTCAAACATTCCTTGGCTATTGAAAACACTGTTATAGGTTCTTCTGTCCTTTGAAAATTCTGTGTTTGTAGTGGGTTATGTACATTTTCTTAGGGCATGGTGCACTTTTGCTGACTACAAATGCAAGTAAAAGATTTATTTTAAGTGATAGCATATTCATAACACAGGCCATGGTCGGCTGATTTCATACCTGCATCAGGGTAATACCTGCTCCATTTAAGGAGATCATAATCGAGACCAGAAATTGAAGACCCTCCTTTCGCACCCCAATTACTTCAATGGACCTCACATTACTCACCGCTGCGCTTCCCTTAAAGGGGTATTCTCGTCTGGGCACTCACATTCAGTTTCACTAATCTGCCATATATAAACATTTCTTCAATTGGATGTTATTAAAAAGAATGTTCCTGTGTGAAGATAATTTCTCATAAATGTAGTCATATGGTCCCTTAGAAACCAAATGGCCTCCTCGGATACGACCACGTCACACTCTGGCAGAGGTGGCCAGACTTACGCTATAGAGTGCTGCCGGACCACCAGGATTCAGCAATCATTACCACAGGACGGCTGTGGGACATGCAGTAACTCCAGGACATTTTATATACAATAACCTTTTGTTTATTTGTGCAATCTCTCGGGCAGAGGTGGCCGTATCCGAGGAAGCTATCTCGTTTCTAAGGGACAACATGAATACATTTATGAGAAATTATCTTCACACAGGAACATTTTTTTTTAATAACATCTAATTGAAGAAATGTTTATATATGGCATATTTATCAAACTGAATGTGAATGCCCAGACGAGAATACCCCTTTAATTATAGTTTAAAAAAAAGAGATGTGCTATTGTCTCTGGTATTAATAACGGGGGGTGAAGTGGAATCCAGGTGTAAGCTGAGCTTTATATCGGTGGCATGCTTGATAAAGATTCAGTGGGAATCGAAACGTCGCTTTTCTATGCCTGGATGAGATGTAAATAAAGACTTTAACTCCTTTGGTGCTGTGGCTCCCTCCATCTACTACTCTTGGCACCACATCTTCACGATTACACTACACTAGATCTCCTTGCATTTAGTACTGGTATTACAACATCATGCACATGCATGAGATGAAGCTGTAGCTCATTGTCGTATCAAGCACAGCCATTAATAACATGACAAATTTGTGCCTGGTATATATGATAGGAAACACATAACTTGCCATAGTGTCTAGTTCCTACAAAGGGTTGTCTGGTAGGTAATTTACTTTTAAATAGGGGAAAATTAAGCGAAATACCGCCCTCTAAGGTAGACCAACAAATGATACATTTTACTGTCACCGTACCACGGGTGGGGTTTACGGGTGCCAAATCCCATAAAATTTGCCCTCAGAGTGGCTGCCTGACAGTCTGCCTTCAGTGTTCAGCCGAGACACGTTTGGTTGGTTCAGTGTTGAGTACCAGTAGGGACTGGAACGGCGCCAGGGGATAGTAGCGACTCTTAGTAGCTTCCACACAGTAGCTCATTTGAATAGTGTTAGTTTATTTGGATTACGCGTTTCGGGACGGACCTGATCCTTTAGGATCTTTAGGATGAGACCAGGGAGATGTTTTTGCCCTAGTTGAGACTAATTTGTCCCATATTCGCCCCAGTCTCAACTGAGACAAATAAGTCTCATACAGTAGTAAATGAAACCAGACAATGTGAGGATAGATCACCCCATTGCTTCTTAGCTACTTTGTAAGGCAGCCTCCTTTTACATCAAGCATGACTTTTCAGAAAGCCTTATGACATGATGTGGGATTAAAGTCAAACCACTATCTATGTCATAAGGAACAGAATCCGAGCGGAAAACATATTTGCATATTTCCCAGAATCCCCCCAGTGGAGCAAGTCTCACTAAGGAGTCTTCTTACTTTCCAAATGTTAAAACATGCCCATTTACAAAAAAACTCCAAAAAACTAGAAGAGTTATTATTGCCTGAGTCACATTAATAGTCTGCAAGAGGAGCATAACTTAAGACATCTCTATTTTGAGCCCTATGGTACCTAAAATTATGCTTTTGGCATAGGGGCAGCTTCAAAACTCTAAAAGTGACTCTTAAGGAGATCGCACTGGTTTCGGACACCATCTTGACTTAAGAAATCCCAGAATAAGGGACTGTCCGCCATTTTAAGTATTAGCCAAGGGTCAAGACGGGGGTCAAGCACTGTCAAGTTAACGTCATGATTCAAACTTCATTTTATGTAACTTGTTTGGTCGCCTGTCAGCTAATTCCCTTGGACATTTAATGGGAATACAGTCTGTCCTTCATCTTTAGTTCTATATCTTGTTTCTGGAGCCAGCTTATCTTTTTCTTCTCAGGGAAAATAGTATAAACATGACTGTGAACAAGGTCTGGGAAGAAAGTGCATAATTCATTAACCGTTTGGGAGAATGTCTTACAGAATGTGATGGTGAATTCATTATGGCCAATAGCATTGCAGTATTCTATTCACACCTCTTTGATGACTCTTCTGTCTTTTTCTGATATACGACTGTGGTTGTGAAATAAACAAGAGAGAAGATCTTTACATACACTAAGAGACTGACGTGTGTCTTAGGTTTTTGTTCTCTCCTCCCCGGTACCGGGAGCCATGAAATATTTAATTTGAAAGCCACCTTTACAACACGAAGGACTGTTTTGAGTCCTAGATAAAAATCTCTAACAGTGACTCATATCAATCAAAAAATGCACTTTACTCAGTTTATTTGCCTTTGAAGCTAATTTTTCTTTTTTTATAAAATTGAATATTAAGCAATCAATCTCAAGCTATTTCATCCTCCACAATGTCATACTAAAACCTGAACATTGGTGAATATTAAGAGTATGCACTAATCAATTTCCAGCACAAGATATCAAATACCAGGGGAGTAATATAAGGGTGGTCCAGAGGGTCAATTGCACATCACCCTGGGAGCCATCAGGACCCTACAATTGCCATACAAGGCTACACATTTTACAGTGGGACCAAATAACAACAGAATATACATATAAGATAAAACCATTTTAGTGCTTGCACTTTACTCACTGACCGTTTTCTTTGTTGGATCTCTGAGCACACATTTTCTGTATTTTTTGGCCCACAAGTAAACATTTTTTTCTGCTTACAGTTTTATAAATGAAACACATAAATAACAAAGACTTAAAAGGTTTGCAGATCGTCTCCGTGGCCAGGTGTTCTCATGTATGGAATGGAGCCATCCCCAGTAAAGGAGGAATTTAGAAGAGGAACGCATCGAACAAGAACACACTTGCAGGGATAACCTAAGTGGCTGTGAATTGGCCTAATCTCAGCTGGCAACTGTGAGCAGTTAATAAATTATCTCACAGTGGTCTCTGGGATTATTCTAAACACTGCAGTTCCCGGCTTTTACGGATCAATAGGTCTAAAGCATCACCTCAATCAAAGATTGCGAAGCTGTAAAAGGCTAAATGGTATGCAGATTAATGTGCGCGCCTAGTAATTGGTCAGGTTTATTCATCCGCTGGTTTGTTTCGAGATGCTAACAAATTCATGCTTGTGTTTTGCTGTTGTTAAATGTGTCGCCCTATGTAGTGTTCACTTTTTTCTACAAAAGTTCAAATATGCTCTTGAAATGTAAAGTAACATAACCTTCAAAAAATGCACACAACTTTACCTTCTATTACTGCATCTTAAAGATTGAGGCATGTCCTCATGATGGGGAGCGTAAGGTTGAGACAGTACAACAGAGGCTTCATGGATTGAATCCCCAATGGATTTAGTTCTCCTCAAGTTACCCAAAGCCTTTTTTTAGTATTTCTCTGCTTAAAGCAAACCTGTCACCAGGTATGTCATGTTTAGCTGGGGATAGGTTCCAATAGCCTATGCTATGCTGATTTTAAAAATGCCCAAGTGAGCATTCTGAATAATTTCAGTATTTTATAATAGTTTATTTCACATTACCTGGCTCCCTGCCAGCAGCGAATAGTGAGTCCCAGGGAAAGAACTGTTAAAGCCTGTGTGTGCCTGTGTCTCCTCTTGAATTCTTCCTCTTCTCCACACCACCCCCTCCCTCTCTTACCTGCTCAGTGCACATGACAAAAGGTATGGATTGGTGAGGGAGCTGCATGAGTGTGGAAGAGAAGAGACTGACACAGGCACACACAGGCCTGCAAGACCCCTTTCCCCCTCAGAATTTCTAAAATCAGTATATTATAGGCTACTGGAAGCTGTCACCAGCTAAAAAAGACATTCTCAGTGAGATCTGTGCTTTAAATTAAATTATCTAAGTATCTGGGCACCATAGGAGATGATGACAGTTACTATAGTTGATGCAGTTAGACTCCGTGCACAGTAACTGATGAACCACATAATTATGACATACCAATGGCTGACGAATAAAAGTAATGGACAAACAAGGTTCCCAGCATACAATTATTACAGAGAGTCAGCTCATCTGAAAATCTTGGCTTATTCACAACCTCTTCTGCGGTTTGCAACGGACAACCTGGGTCTTCAGGCATATAATTGGAAAACTAAAGGAAAAGGACTCCGGCTCCCACATTGGGTAAAAAGGTTCCCATCACAGTGCACCAGATTTCTTATAGACACAGGCTCCAAGTGCATAACATTCCTGCCTATAAGAGACCTTTACATTCTAATCTGCCTTACAATGAGCATGTAGATTATCAGAAGAACATTATTGGGGGAAAAAATTAATTCATTTTACATTTATGGATGTTTGGGGCAAACCATTAGCTTGGTTATAAAACCCATTGTCTGACTGTAGTGTAGAACCCAAAGCCGGTGATCTTGTTGTGTATTTCCTCCTAATACTATGCAGTATTGTCCTGTGAGAGCTCTCTCCTTTTACCTCTTTTACTTGCAGTTCATTGTAGGTTGGCACTGTATTTTGTCATCATATCTGTTCTATTTCTAGAAGTAACACATCCCCTTTTTCCTATTTTGATGTTGTAGATACTGCATCAGGAACTGATTGGATGAAAATCATTTACCATCAGTTCCTAATGCATTGCCTTCAGCATCTAATCGTTCACCGCGCTGTTCATTCATCTGACACTACTTCTGCATTTTCAGGAAAGTGAAAAGAAAAAATGTATTTGCTGCACAATAAATTCCAAAATAAACAATATGAAAAACCATTGTGCAATCCAAGTTGTCATTTTTTTAATATTGGGGTTTCAAATTTTTTTTAATATACCTATATATATATATATGTTTGCAGAATGAATGCAGAATTGTCTAAAAAAATCTAAATTGACTAAATTGCTTAAAAAGTCATCCACTAATTTTGATCAATGGTTTTACACTGGGCTATAAATCTTGGTTTGGATTTGGCCCTGTACCGACAAATATTTTTAATTTCAACTAAGTCCTTTTGGTATAGCAAGTGCAAACCATGGCCAATTGAGCAACTGTAATACATCCATTTAAAGGACATCTATGGCAGTATCTGTCTCTCTTTTAGCTTTCTATGCCCTTGTTTAAAAAAAAAAGGCTTTATGCAAATGACCCCAGTTTCATTTGAATAATTTTAAAAGCCTTGTTTTTTGTAAAAGCCAGGGCATAAGAAGCTAAAAGAAGAGCAGATTCTGCCAGAGGGGACACAGACTAGTATGTCAGTGTGCTTGGTTTACAATCCTTCATCCTGGTGCTATATTTCCTTTTAAGGAAATCTACCTTTAAAATCAAGCATGATAAACCAGGGACATTTACTCATAGATCCAGGCACCGTGACTGTGGTAATCTTATTTTTGTTATATTTGACTACCTTCCTTCTAAAATCAGCCTCTCCATGCTCTGGGTTTACAGGCTGGTACACTTCGCAAGGAGGGAGCAGATGTGAAGGGGAGACAGTGTGATAACACATGTGATGCTGCATGTAGGGCCCTGGTAACACCCCCAGGAGCCCTTATTAGAATAATAAATTCATATTAGAAGGAATAAGGCCATGGATAACAAATATAAGAATATGACCACAGTCTTGGTGCCTGGATCTATGAGTAAGTGCGCCAGGTTTATCATGCTTGATATTGATGGTAGGTTTCCTTTAAGATTTCTAGTTTAAATGTAACTTTTGTACATTTGGGTGAAGTCACGTTCAGCGTATGATTCTGTATGCCTCTTGCACAAACAGGAGTGCCATAATTGAATGAAGTGGCAGGCCAAGCATGTACTGTGTCATTCCATTCAATATTATGGGAGCATCAGAAATTGCTGAGCACAGCACATGGCTCTCTCTGGCACTCTCATAAACAGTAAAAAAGAGTGATTAACTATGTAATCTCTAATGTTCGTGTAGTATTGAATAAAGCAGCAGGTTGCATACTTGACCTGTTATTTCATTCAATGTGAAGATCTATGGTGGTCCCACTACACTGATCCTCAGCAAGTAGATCATGTAACAGTCATATTACTTTTACAGGAGATTGTCATAGAATAAAGCAGTTTCCCGAAATGGTTCCATTCTATTTTGTATATAGGTAGTCCCTGGATTACATACAAGATTCTCTAGGTTCTTTCTTAGGTGGAATTTGTATGTAAGTCGGAACTGTATATTTTATAATTGTAACTCCAGACAAAATTGTTTTTGGTCTCTGTGACAATTGGATTTTAAAAACGTTGGGTTGTTATAAGAACCAGGAATAACAATAAAGCTTTATTGTAGTCGCCTGTGATAACTGTTATAGCTGATCATTGTAGCCTAAGGCTAAACTACAGTAAATTACCAACATCCATGGGGCCGTTTGTAACTAGGGGTCATCTGTAAGTTGGGTGTTCTTAAGCAGGGGACTTGAACATTCTTTACACGCGTCATATATACAACATTTCTCCCCTAGGTGGACAGCAAATATTTAGCTTGCCCTTTTCAACTTCCCGGTCATATTTTCCACACTCCATTATCCCCTCATTCTTCCCGATGTTCATTAGCCTCCTTGGTATGTCTTGACCTTCTTGCATCATCCTGTCTTTGTCATTTACAAGCTACTTGTGATTGATAGCACTTCAGGGCTGCTTTGGATAGTCTCATACCTTCATAACGTTTTTCCATCTTCTATTTATCAACATTTTTATTAAGATGATTTAATTCAATCCCACAGTTTACTGTAATAGCCAAATTGAGTAATTAGTTTATGGTCAATGATTCATTGTTAGGAAATCGCTAAAAACAAGTATATTAATCCCATATTCTAGTTATCCAGTGTCATTTAAAGTGACACTGTCAGCTCCTCCTCACATAAAGATTACACATATGACCTGAATTATAAGTATACCTTATGTGTGGACTGAATGTACAGCTTTATAACCCATCTCTCTCAACCTATGTTGCTAGTTTCCTGGACTGGTGCATTGGACCTCTCGTACCCACCAATGAGGCACCAATATGTTTGTTGGAAGTCCTCCAACCTGCTGCTCCACCCATTGGTCAGAGTGATTCCTGTGATTGGTGGAGGTCCCAGCAGTTGAACCCTTAGCATACAGATTATTAACCCGTATACCGTATCCTATACTGTGATGCTCCCTCACCACGTCTCTATCTACCATCACGGGCAGGGTCCTCCTTCCACTTGTTCCAGAACTCATTGTTTTTGAATTTTGTACTTGCATTTTTACTTGTCTTAATGTATACACTCACTGGCCACTTTATTAGGTACACCATGCTAGTAACGGGTTGGACCCCCTTTTGCCTTCAGAACTGCCTCAATTCTTCGTGGCATAGATTCAACAAGGTGCTGGAAGCATTCCTCAGAGATTTTGGTCCATATTGACATGATGGCATCAAACAGTTGCCGCAGATTTGTCGGCTGCACATCAGTGATGCGAATCTCCCGTTCCACCACATCCCAAAGATGCTCTATTGGATTGAGATCTGGTGACTGTGGAGGCCATTTGAGTACAGTGAACTCATTGTCATGTTCAAGAAACCAGTCTGATATGATTCCAGCTTTATGACATGGCGCATTATCCTGCTGAAAGTAGCCATCAGATGTTGGGTACATTGTGGTCATAAAGGGATGGACATGGTCAGCAACAATACTCAGGTAGGCTGTGGCGTTGCAACGTTGCTCAATTGGTACCAAGGGGCCCAAAGAGTGCCAAGAAAATATTCCCCACACCATGACACCACCACCACCAGCCTGAACCGTTGATACAAGGCAGGATGGATCCATGCTTTCATGTTGTTGACGCCAAATTCTGACCCTACCATCCGAATGTCGCTGCAGAAATCGAGACTCATCAGACCAGGCAACGTTTTTCCAATCTTCTACTGTCCAATTTCGATGAGCTTGTGCAAATTGTAGCCTCAGTTTCCTGTTCTTAGCTGAAAGGAGTGGCACCCAGTGTGGTCTTCTGCTGCTGTAGCCCATCTGCCTCAAAGTTGGATGTACTGTGTGTTCAGAGATGCTCTTCTGCCTACCTTGGTTGTAACGGGTGGCGATTTGAGTCACTGTTGCCTTTCTATCAGCTCGAACCAGTCTGCCCATTTTCCTCTGACCTCTGCCATCAACAAGGCATTTCCGCCCACAGAACTGCCGCTCATTGGATGTTTTTTTCTTTTTCGGACCATTCTCTGTAAACCCTAGAGATGGTTGTGCGTGAAAATCCCAGTAGATCGGCAGTTTCTGAAATACTCAGACCAGCCCTTCTGGCACCAACAACCATGCCACGTTCAAAGGCACTCAAATCACCTTTCTTCCCCATACTGATGCTCGGTTTGAACTGCAGGAGATTGTCTTGACCATATCTACATGCCTAAATGCACTGAGTTGCCACCATGTGATTGGCTGATTACAAATTAAGTGTTAACGAGCAGTTGGACAGGTGTACCTAATATAGTGGCCGGTCAGTGTATGAACCCCTTACTGAATGACCCACACTGTGGAATCAATGGTTCTCTGTAAATAAATAATAATAACATCCTGTGAATACGAGATTCAAGTCCCATCCAGGTCAACATCTGCAAAGAGTATGTTCTCTCCGTGTTTGCGTGGGTTTCCTTCCACACTCCAAAACATACTGGTAGGTTGATTAGATTGTGAGCCCATTAAGGACAGGGACTGATTTGGCAAACTCTGTGCAGCGCTACATAATCTGTGTGCGCTATATAACTAAAGAATTATTATTATTACAATAATGTAATTTGGTACAAGTCATTTAAAAGGGTTGGCCATGAACGCCTATTGATGGCCTATCATCAAGAGTTGGGAGCAGTTGACTTTATGTCTATGTTGTGGGCCTGAAGCTACACTACTGAAGGAGTGATTGTGCTGGGTGCTACAGAGACACAACATCAACTTCTCTTAGGTCCATGTCCCTTTCTTTTCATTGTACAGTTTTGTACCATAAAAAAGTTGCATGTTTCTGTGCATGAAATTTGTGACAATTTTTGCATATTTTTTTTAATCTCAACATTTAAAAAAAATTCTAAACAACTTTGGTATATGTACAGCACAGAGAGATACATGATGTGTAATAAACTAATTATTTTAATTAAATAAGATGCTTTTGTCTATAGTGCACATTACACGAATATAGATACAAATAAAGAGAGCAATCCAAGTGCGGCTTCCTATCTACCGTATTTTTTGCCCTATAGGGCGCACCGGACTATAAGGCGCATTAGTCCGATGCGCCTTATATATGTAATAATTACATATATAAGGCGCATCGGACTATAAGGCGCGGGGTCCGGCAGCCGGGGGCGTGGCGGAGGTCCGGGGGCGTGGCGGAGACCCGACGTGACGCGGCGACGGGACGCGGCGACGAGACGCGACGCCGAGACGCGACGGGGAACGCGGGGAAGGTGAGCGGGGAAGGTGAGGGGGAGGTGGAGGAGGGCAGGGGACCATACTTACATAGGTCCCCGCTACCGGAGACAGCAGATCTCCCGCTGGAGATCTCCGGTAGCGGGGACCTATGTAAGTATGGTCCGCTGCCCTGTGCCCAGCGCCATACATAGGGCGCACCGGACTATAAGGCGCACTTTGGATTTCCACGGAAATCCAATGCTTTTAAGTGCGCCTTATAGTCCGGAAAATACGGTATTCTGCGCTGTGCTGTCGGATATAGGTCAGGGGGTAAGGGGCAGTTCGATCACACATTTACAGCAAATTCTGTGGATATGTCCTACAAGGGACATAAGAAAATACCTTTTAATAAGCCATCTAAAAATAAAAAATGTACACAAAATATGTATACAACGCAAAAATATTCTGAAGTTGAGAGGTTTAGAAACAAAATGCAAATTGCAGATTGTTTTAGTATTGGGAATAACCGCTGCTTTATTTTATCTACATACAAAGAAACTGAGAATATTTAACCATGAGGACAAGTAGAGATGAGTTGTTAAATCTCATGATATCCCCAAATTGACTATATACAAAAAGAACATGAAAACAGGCCCGATCCATAGATCATAAAGAAGACAATGTTATAAGACAGTTTTATGTGTTCAAGTAGGGGTGAGCGGACCCCTCCAGGTTCGGGTTCGCAGAGTTTGGTCAAAACCAACCTGGAAGTTTGGTCCAGGTTCAATTACTCAAACATTCACCCCCTCCATTAACACATTCAATGCTGGGCTTCCCCTTAAAACACGTATAAGAGGTCATATGTCTGATGCTAAGAATAAAAATATTAAGCCATTGCAAAAATTTTATTGACATTGATTTACATGGGAACAATTATAATTATAAAACTGACTAGTCGGGAATAATTTTAGATTTTTTCCCTGAAATGCAGACAACCATAAGGTCTAAACAGTAGACATATATTGAAATATAAAACTTGGGTACAATGGTCTTTTGCATCCCGAATAATAAATACCTATTTAAGCATACTGTTTATAGTAATGCTTGTATGATTCCTTTTTGACAGTACAAATACTTAGTGAAATACATGGTGAAAATTAACTCTTATTGACGTGTACGTCACACATTAGCATTAAATTGACATTAACCCCTTCCCGACATTTGACGTAATAGTACTGCATGGCGGGAGGTGCGTTCCCGCAAAATGCAGTATTATTACGTCAAGCTTCTGGCCCCGGCTCCTGAACGGAGCCGGGGCCAGAAGCTGCGGGTGTCAGCTATATATTATAGCCGACACCTGCCTCTAACACCCGCGATCGGAGATTTCTCCGATCGCGGGTGTTAACCCCTAACACGCCGCGGTCGCGCTGAACGTGGCGTGTTAGAGGCATTTAAAGTTTAGTAAAGGTGAATCGGACCCCCCCGCGGCGCTTACCGGGGGGGTCCGCTGCTCCGATCGCAGCCCCGGGACTGCCGGTGCCCGGGGCTGCACGATCTTCATCCGGAAGCCGGGTCCCTGCCTTCTGGCAGGACCCGGCTGTAAGACACTGGGCATGCGCAGCATGCTCAGTGCCTTACATTACACAGTGCAATACATCTGTATTGCACTGTGTAAGCTGTAAAAGAGCTTGAACAAGTGATCAGAAGATCACTTGTTCAAGCTTAGATGTCATTACCTGTAAAAAAAGTAAAAAAAATAAATAAAGGTTTTTTTAAAATAAAAATAAATAATAAAAGAAAGTGAAAGTTCCCCCAAACACCACATTTCCCTGTACACAAGTAATAAAGTATAAAAAACACTAAATCACAAAAAAACCCCACTTATTTGGTATCGCTGCGTCCGTAACAATCTGTACAATAAATCCTAAACATAATTGGACCCCCTCGGCCAAAAACGTGCCAAAAATGTAAACTTTTTATCAAATTGCTTTACAAAAAATGTTCTAAAAAGTTATCCGAAAAAGTTACAAGCACCAAAATGATACCAATGAAAAGAACAACTTGTCCTGTCTTGTCCTTCTACACTCGGGAGAAATAGTTTTACACCTTTTTCGGGGTTATTTAATATATTATCCCTTGTGACTTACAAAAATTAGGGGTAAAGTGACATTTATAGGAAAATTTTCACCTTTTTAATGTTTAGGGCCTAATTGGATCATTCACCTGTAGGGGCAAATACATATATTACACATTGCAAAATTCTCTAAGGGGTGTGCATTCAAAAATTAGGGTCACTTTTCGGATTCTTATCTGTTTTATACCACTAGGGTTCTCCAAATGCATGTCAAACATTTCTGTCAAATTTGGCTTCTAAAAGGCAAACATCCCCCTTTTCTTTTACTGTACGCCCATACAACATTTTATATACAATATAATTGGACAAATATAAACAAAACTATATAAATGAGGTATCACCGTAATCGTAGTGATCCGTAGAATAAAGATAATATATTATTGTTATGCTACAGTGAACACCCCCCCAAAAAAATGCTAAAAATCCAAAACAAGAATTGATGATTTTATTTTCCTCCACACGTAAAAAGTTAATAAAATTGCTTCAATAAGCTAAAAACCCACTAAAATGAAGGGTTTTTTTACAGTGCATCTCATCTCGCAAAAAATAAGCCCTTACGTGTCTAAATTGCTTAAAAAATAAATAAAGATTGTATAGCCTATTCCCAACGCACGTTGTTATAGAACGGTTCGGCGGGTAGTGACTTGCCAACACGGTTCAGACAGTGATCGGGGCTAGTTGGCGGCTGTTCCTGACAGCCATCCATCCTGCCCCATGGACCAGAAGGGTTACGTCCCCCCCACATGATCGCTGCTACTGGCTCATCAATTCAGACCAGCCAATAGCAGCGAATTTACTTATGACGTCAGTAATACCGATCACCATGTCTGTAGACACGGTGATCGGGGCAGGGTGGCGGCTGTTCCTGACAGCCACCAATTTTGCCTTGCGGTCCAGAGGGGTTTTGTTGCCCCCCTCTGTCCATGTTTGCCGCTATTGGCTGGTCGATTTGGTCCAGCCAAAAGCAGCAATATTCGTCATAAGGGGCATCGCTAGGGTGAATAAGAGCAACACTTGGCGATAATTTCCCTACAAAAAACCAAGATTTGGTACAAAAGTGCTGGCCGTGCACATTGTACAGATTATGGTATACAACTCTTACGAGCTGTTCCAATGTGCATGTCCTGCCGTATCATTTCTCCGTTTTCAAGAGGAAGACATTAGGAAACTAATATTGGGACAAGAAGGACGGGGCCCCAGTACCTCTGGTTTAGATGTTCCTGTGTTTTGCCAGGACAGCATTTTCCCGGTGAATTCTGCTGCTTCTAAAAGTAGGACTCAATAAAGAGTCTGTTCCAAAAGAGGAGTTAGGATGGACACTACATACTACTAAGAGACCTGCGACAACTCCAGAGTGACAAAAGTTTAGTTGGTCCCTTGGTATATTCTACCTCCTTATACACAACACATTCACAATTCTCGCCCAACCTGTTGTAAATTAATTTCGGTAAAATGAATAATTGTAACAACTGTTGGGTCACGTTGCTCCCTATACCCCTTCATTATTTCATAAGGGGCGCCACATAACGGGCACTGAACTTTCCAGAAATAATTGCAATTTCCATCTCGCACATGATATTTGGAAACCACCTGTATGTTCAAAATGCTCATTTCACCACGTGTATTACACTACACCACATATTACACCTTGCTAAATTCCCCAAGGGGTGTACATTCAACAATTAGGGTCACTTTTCAGGTTTTCCTCTGTTTTGGTACCACTACAGCTCTCCAAATGTATCCTGACACATATGAAGGATTTCTGTCAAATTTGGCCTCTAAAGGACAGACATCCCTCTTTTCCTCTACTGTGCGCCCATAAAGCATTTTATATGCACATGTGGGGTACTTCTACACTCGGGAGAAATAGTTTTACACCTTTTTCGGGGTTATTTAATATATTATCCCTTGTGACTTACAAAAATTAGGGGTAAAGTGACATTTATAGGAAAATTTTCACCTTTTTAATGTTTAGGGCCTAATTGGATCATTCACCTGTAGGGGCAAATACATATATTACACATTGCAAAATTCTCTAAGGGGTGTGCATTCAAAAATTAGGGTCACTTTTCGGATTCTTATCTGTTTTATACCACTAGGGTTCTCCAAATGCATGTCAAACATTTCTGTCAAATTTGGCTTCTAAAAGGCAAACATCCCCCTTTTCTTTTACTGTACGCCCATACAACATTTTATATACAAATGTGGGGTACTTCTACACTCGAGAGAAAAAGGTTTAGACATTTTGTGGGGTTATTACATTTTTTTATCCCTTGTGGCTATAAAAAATTAGGGGTAAAATGACCTTTATAGGAAAATTTTTACCTTTTTCCTATTTAAGTCCTAATTAAATCAAACACCTTTACGGACAAATACACATATTACCCCTTGCTAAATTCTCTAAGGGGTGTGCTTTCCAAAATGGTGATACTTGTTGGGGTTGCGCTCTGTTTTGGTACCACTACGGCTCTCTAAATGCATCCTGACACATGTAAAGGATGTATGTCAAATTTGGCTTCTAAAAGTCCAACGCCCCTCTTTCCATTCTGAGCTTCACTGCGTACCCATACAACATTTTATTTGCATGTGTGGGGCAATTTTATACTTGGGAGAAATGCTAGTACACATTTTTTGGGGTTGTTTCATCTTTAATGCCTTATGGGATACAAAAATTAGCCGTAAAAGTGACTTTTTTGGGAAAATGTTCATCTTTTTCCTTTTAGGGACCTATTTGAAGCAAACACCTGTAGGGGAAAATACACATATTACACCTTGCTAAATTCTCCAAAGGGTGCACTTTCCAAAATGGTGACACTTGTTGGGGTTCCCCTGTGTTTTGGTACCACAAGGGCTCTCCAAATGAATCCTGACACATGTAAAGGATGATTGTCAAATCTGGCTTCTAAAAGGCCAAAGCCCCTCTTTCCCTTCTGAGCTTCACTGCGTACCCATACAACACTTTATATGCAAAAGTGGTGCAGTTCTGTGCTTAGGAGAAATAGTTTTACACATTTATGCGGTTGTTTCATCTTTTATCCCTTGTGGCTTACAAAAATTTGGGGTAAAAGTGACTTTTTTGAGAAAATTTTCACCTTTTTCCCTTTTGGGGCCTAATTGAATCAAACACCTGTTGGGGCAAATGCACAAATTACACCTTGCTAAACTCTCCAAGGGGTGTACTTTCCAAAATGGTGTCTCTTGTTGGGGCTTTCCTCTGTTTTGGTACCATTATGGCTCTCCAAATGCATCCTGTCACATGAAAACTTTTTCAGCCATATTTGCCCTCCAAAAACAAAACAACGCTCTTTCCATTCCAAGTGCCCCCCTGTGCCCGTACAGCAGGGTACAGTGACAAAATGGGCATTGGCATACTCAGGAGGAATTGCCCTCAACATTGTAAAATGCATTTTCCTTTTTAACCCATTGTGAAGGTGCAAATTTTAGTGTTCAATGAATCTATAGCAAGATAAAATTACATTTCTGTAATTTCACTTTCATTTATCTTTCACCCTCATGAAACGTTCATAGGGTTAACAAAATTCCCAAAGGTTGTTTTGAATATTTTGAGGGCTGTAGTTTCTAAAATGGTGTCATTTGTGGGTGTTTCCTGTCATGTGGGCCTTATAAAGTCACTTCTAACTAAATTCACCCTCCAAAAGTAGGTTTTGATGATTTTTGTGAAAATCTAAAAAATTGCACCTAAAGTTATAAGCCTCCTAACATCCTAAAAAAAGGAAAAGATGTTTGAAAAATGATGCCAAGTTAAAGCAGACATATGGAAAATGTTAGTGATATGACCAACTTTCCAAAAAGTAGAAAATTTTGAATTTGGAAAACATTGTTTTTTTCAAAATTTTTGCCAAATTTCCATTTATTTCATAAATAAATACTAAACATATTGATTAAATTTCTCCACCAACATGAAGTACAATGTGTCACGAAAAAACAATTTCAAAATCAACTGGATATGTTAAAGCGTTCCAAAGTTATAACCATGTATAGTGACACAGGGCAGATTTGAAAAAATGGGCCGTGTCAGGAAGGTGAAAAGTGGCTTCAGCGTTAAGGGGTTAAAAAGCCGGGGGCCGCCATATCGACTTAGATTGACGCTCCCCGTGATGTTATCGGGAAGCTGTGATCTCTGTTAACATGACAGCCTCGGGTCATATAAAAACTGAGACTAATTTTTATCTATTACAGTGTGCATTATTTACACACTATAGTAGATAATGTGGAAAATACCCATGTACTGCCATACTGTAGTATGGCAGTATATGGTAGGATTAATCTGACAATTCAGTGTTAAAATACCCTAGGGGGTCTGAAAAATAGTTCAGAATTTTAATTAAAAGTTTAAATATAATAAAAATAAATAAATAAATAAATGAATGCTGCATTTAAGTTTTTAAGAAGTGGAAGATTTGAAGATTTTTAAGAGCGAAAAAAATTGCCCAGTGCTGCATTTATTCCTTTGATGCCAGACACAGTTTCGAAATAATCTATACATGACTACCATGAGAGATTATGTGGAATTAGTACATGAAGCTGAAAAAGAGACATGATAAGGGCAGTCCTGTTCTGCTCTGAGCCATACAGCATACAGACAACATAGTCGGAAACAAGCAGGTTCTTTCCCTGTATATAGCAAATGCAGCTTTAAAAGTTATATTTGATTTTGACTTTTATTGGTAACAGTTGTTAAATAGCCATTCCACTGACACGGTTTCCATTAGTTGGATAAATGGCTACCATGCTCACGCCCTCTCTAAGTCTTTTTGGGACATCCTGAAGACTGCTGAACAATGTTGATGCCACCATCCTTTACAATGAAGAACCTTGATTTTGGTCTCCAAAAACCTCAAAACATTTCCACTTGATTGTAGCATTTCCTTCAAGCCGTCTAGTAAAATCTAACCAAGATGTAATATAAGGTTATTTTAATGTAAAGTAACTATATCTTGGTTAAAGGGGTTGACCAGTTTACCTCATGTTTTTGTAATCTGTGTGTAAGTGTGTGGACAAGATATTAGGTAATTTACCAATATACATCTATTAAAAATTCTGCTCCACTTTCTTAATATGTGATCATGTGATCTCTAACTGTCAATGAAATAAGGACCTTGATCTTTTATTCATGTATACTATGATAAGGTCCTGGCAGGGCGATTAGCTATGGACAGTTAGAGATCCCATGACCCTCCTGCAGCCATGTTATGGACAGTAATGTCCAGCTGATGAGGTAAAAGACAGGAGGCTTCACATTCCATATCAAGAAAGTGGTGCAGAACTTTTAATAGATGTATAATGGTAAATTACCTAATATCCTGACCCCTCACACTTACACACATTACAAAAACATGAGGTAAAGTGGACAAACCCTTTCCAATAAAACTTCAACAGACAAAGCATAAAGTTACATAGTCTCTTCCACGTAGCAGCTTGAAGGTTCTTAGAGATCATTTAACTAAGTACTGTGAATAGAAGACATCATGAAGAACTCACCTGAAGCCACAAAAATTCCCAATTAGTATGGGAATGTCTTGAATGTACATCCATAACATGATTACTGGCTCTATGAGTGCTCTGCTTAGGCCCCAGATGAGGATGAAGGAATAAATCTGGAAGATACACTAAGGAAGTAAGCTTGGCGTTACAAGGATGTTACAAGGGAAAAAAACTACAGAGAAGTGGTCAGGGGTCACTCCGAGGTTAGGCAGACAGAGGTCTTGCACAGTCAGATGATAGGTCAGGGTGTGCAGAGGAGGTTTAGAAAGTCAGAAAACAGGCAAAGGATCATAAGACAGGAGCACAGATAAAACCACAGAGTGAGAACACCTGCACAGAATATTGGAAGGGATGGGTTTTTCTCAGGGAAATTCCTGTGGGAGTAGCTGTTTTATATGGCCAATATCTGAATGAGATTGTCAGGAGCAAATTTCAAGGTTTAGAGATTCTAAAAGGTCAACGTCATCTACAAGCAAGGAGTGAAATAAAGAACGGTGCGGTGGACAGAGCAAGGAAACTGGCACCCGTATCAAGAAGCACTACACAAAAAATGATACTCTGGAAAGAGATTTCTTTGTCCATATTTTAAATATATACTATATACTGATAACCTAAATTTTCTGGAGTGCATTGATGTACGGAAAGAAAGATGGCAGCACGGTGGGGTCCTGCGTTCAAGTCCCATCCAGGTCAACATCTTTAGTTTGTATGTTCTCTCTGTGTTTGCATGAGTTTCTTCCGGGGTCCTCCGGTTTCCTCCCACACTCCAAAACATACTGGTAGGTTGATTAGATTGTGAGCCCCATTGGGGACAGGGATTTGGCAAGTTCTGTGCAGAGCTGCATAATCTGTGTAATTATTATTATTATTATTATTAAAGATTCAAAATGTATCACCCCTGTTTCTGATGCTAGAAACTAATTTAGAAAATTTAAAATGTTGTCTAAAGGTGATCATTATATGCAAATGACAGTGGCCCTGAAACTAAACCTCCTTCCCAGCTATCCCTGCCTAATTGGCCTGCCTGCCATTAGTGGTAGGAGATAACTGGACTGATTTTTCCTTCTTGTGTCAAAGTGCAAACACAGAGTCTCCAAATACGGGTCAGAACCAATGCAGTACAAAATAACTAGACAAAAGGAGAAAGAATCTGACAGAACAAACAGCAGCTTTAGTATAAGACTGACTATAGCAGGTGAGGAGCATTAGTCCACAAAGCAATTTATGAGATGCCAGAGTCCTGGTCCAGGAGATGATTGGCTCATATCGCTGACATCAGACATGGCAGCAATGGGAGTGGGGAGAGATTATGTCAAAGTGAATTAACTGTTAGTAAACCAAAGCAGAGTTCATAAGGGACAGAGGGGTGTGGTAGAAATCATTCAAGGCTATTAGGAAAGGAATACACCATAAATAAAAATAACTGATCAACCCATCCTCAGCCAAACTTTACTGACAAAGGATGACACATATGGATTATGTAACATTATCTTATTTCTAATGGTTTTCAAACTTTATATGAATCAAAATTACAAGTCAATATGAGAAATTTTACAATATATGTCATCAAATGAATACTGTTTTTTCTAGTTATTAATCTCTTTTCGTCCTCTGCTATTTTGATAAAGTGACACCTCAGTTGTCTCTTCTAAAGTCTATGATACTAAGATGGTCTCTTATATACTATTATAGGCTGGTCATGTCGCAGGATTTGCTATAAAAAGCCTATAAACTGCAATACAGTAAATGGTATAAGTCAAAAGACACCCCCCCCCTCCCTATGGTTCACTTACCCTAGGGGGCCTAAAAACTGTAAAAAAAAATAAAGTTTAAAAAAAAATAAAATATCTAATTAAAATAAAACAATCATAAACATGCTATTGCCATGTCCCATAATATCTTATCTATCAAAATATAAAACAATTATTCCCATTGGTAAAAGGTCAGAATGGAATATAGTGGCCAAATGTTCCGATAATAATAATTCTTTTTTTATATAGCGGACACAGATTACGCAGCGCTGCACAAAGCATGGCAAATTGATCCCTGTCCCATGGGGCTCACAATCTAAACAACCTACCAGTATCAACACTTTTATTAACTTCACAAAACATAAAACTTTTAATAAAAAGTGATCAAAAGGATCCTACAGTCCACAAAATGGTATCAGCTTGTTTTGCAAAAAATGACATCTTACACAGTTCTGTATAAGAAAGTATGAAAAAGTTATCGACTTCAGAATATACTGTATATTACAAAGGGGT
This sequence comes from Engystomops pustulosus, assembly GCF_040894005.1. Taxonomy (NCBI): domain Eukaryota; kingdom Metazoa; phylum Chordata; class Amphibia; order Anura; family Leptodactylidae; genus Engystomops; species Engystomops pustulosus. The sequence continues at coordinate 42,729,932 of NC_092413.1, forward strand.
CAAATCAATATTACCCTACAAAATTGTTCTGTTTTGGGCCATTTTACACATGGAGCTTTTAGTATCACCCTGAGATACACCCACCTCATTGTAGCTAGTTGTGTACTTTAACAAATATTGAGTTACTCACAAAATGGAAGTATCTCAATCACATGCATTAATGACTAAACTGCAGAGGCCAATCTCCATAAGCCAGAAATAACACTGTTTTAGGACTTGAAAAATTTGCTGTTGAAAGACTGACACTTTATGGCAGTATTATTAGAAATTACACACATATTCACAGAGAGCTGTTTAGGTGTTACATGACGTGATAGTGTTTCTTCTGGAGTTAACAGCAAATATAGGAAGGATTAACCTTCACATGTGACAATAGGGTCAATATCCTATACCAGTTAAAGCCCACCCCCCCTGCTTAATTTATCATGTAAAACAGGGGTATCAAACTTATTTTCACTGGGGCAATATCAGCCTCATTGTTGCCATAAAAGGGACAAATATTATTTCATTACTATGTAAATGTGTATACCTGGTTAAGTAGTTACACTTATACAGTGTCAGGATTCAGGATCAGTGGATCCTCTGGACTACCGCGGGAGTTGCTACTAGCCGACACCTGGGACAGGAATCTAAGTGGCACCAGGTCTTCACCAGAGCCGGGATACCACCAGGTCGTTCCACAGGTGCGGCTAGCCCGCGGTGGCAGCCAGGGTCGAGGTACCTTAGCGGAAGACAGTCTTGTGGTCAGGTCCAGGCACAGGATCAGGGCAGGCAGCAGAGATGCAGGGTCAAGGCCATTCCGGGATCAGCAACGGGTGGTCCAGGCAGATGGGAACAGGAACACAGGGACACAGGATACAGGAACGTAGGAACACAGGAGAGCGGGAACACAAGAATGCAGGAACACGGCAACACAAGAACACGGCAACACAGGACTCAGGAGTAGTAACACACTGGAATACTCAAGAATGTCGCAAGGAAGCTTTCTCAATGGTCTAAGCACAAAGATCCGGCAAGGCAGGAAGGGAGGTGCCTGATTATAAGGTGGATGTGTTCAGCTAGCGCACCAATGCGCTGGCCCTTTAAATTCCCGACAGCCATTGCGATCCCTAGGAAGCGGGGAAGAGCGCGCACAGCAGTCCTCTGAAGTACAGGAGCCCGGACCGGTGAGTCCAGGGGAGCGACAGCCACGGGGGCACAAGGAAGGACATGCATACGCCCGCAATCCGAGAGAGGGATCGCGGGGGCACCCGTGCCATACACCATTACCATTACTATCATACACTTGAGGTCGACCACAAAGCTTAAAACATTGTTAAATAACCAGAGACACAAGCATAGCCAGTATGTGCCCATACAATAGAAAATAGTCATTGTGCCCTACATAGTAGCAAATAGTCAAAGGGTCAACTGGTAGCTAATTGTGTCAGTGCTCTGAATAGCTACAGCGCTTCCGCAGTAGGCAATAGTCACAGTGCACCCACAATAGCCAATTATCATAGCCACAGAAAAGGGGCACTATAATAACTCCCTTCTCTAGCCCCCTGACATATAATGGCCCAGTGTATGCAGAAACTGCTACACCTCCCCCTGTGTATGTGCTGATGTATGCTGTAGAAAAACTCACCTTTTCCTGATCTCCCAATGCAGTCTTCTTGTCATCACCTCTGGGTGGTGGGTGTACATGGCTCTGAAAGCAACAGACACAATGGGGCAGATTTACTTACCCGGTCCTGTCGCGATCCCCCGATGCGTTGTCCGACGAGGATTCTGCCGTGATTCACTAAGATCGTGCGCCCGAGTTCCTGCATCCGTTGCTTCCCCGCCGAGGTCCGCCAGAGTTCACCTTCTTCCCAGTGCTTGTAAGTGCGTGTCTTGCGACACAATTCTAAATGTTAAGTCTTGCGCATTGTCCGGATCCTTCAGGTTGTCTGACGGCCCAGGGTAGTTAGAAATATTCAATTTCAGTCAGGGTATTTTCACAATCCAATATGCTAAATTGGCTCCCTACTTTCCTCGTTGGTCCTGAACTTCAGCAGACAGCCTGGCACAGTCCATACAAGAGATAAGATCCAAAAACAATGACAGTGATTGCTTTGGAAACGTAGCCAAGCCCAGAGAACTTGAAGCCACTGGATGGAAACAGGAATACAGGAACATGGCAACACAGGAACACAGCAACAAAGGACTCAAAAGATCCAGCAAGGCAGGAAGGGAGGTGCTGGATTATAAGGTGGAGGTGTTCAGCCAGTGCACCAATGCGCTGGCCATTTAAATCTTCGACAGCCAGTGTGATCCCTAGGAGGCAGGGACAAAAAATTTAGGTTTCTCACTTCAAACAATAGCCACATTGTATAGTGTCCCACAGTAGGCAATTTTGCAGCATTGACCCGACTGTAGTAAGTATCATAATGGCGCGGGCCACAATAGGCATTGTAGTAATGATGTCCTTATAGTTGTCAAAACATTAACAGCATCCCCACAAAAATCAATTTAGTCACTATGCCCACACAGTATTCAATATAGTAACAGTTTCCCCAAATTAAGCACAGTGGTTCTACCGTAGCCAATATTGTAACAGGACTGTAGCAACCAGTATAGTCACAAGGCTCCCTAGCAGCCCAGTATAGTCACAGAACAGCCACATCAAAAATTGTCATAGGCAGAAGACAAGCTATAAAAGTGTGCCCCCCCTGCCCCATCCAGTAGTAATATATTAGGTTACATTTTTAAGTAAGTGGGTACTCCATACAGTGTCTCACACCAATGCTGACATCAGGTATGAAGAGACACTACCCTAAGTGACAGGTCCTGCTCTGCAGCCCATTATAGTCACAGGGCCCCCAGCAGCCCAGTATAATGACAGAGACTCCCCACCAGCCCAATATAATCACAGGATCCCCCCAGCAGCTAGTAAAGTAGCATCCATTATAATGAGAAGGACCCACGCAGCAGCCCAGTATAACCACAGACCCTCACCAGAATCTCAGTATATTCAAAGCCCCCTAGTAGCCCAGTATAGCCACAGGGTTCGCCCAGCAGCCCAGTATAGTCAGAGCCCCTCCCCCTCCCCCCTTCCGTTCTGCCTGAGGTGTATGGCACAGTGTTCTGGCATAGGCTGACACGACAATTTAAGGCATTCCATATTGTGCAGGTGCAGACACACTGGGGGTCATTTACTAAGGGCCCGATTCGCGTTTTCCCGACGTGTTACCCGAATATTTCTGATTTGCGACGATGTTCCCTGTATTGCCCCCGCCCCGGATTGTGGCGCTTCGGCACTGGCATGCAGGCGACGGAAATCAGGGGGCGTGGCCGAACAAAAACCCGACGGATTCGGAAAAACCGCTGCATTTAAAAAAAAAAAGTGTCACGGAGCTTGCACTTACCTTCACTAGGAATAGGCCAGTGAACTTGAGTGCGTTCCAATGCTCTTGAGCGCAGCAGCGCCACCTGGTGGACACCGGAGGAACTGCCTTAATGAATCCTGGCCGGACCCGAATCTACAACAGAGAACGCGCCGCTGGATTGCGAATGGACCGGGTAAGTAAATCTGCCCCAATGAAATAATCTCAATCGACAGCACCAGAAATCAGTTGGGCAAAGCCTGAAAAGGTATTCGGTGTTCAGTCTCAAAAGGAAATAATGTCTGCCTGCGACGGAACAATGTAAACTCAGAGCACAAGGTCACATGATTCGCCAGTCCTCCGGTGGGCCAGGCCGATGCAGGTTACACCACTTCTTGATCTTTATCATTTGTGTTTCATATCAGAAGGCAGCATTATATTATTATTTTTTGCAGTTCTCTCCATTCAAGATCCTAAAAAAGTTACACATGAGTCATATTATTTGATACAATGAGTAATGTTTTCAGTACATAAAAGATGAGAAAGCTAAAAGGTCGGAAAATTTTGAAAGTAGATACAAAATGTTTCACAAACAAAAACATACATCGAAGAGAGAGGTAGAACTTAATGGCAAGTAATGGCTGTCATATTTTATTCTTTGTTTAAAATGTTAGGCACTTATATAATGCTTCCTTCCTTTTAAAACCTGTGTAACCTGTGATGTGCCATAAAGGCCATTCCATTGCTCTTCCACCTGTTCTGACCCTTGCACTCAATCCTGTTCCTGGTTATGTGTCCCAAGAAATAGTCCTATATCAATTCTCGATATTCAATAGGCCAATCTGCCTCAACCAACCAGTACTCACCTTTGATTATTAAAAGCATCCTACCCCACTGGGAGCTGCATGAGGATTCCACTGTCCACTGGGGCACAGGTTCCCCCTAAGTGGCCTGGGAGTAGCAAATGGCAGTGTCCTAGAAATACCAAATCCCATTTCTCTTTATAGGAGTGTAAGGGTGAAAATTGGAGGGGCTTAGTGACAATGCCATTAGTGGTGATCAAAAGCTAAACTGCTTGGATAGTGCATTGGGTCCGCAACCTGCTTTTTGTATCTTTGTCTGTTATGTGTTTTGGGATGATATATTTTTAAACTTTCCTAGATTTGTGTGGTATTTATTTCTCCTTTCATTGCTACTGTATTCTTCTTCTTTAAATCCTTAGTATTTATCCCACACCAACACTTGCTGAACCATTACTGATAGTAAGGCATATCTGAGCAGACCATACAGCTGGGTGCAGGAGGGGGTGAAGTGCTCCTCACCCCTCCTCTCTCCATGGCCGCATGGCTCTGATATAGCAGTGGACAATACAGCCATTCAAATAGATTACTGTATTTCCCATTGAAGAGAACTGCTGTGTGCTTCCAATATTTTTTTTTTGCTTTTTTTTTTTTTAATAATTTTATTCATATATAAATTCAACAGTTTTTGTTTACAAAACTTACACAGGGATAAAATAATGAAACATATTTGCACAGCAATCCACAGTTCAGTAATTGTTATCCCACTAGACATCATACAAAATATACATTTAAGTTAACTTATTTTTTGTTTATTTTTACCTCAAACCCTCCCCCTGCACTCCCCCCCCCTCACCTGCCCTCCCCCCCCTCACCTGCCCTCCTCCCCCACCCCCTCACCTGCCCTCCTCCCCCACCCCCTCACCTGCCCTCCTCCCCCCTCCCCCCTGCAGTTGACGGCTATCTTGAGTATCTTGCAATATTAAAGCAACCAACTATGCCACGTTGCTTAGGACGTTTATCATATCATCCCTCTAGCGTTGTCTATTTAACCACACTTCCCAGGCTTTCTCTATCGTGTCTCCCCTGTCCATAGCCTCCAGTCTACCAGCGTAACATACCATATCAAATCTTGCCTCCCATTCGCTCTCCTTGGGTGGTTCTTTATCCTTCCAATGATAGAGGATTACTTTTCTGGCTATCAACAGGCCTTTCAATATATAAATAACATTCTTTAACACTCCTCTTATACCCAATCTCGTGCCCAAAATACACACCTGCACACTCAACGGTATGTTAGATTCAAATACTGACTCTAGTTTTCCTATTACCTCCATCCAATACCGGTGAAGTTTTGGACATCTCCATAGCATATGTATCAAGTCAGCATCCATTAAGTTACATCTAGGGCATTTTTCTTCATTTTTTTTTTTTTTCGAAAATAATTTAAACGTTTAGGCGTTATATGCACCCTATGTACTATATATACTTGTGTTAGGATATAAGACATATTTTTAGTCATTTTTTTTATCATATGCAATGCGTCCGTCCACTCTTCCACCGTTAGGTTTATCACATCTTTCTTCCATTTATCAAAACACTCCTTGGCAGGAGGATATATTTTCTTTTGTTGTAGGATTTTATAAACCTTGGACAGCATTCTTTTCTTATACAGTGGGTTTAGTGGCACTTATTGATCTCTGTCACACCGCCTTGGGTGCAGCCACAAAGGGTCTTAACACCAAAAAGGGCCCCAATGAGAAAATTCGAAAAAAGTTTTTTGTGTATGTGGGCACGCTCAAAAACGGTCTCGGAAGTGAATCACAATATTTCAATATTTAATACCACATTCAAAGTATAGATAAAAAGTATAGATAAAAACATTCACAATGGTCTTGATATAATAACAGATGGTTGAATTACTACATGTACTGGAATTTGATTATTACTCGATAGCTCTGACAAATTTGAAGTGTGTATACACTTATGTGTTTACTGTAAACTTGTGTGTTTACTGTGGACTGGTGTGTTCACTGTGAACTGTAAACTTTTTTACAAAGTTGTGAGTCCTAAAAAATAAAAATAAAAATAAAAATAAAAATAAAAAATAAAAAATAAAAAATAAAAAATAAAAAATAAAAATAAAAATAAAAATAAAAAATAAAAAATAAAAAATAAAAAAAAATAAAAATAAAAATAAAAATAAAAATAAAAAACTTTTTACTTTTTATTTTTTATTTTTATTTTTATTTTTATTTTTATTTTTTAGGACTCACAACTTTGGACATTCATTATTGATTATTGTTTATTGTTTTTTGTTTTTTGTCTTTTACTTTTTGGACATTTTAATATTTCTTCATACATGCAAGTTCAATTGATTTTTGTGTAACGTTGTTTTATCTGATATCCACAGTAAACATATAAGTTTACGGTAAACACAAAAGTTTACAGTAGACACAAAAGTTTACAGTAAACAAATTGGTTTACAGTGGGCACATAAGTTTGCAGTAAACACATAAGTTTGCAGTGGACACATAGGTTTACGGTGGACACACAAGTTTACAGTGAACATATAAGTTTACAGTAAAACACATAAGTTTACAGTGGACACAAAAGTTTACAGTTCACAGTGAACACACCAGTCCACAGTAAACACACAAGTTTACAGTAAACACATAAGTGTATACACACTTCAAATTTGTCAGAGCTATCGAGTAATAATCAAATTCCAGTACATGTAGTAATTCAACCATCTGTTATTATATCAAGACCATTGTGAATGTTTTTATCTATACTTTTTATCTATACTTTGAATGTGGTATTAAATATTGAAATATTGTGATTCACTTCCGAGACCGTTTTTGAGCGTGCCCACATACACAAAAAACTTTTTTCGAGCATTCTTTTCTTATCCATGTGTGGGGTGAAATAAGCCTCCAATAGGTGTACTACTTCCTCAAAATCACCCTCTCGTTGGCAAGCACTGAGGGTGCACCTGAGTCGGCCAAAAGCCTTGACCGCGTCGAGTGAGACCACCGCCCTCTTCCCCACTGCCTCACAAGGGGACTGCACATACCACCACAAACGCAGAATGTTGTCTCTGACCGACCTCCCTGACATGAACCCCGACTGGTCCTCATGGACTATAGATCGTATAACTTTTTGCAGTCTAGTTGCAAGTACTTTGGCTAGTAACTTATAATCTGTGTTCAGCAGGGAGATCGGTCGATATGAGTCCATTTCCCCTCCTTTAGGATTAAGATTATTATCGCCTCTCTCAGGGACTGAGGCAACAAGCCTTTTTGAAAAGAATAATTATAAACTTTTAACAATACGGGAAGTAATACATCCACATATTGTAGCATTACCTCAGGTGGAATTCCATCAGAGCCTACAGCTTTCCCCTTAGTCAAGTTTTTTAATGACTTCCAAATTCAGTGGGGCCTCCAATAAATCCTTCTCCTCCGGGGTCAAGCGGGGTATACATACTGTATCTAATACTTCATTCATCACCTTTCCCCCCACTTCTTTCTCCGAAGTATACAATTTTTCAAAATGATGCCGAAACTCCTCTCTTATCCCGTCTTGGCTGACCACTAACCGGCCATTATTACCTTTTATAGCACCTATTCTATTCCTTGTATTCTGGTTCTTTAACAAGTTAGCTAGTTTTTCCATGGATGTATATTGACCTAATATAGACCTACTCATTTGCCTTTTTGTCTTCATAGTAGCTTGTTCTATACCAAATTTCCTCAAACCTTCCTGTGCCTCTATCCATATCCGTCTATTTTCCTCCGTAGGGTTTTCCACAAGTTGATCCTCTAATTCTATCACCTTTGACTTCAGTAATTGGTATGACTCTTTTTCTGTCCTTTTAAACCGATTGATCTGTTCTTTTAATATTCCCCTCAGGTACGCCTTCAGTGCATCCTATACTATCCGGATATCACCCTCCCCCATGTTACTGCTAATAAAAAAGTGGATTTCCCCATTTATATCTGATTTATCCTTCACTAGATCAAACAAAAAGGGCTTAATCTTACAAAAGACAATGCCCCTCAATTCAGCTCTTTTCAATGTAAAACAAACCGGGGAATGATCTGATAAGCCCCTGGCTCCAAAGGATATCCCCTCCACTAATGCACTTCCCATTTCATTCCCCAAGATCAGGTCTATCCTTGATAGAGACTCATGTGACTTAGAATAACATGTAAAGGCTCTCCTGCTTGGGTTTCTTTCTCTCCAAACATCTCTATATCCCAGCTCATCTATCAATCTTCCAAACAGTGTATCAGATTGCTGTATTTTTGGAGGGAAAAGAGATCTACCTTTGATTCTATCTAGCCCCTCATTGATCACATGATTAAAATCTCCTATCAAAAATATTGAAGCTCCTTCATATTTACTTAGTCGGTTTGTAATATTAACTAGGGCATCTACGGGCGCAGTGGGGGGGAAATATATTCCCACTAACACAAGGCCATTCAGAGATCCATACAAAATTATATATCTGCCAAGGTTGTCGATTTTTACATCCATTTCTTCAAACTGAACCTTCTTACATATCATTATGCTCACTCCTCGGGCATAGGACGAATAAGTGGCATGGTAGTAGTGACTTAGCCAGGGCTTGAACAGCTTTCTACATGTATCACCCATCATATGTGTTCCCTGGAGGCATATCTCATCCGGTTGATGTGAGAGGCATAGATCAAACACTGCCTTTCTTTTAAGCTTATCATTTACACCCCGCACATTCCAGGATAATATTTTTACCATTACATATCAGAGAAGACCATTGATGTGTTGGTCCTTACCACTCATCCCTGCCGTCAACCGCCTTTCACCACACCCTCCCCTCCCCCGCTGTCTAAGGTGCTGTACCCTTAGACTCATTCTCAAGCGCCTTTCGTAGCTGGGGCAACAGCACCAGCCTGTCTAGCTCAGATCTTTAGTTCCCTCTCCACCCACTTATTTGCTTCTTCAGCATTCTCAAAAAATACTGACTTTCCCTTAAACACCACTTTCAATTTAGCTGGATAGGATAAAGAGTATACAACCCCCTTTTCCCTCAATCTTTTTTTAACATTGAAGTAGCTTGCTCGCTTTTTCTGTACCTCATGGGGATAATCAGGAAAGATTATGATAGGCGAGCCATTGTATTGCAAATGATCCATGGTCCTGGCCGCCTTAAGGATATTATCCCTATCTCTTGGTGACAGGAGCCGGGTCAGGATGTTTCTGGGGTGTGCACCAACCGGGCGAGGCCTCGCTGGGACCCGATGGGCTCGATCCACCAGAAAGACCTTAGATCGGACCTTCTCCGAAAAGGTAGTTTCCAACCACTCTGAGATAAATCTGGTAGTGTTGTTTCCTTCCGCACCCTCTGGTAATCCTACCATACGGAGATTATTCCTTCTTAAGCGATTTCCCAAATCCAATAATTTCTGCCGGGTCTCTAACTCTTTCTTTTCCAAACTTTTTATTCTCTTTTCCATAGCTACCGCTGTGTCCTCTATCGTCCCCACTTTTCCCTCAACTTCCTCTGTGCGGGTCTTTAGATTGCTTATATCCTGTCTGATGAGACCCATGTCGCCTTTCAGGTCTCCAATCTCTTTCAGAACATTACCCACTGCTGCTAAGCACTGTGAGATCTGGGCTGAAATGTCCCTGAGAGAGATCTCTGTCTCGGGTTCCTCACCTTCACCTCCACCGATACTTTATAATAATAATTATAATCTTTATTTATATAGCGCCATCAAATTACGTGGCGCTTTACAAATCAAATTACTTTCCTCCCAGGGCCGCATCTGCCATGAGGCGGGATGAAAATTTCGCCTCAGGCGGCAGATGCGGAGCCCTGAGGCAGGCGGCAAAACAGATGTAGGTGATTTGGGCACTTGCCCGAATCACCCACAAGCAGTACGGACCTGCCACTGCCACGATTCCTCACAGTAGTGCTGATGTATGGAGGACGCAGGCGGCATCTGATGATGTCATGCCGCCTGCGTCCATGAACAGCAGCGTTGCCGGCAGGAGGAAGGGCAATACCGTCTCCCAGTGGGCTGATGAAGGAGAAGGGTGAGCGGGAAGCCTGTGCGGAGGCTTCACTGCCTGGTGGAGCAGCAGTCAGTTGGAGTGTTATCACTTTGCTGCTGCTCCACCACAGCCTCGGACAGCCAGCAAAGGAACCTTGGGTGAGCTCAGCTCTGCACCTGCTCTAGAAGCTCAGATGAGCAAGTCCCGCCCACCAGCTCGGAGCTCCTGAACTTCATCAGCAGCTATGTGTATGCTGTGTGTAAACTACAGGTATGCTGTGTGTGTGCATGTTGCTGCTGTGTGTGCATGCTGCTGCTGCTGTGTGTGCATGCTGCTGCTGCTGTGTGTGCATGCTGCTGCTGTGTGTGCATGCTGCTGCTGTGTGTGTATGCTGCTGCTGTGTGTAAGCTACAGGTATGCTGCATGTATATGCTGTGTGTATGCCGCTGCCTGCTGTGTATGATGTTTTGTGTGTATACTCTTTATGTATGCTGTGTATGCTGCTACCTGCTGTGTGTGATGCTGTGTGTGATGCTGTGTATGCTGCTGTGTGTGATGCTGTGTATGCTGTATATGATGCTATGTATGCTGCTGCCTGCTGTATGTGATGCTGTGTATGCTGCTGCCTGCTGTATGTGATGCTGTGTATGCTGCTGCCTGCTGTATGTGATGCTGTGTATGCTGCTGCCTGCTGTATGTGATGCTGTGTATGCTGCTGCCTGCTGTATGTGATGCTGTGTATGCTGCTGCCTTCTGCGTGTGTATGTTGCTGCGTGTATATGCTGCTGCGTGTATATGCTGCTGCGTGTGTATGCTGCTGCGTGTGATGCTGTGTGTGATGCTGTACATGCTGCTGTCTGCTGTATATGATGCTATGTATCCTGCTGTATGTGATGCTATGTATCCTGCTGTATATGATGCTATGTATCCTGCTGTATGTGATGCTGTGTATGCTCCTCCTGCTTTCTCATTTTAGTCCGCATTTGACCCCCTCAGTTACTCTTTTGCCCCCTCCATCTACCACCTGGTGATGTACCAGCAAGATCCTCTGAAGAAGAATGTAAGTCATGATCATTATAGGAGTAGTAGTGGTTTATTTCATATATATGGCTGATGTATGTATAGATTAGGAATGTGTATTAATGTGGAATGTTAATGTAGTAAGTTGTATGTATGTAGTAAGTGGTATGTATGTATTTGTACAGATAGAATGTGTTGCGTATTTATGTGCTTTTAGTGTAAATACTATTTAATTTATGGGGGACAATTATCACTGCTTCTATGCCACTTTCTGGGGTAGAAGAAATGAAATAATCACAATTTTTGCAGCGGTAAGCAATCAGAGCCCGGTGTTTTGTATTGTTTTAATGCAAGACACCAGGTTCTGGTTACCGATCACATGTGTTTCCATAGGAACGTATGAACAATCCGGTCAAGGCCCGCTCCTGTACACATAGCGCTAGTGTTAAGTTGCATATGTAAATTCAGTGGGCTGAATATAGAAGGTGATCAGGGCAAGGATTTTATTTTTTTTTTGTGGGGGGGGGGGGCAGCATTTCAGTTTTCGCCTCAGGCAGCAAAAAAGCTAGAATCGGCCCTGTTTCCTCCATATTAGATTTTTCCAGGGATTCATCACTAGCCCTCTGCGGGACACCTGTCCCGTTCTTTCCCTCTTCCACCTTTTTCCCTTTTCCCTGTATAGTTCCAGGGGATTGCAGGAATCTTTCCATCTTGCCATCCCTCTTTTTCTCTCCCGGGGAACTTCCCACATCAGACAGCCTAGATTTAGTGGTATTTTTTAATTGCTTTCTACTACCCATCCTTCCTCACCCAAATAGGAGAAGAAAAAAAAAAGATCAAAAGGAAGTAGAAAAAGAGTCCCCCGAACCCTGCAACATACAATACCTAATGCTGTTCGGTTGGAGATTGTAATTCAAAACAGCTGCACAGCAATAAAATATATATAGGGTATTACACTATACGGTGTGAAATTGTTATTCATGAATGCACACTGGACAAAATATTAATCATAACAGAATATATGTACAGATGAAGGTACTGATGGATAAAGTCCGCTATAGTAAGAGAGTTCAAGATAGTCACACAGAGTATGGGTTAGTATACTAACACAGAGCTCAAGATAGTCACACAGAGTATGGGTTAGTATATAGAAGAAATCCGTTCTTCTGCCAGCCAGGCTATAAGTAGTTAAATATACAGCAATTGCAGGTTAACGTTGGAACAAAAAAAAAACAAAAAAAAAAACAAAACTTCAGCTTATCTGTTTCAACCACCACTGTTAGTAGCTAGTTACCCGTATATTCCGGCGTATAAGACGACCTGTTTAAAATATAGAGTTTAAGATATATTCGCCGTATAAGACTACCCCTTTTCCAACGCATACAAAACACCGGTAAAAATTTTTAAAAAAACAGATTTGAATTTAACATGGTCCTTTTTTTAATTTAAATTCTTATGACATGCAGGTATATAGCAGGAAAACTGTCGCTCATAAACATAAGGCATACAACAACAACATTACCATTACAGCACAGCCCCCAGTAGTATACAGCACAGCCCCCAGTAGTATACAGCACAGCCCCCAGTAGTATACAGCACTGCCCCCAGTAGTATACAGCACAGCCCCCAGTAGTATACAGCCTGCCCCCAGTAGTATACAGCACAGCCCCCAGTAGTATACAGCACAGCCCCCAGTAGTATACAGCACAGCCCGCAGTAGTATACAGCACAGCCCCCAGTAGTATACAGCACAGCCCCCAGTAGTATACAGCACTGCCCCCAGTAGTATACAGCACTGCCCCCAGTAGTATACAGCACAGCCCAGCCCAGCATTAAAAATAAAAAATAAACTTATATACTCACCCTCCGGTGGCCCCGATGTGCTGCGCTGCTCTCCCGATGTCCGCGCGGCTCGTCTTCAGTGTTCCACGCCGTCTTCTTTATTCTGTTGGGTGCACCGCCATTGATCTTCCCCGGCAGGCGCCTAGTATGACGCGCCGCTGCTGACCTCATACTAGGCGCCGCCCCGGGGAAAAGCATGGCGGCGCCCAGCAGAAGAAAGAAGACGGCGCGGAAGACTGAGGACGAGCCGCGCAGACATCGGGGCCACCGGAGGGTGAGTATGCGCCCATGCGCCGCTATCTTTTTGAGGCTGCCGGCAGCTTTGCCGGCAGCCATCGCTGTGAAAACACCCGCGATCGGTGCTAGCACCCCAGACAAGACAGAAGATTTTTCTGTCTTCACAAGTCGTCTTATACGCCGGAATATACGGTAATTACTAACTAGATCAGAAAAAGGAAGATATTAGGCCCCTTTCACACTTGCGTTGCAGATCACGTCAGAGCTTGATCAGGGTGCGATCAGGGTTTGGTCAGTGAAAAAAGCACATTTTGCATCAGAGTGCATGACCAGGATAGGGCTGAGTCATAGGACCGGCTCACAGAGCAGAAAAAGGAACCCTCCTTAACCAAACTAAATAAAACACACAAATTTTAATGTTGGAAAAGTGCTGGTCACAGCTTTATTTATTCTTTGAAATCTGTAAAATATAAACTTTTAAACATATATTAACAAATTACAAAATATGATGAAATACATTAAACATCAAATCTTTTAGTGGCCGAATACTTGACAACAGAGCAGAAATTGTTTGTCCATTTTGACAACCAACTTTGTCCGGTGTAACCGTTAAGTAAAATATCATTGCTCAGAACTCACGCTCAGCGTGTAAACAACCACACCTACCAATCCACAAGCCGCACACCAACCTGGCAAGTGGCGAGGGCAGAATGTGGCAAATATCAAAAGAATCCAGCTCCTGAGGTCACACTCTCAAGGAGACTGCAATTCAATTCTCCAACTTCCCGGACTTTAGAACAAATGATGCAATCAATTTACCAAATATAAATTATCTGTTGCCAAGCACCCGCCCACTGTACAACCAAAAACCTCAACTCCCTAAGCCAGTGGTGGCGAACCTATGGCACGGGTGCCAGAGGTGGCACTCAGAGCTCTTTCTGTGGGCACTCAGGCCATCACCAGAGGACAGAGTTCACCAAATAGGACCAAATCCACCAAATCTTCCTGCAGTCCCAGGCAACTTATGTGATGCGGCTCTCAGCACTATTTTAAAGCGACACTTCATTGGATGTTTGGAACTACAGGAAAAGTGAGAGGGATTTGACAGAACTGTCTTTTCTTTGGAGGTCATCCTGCTGGACCCACTATTCTTCCTCTACAGTGAGACCCTCTTTCTTTCAACTGTATTGGTGGCCTTAGGGAGCCCATACAATTGAAAGATGTGGAAGAACACATAGTAATAAGTTACTGCTTAAAATGCCATGTTGGCACTTCACGGTAAATAAGTGGATTTTGGTTGTGGTTTGGGCACTCAGTCTCTAAAAGGTTCGCCATCACTGCCCTAAGCTATGCCTACCCATTCCTGACAAAAGAATCTAAACTACTTGTATCCCTCCTCCCCTAGAACACAAAATGTGACCTTGATACAAAGCAAACTAACGGGGAGGGTGGGTGGGCCAATTTTCTCCAGCCAAAAGATGGCATGCCCTTCCTGGCACCCCTTATAAACCCTCTAAAGTCTCCACCCCCCAACTAAAACCACCTATCACCTCACTCAAGGTTCAACCCCCCAACTCTAAACCACCCGCCTTTTCCTGCCCTCCCAGCCCATCCTGTCATGGCCGCATTCCGCCCACTTCCAGCTATCTCCATGCTAACAATCAGTTTTCAGTCAGAGTTTGTTCAGTGTCTCAGTTTTTCATGCGCGTTTTCAATGCAATTTCAATGCGTTTTTCACGTGCAGAAAATGCGAGTGAAATGGACTCAGGACTGAGCTCTATCTTTTCTATGGCAATTGATGCGTGAAAAATGCATTGCACTTGCAAGTGTCTCAGAGTGCAATCGTTTCTGTTGCATCTCCATTGACTTGTATGGTGCGTTTTTCACGCGTGTGACTTGCAAAAGTAAAGCACGCCGAGATTTAAACGCGCGTTTAAAAAAACGCGAGTGTGTGCGTGAAAAAAAATACAAGTCTGAAAAGACCCATTGGTTACCATAGGTCAGAGTGCAATGCAAGTTCTGCGCATCAAAAGCACGCGCAGAAAACGCACGTGATAAACGCAAGTGTGAAAGGGGCCTTAGTCCTGTTAAAAATGCAGAGTCAGATTTATATGTTAGTGGCAAACAAACAGCAGCTCTTTCAGCCAATGTGTTAGTAGCAGGTACTTTCCATGTTCCACCATAAACCGTAATCTCTCACCCTCTTGGCGTTGCAGCATGCACCAACATGGACATCAGCGGCTCCAATGGACAAGATATCCTAATCTTCCAGTACAGCTTCACTTCAGCTGGAGAGTATTCCCGGGACTTCTCATCCACAGGATCCCCCTCTAGACCCAGAAGAATAGTTACCTTAATCCACGATCAGGTACCTATCCTCGCGATCCTCAGGAGCAATCACCACCGGTCAGAGTGAATGCAGAGCTCGGCTCTCAGCTTCCCTTGGACCGGCACGCCGCCACCTCCGCTAGTCTTATCGCCAGAGATAGATCAAGTCCGGATCAGGTCCGAGTGTACACCGGACCCTACAGATCAGCCAGCGTCGCGTCCTTCTCTCCACTGCTATAATCTCCGGGGGTCACACAACACTGGAACGGCGGGGCAGGTTTGAGGCAGTCTAACTCCAGGTATACGGCGCCATCACACCCAGCTCTGTGCTCCTCGTGCTACGTCATCCCGCAGCACGCCGCATGCATAGCGCCATCACCGCCCAAAACAATAATATGTGGACAGAGGATGTATTTCTCATTTTATACCCCTCGGTTGAATGCCCAGGTGAAGATACTTATTATCATCTATCTCCTGTCTCTATATCTATCATCTAGCTGTCAAGTTATCTATCTCCTATAATTTGTTTGTTTCCTATCTATATATCTGTCTATCTAACCATTTAGCATCTATCTAGCATCAATCTACCTATCATCTGTCTATCTCCTATAACATTCTCCTACAGCCCCATATTACAGATACTTACCTACTACTGTGTGTGACTACAAAGTGTTATTATTGTGCAGGACTAAAGGAGCCTCTTACTGAATGTGACTGTTCATAAAATATTTTATTTTGGGGTCCCTCTTTTTAGTTTTACTCAGGGCCCCACTTAGTGTAAAACTGACCCTGTTCTGCTGTATTATTGCAGCCACTGCTGAACCTGAATACAGTACCCCAAGAATGGCAGTACAAGTCCATAATAAAAACTTTGGTATCTCTGTGATCGTATTGACCCAACGAATAAATAAATGTGTCATTTGTCTGGAAAAATAAGAAAGAGATGGTTTTTTGTTAATTTTTTTCAGCCTCCCAATACATTGCATGGAATATTACATGGTATTACACTTGAGTGTGGGGGGCTCAGTCAGATTTCTCTGCTGCTGCATCCATAGGCTCCCTCCATAGAGCCTTTGCCACTGTAATATTATGACATTATCAGAGGCTACAGAAAGAGGGAATCAGGAGTTGAGGCCACAGAAAGGGGGCATAAGTTGGGGGCTACAAGAAGGGGGCATTTCAAGTGAGGAGGACCATAGAGAGGAGGCATAATGCATGTGAGCAACCAAAAGGGAGGGCATTACAATTGTTGGCCAAAGGACAGTGGTCATTATACTATGTGGGGACCATGAAAAGGGGCATCATACTTTTTGGACTCCTAAACTGCCCATAGTATAATCTGCAGTTTAGGAGTAAACTATCTAATATCCATCAGCTACTTACTAGCTAATGTCATCTAGTAATGCATATATATGATAATGCCCTTGACCAATGCTGTATAGTTGTGACTGAACAGTATAGTTTACCAAAAATGTAATTTCTTTCTGCAGATTATGTAGCATGAGTCACAAACAGATTTTTCTGTTCCATGTAATTGTCCATCATCAATCTATATGGAATAATTCCTAGCATTCTCTCTGTGTCAGCCAAAAAGGAATCAACCGAATATGTTCAATGCTTCAGGGGCTTTTATTTAGGCAGGATGCTGAATCACTATTTTTCTGAATTTACTTGTATAATCCAGATTTTACTGCTCGAAAACGAATTCAACAGATTGAATAGATAGATGGAAGTTATGTCATGAAGATCTGTAACTTGTGTTTTCCCAATATTACCTGGCAAACATGATACAACTTAAATGTTACAAAAATAAATATTTAATTCAGCAAACATTTGGAAATAATGTGGATAAAACTCACCAATGAGATACAGAATTTTTAAAAATTAACTCTCAGATAGAAAAAATATCTACCGGTACTTTGCTTCTATTGTGGCAAACATTGCTTTAGAGATATGTCCAGCTCAAATTTGGTTAAGGGATCCAATTTGTCAACAGAACTGGGTCTCAACAGAACTGAGTTGTTGACACCCTGCAATCCATAACACAAAGGCGGAGATTTGTCCAAATTTTCTGCCATAAAAAAATGTAAAAATGTTTTTTTAATAAGTGGTGTTGTCCTCATGGGGACTTACCTCTGACTAGAGATGAGCAGACCAATGGAAGTTTGGGTTTGGCTGAGTTCGGCGTAAGCAAACTTGAAATTCTTTTTGGGTCTGGGTTCAGATACTGAACCCAAATCCTGACACCATCATCTACCCTAGTAACATTTTTGATTTTGGGGAAGATCGCATTCCCCATGATGTCATTGGGGGACAAGCAATTTGACAGTGGCATTTAAACAGCTAACAGATTGTGCCAGTAGTGATTATGGGTATTACCGTGGTGGGTTAAGTCAGACCCGAGCCCGGACCCCAACTGATGACTTTGCGGTTTGGGTCGGCTCCTCTGACACATTTCCTAATTTACACCATATATTTTCTTTTTTTTTTAAATTTACAATGAATTATGTTTTATGTAATTATGTGTTTACAATGAGTGAAAGGATGAAAAACTTTTGGGGGGATAACTCTCTTCAACTTTCTTAAGTTCCTGTATTACTACATGCAAAGTGATGGAAGTTGTTGAAATGGGGAATGTAAATTTAATTTTCGATACATGTTCAGGGTCACTGGTCATAACTATCATGCTCATTCTACATATTGGGGTCATTTCTCTTAGGAATAAATTCTGAGGGTAAATTGCCTTCTTCATTAGGTCCAGAACACAGATCTTACTGTCTCCAAGTCCATTGATAGACTTGTGATTGCCGAGACATGAAATACTACCCCCATACAGTGAGAAACACTACCCCCATACAGTGAGGAACACTACCTCCATACAGTGAGAAACACTTCCGCCATACAGTGAGGAACACTACCCCCATACAGTGAGAAATACTACCCCCATACAGTGAGGAATACTACCCCCATACAGTGAGGGACACTACAGACATACAGTGAGGGACACTTCCCCCATACAGTGAGAAATACTACCCCCATACAGTGAGGAACACTACCCCCATACAGTGAGGGACACTCCCGCCATATAGTGAGGAACACTACCGCCATACAGTGAGGAACACTACCCCATGCAGTGAGGAACACTACCCTCATACAGTGAGGAACACTACCCCCATACAGTGAGGACCACTACCGCCATACAGTGAGGGACACTACACCCATACTGTGAAGAACACTACCCCCATACAGTGAGGAACACTACCCCATGCAGTGAGGAACTCTACCCCATACAGTGAGGAACACTACCGCCATACAGTGAGGAACACTACCCCCATACAGTGAGGAACACTACTGCCATACAGTGAGGAGCACTATGGCCATACAGTGGGGAACACTACCCCCATACAGTGAGGGACACTACCCCCATACAGTGAGGAACACTACCCCCATACAGTGAGGAACACTACCGCCATACAGTGAGGGACACTACACCCATACTGTGAAGAACACTACCCCCATCCAGTGAGGAACACTACCCCCATACAGTGAGGAACACTACCTCCATACAGTGAGGGACACTACCTCCATACAGTGAGGAACACTACCGCCATACAGTGAGGGACACTGCCGCCATACAGTGAGGGACACTACCGCTATACAGTGAGGGACACTGCCGCCATACAGTGAGGGACACTACCGCTATACAGTGAGGAACACTACCGCTATACAGTGAGGGACACTACCGCCATATAGTGAGGGACACTACCGCCATACAGTGAGGGACACTACCGCTATACAGTGAGGGACACTGCCACCATACAGTGAGGGACACTACACCCATACAGTGAAGAACACTACCCCCATACAGTGAGGAACACTACCCCCATACAGTGAGGAACACTACCCCCATAAAGTGAGGAACAGTACCCCCATCCACTGAGGAACACTACCACCATACAGTGAGGGACACTGCCGCCATACAGTGAGGGACACTACCCCCATACAGTGAGGAACACTACCCCCATACAGTGAGGGACACTACCGCTATACAGTGAGGAACACTACCACCATACAGTGAGGGAAACTACCGCTATACAGTGAGGAACACGACGGCTATACAGTGAGGGACACTACCCCCATACAGTGAGGAACACTACCCCCATACAGTGAGGAACAGTACCGCCATACAGTGAGGGACACTGCCGCCATACAGTGAGGGACACTACCGCTATACAGTGAGGGACACTGCCGCCATACAGTGAGGGACACTACCGCTATACAGTGAGGAACACTACCGCCATAGAGTGAGGGACACTACCGCCATACAGTGAGGGACACTACCGCCATACAGTGAGGGACACTACCGCTATACAGTGAGGAACACTACCTCCATACAGTGAGGGACACTGCCGCCATACAGTGAAGGACACTACCGCCATACAGTGAGGAACACTACCGCAATACAGTGAGGAACACTACCTCTATACAGAGAGAGACACTACTGCCATACAGTGGTAATATGAAGGAATGTTGAATCCAATTCGGCAGGGGGTTTGTAGGGCAAAGTGTATGTTGTGGGGTGGGTACACTGAATAGCAAAGTTGCATGGAACCAGGCAGGTGAATTTGTATGATCTGCAGTTCTGCCTCATTTTCCTCGTCTTCCTGGGCTGCAGGGTAGGAAGGGGGAGTGGAGGGGCGGGCACTGACCTGCTGCTGTTTCTCTAAGGATACATTCACACTAACGTATGGAGGACGTATATACGGCCGACGTATATACGACCGATATACGCCCTCCATAGACGTAAATGGGCGCACGGCGCCCTACGGGAGCGGTACGGTGCAGCACACGTGCGGCACCGTAACGCTCCGTACCCGGAAAAAGATAGGAACTGACCTATCTTTTGCCGTAATACGGCGCCGTGCGCCATTAATTCCTATGGAGAGGGGCGCTCACCTCCTCCTCCTCTCCCCGTACACTGCCGTTGCCCGCTACGGTACGGTACCGGCGGGCAACGGCAGTGTGAATGTAGCATTATGGTTCAATCTTTTTCCGGGTACGGAGCGGTACGGTGCCGCACGTGTGCTGCACCGTACCTCTCCCGTAGGGTACCGTGTGCCCATTGACGTCTATGGAGGACGTATATCGGCCGTATATACGTCCTCCATACGTTAGTGTGAATGTAGCCTAAGGCAGCACTAGTGAGCACAGAGCGGGTCAGATGCAGCCTATGCAGACCAGTTTCTATAAAGACATGTGTATGGGTCTTGTGCCTAGACACACTGATATTATCAGCACTGCTACCAATGGTAATGTACATTAA